>NC_090448.1:195678540-195990915 GCF_031143425.1 Pleurodeles waltl | reverse complement strand
ATTGTAACACATCATGGCTCCCACTTCATAGAATTTCTAAGGAGGACTGTATTTGCATATGATGAGACACTTAAGGAATGGCTCATTCTATTTTAGTTCTTAACACTCAATGAATCTTCTTTGGTCTTCTTTAGCACTCCATTTTATGTATGGATTATTGTTGGATGTATGAGCTCTGAGCAGTAGGACCATTATAAGGTAGAGTGCTGGTATCATATACTCTAAGCCCTAACAGTGGTGCAGCTGCTTGGTGGCCAATATTGCTTTCTGGCTGTGCTGATCTGTTTCCTGCTGCCCTCCCTGCATGGGTGAGAAGGGCTGGTCCCACATAACTCTAAGCCAACACCCATAATTGCTCTAAGGGCCAGATAACTGGTCTCCGTTTTCTTACGTTTCTGGGTCGCAAAAGACTTCAACTCAACTTCTACAGTACAAGGACTCTTCCAACTTTGAGTGTTGACCTGCAAAGTGGTTCCAACCAAGGACTGGGCACTTGGAAGTGGGTATAAAATGCTGCTCCAGCAAGAATCTCTGCATCAACAGTGTTGTGCCACTCACTTGGAACCAATGCATCTCCATAAACACTGACACGTTGTTGCCACTGGATGGATCGACTGCATTGCACCACGGACAGTGCAGCATATCACTTCCATTTCTTGACGCATCTCTCACTTTGCGTGGATCGAAACTGATGCATTGCCTCCATCATCAGCATTGACGATGACGTATCGCCTCCTCTGATTCTCGCATCTCCCTCGACATTGACGCAAACATGGTACTTTGCAGCAGATCAAGGCTGGTACCTGTATCGACAAGAACTCCATCACTGTTGTCCTGAACTTTCGGATTTGACCCCGTCTAGTGCAAGCATATAGTCCGGTGTGTGCTTTATGCTTTTAGATGCTACATTTTAGTTTATTCTTTAAAAAAATCATAACTCTGGTTCTTCTTATTGGATTTTCGTTGTTTGGTCTTATTTTGTTTTTTGGAAATGGCCCTTCTTGCAAGGTCATCCCTAAACTTTTTGCCTCCTTCCTCCTATTTCTTCTGACCTGTTTTTGTTGGCTTTAGGACTCTGGGCACTTTACTACTGCTAACCAGTGCTAAAGTGCATATGCTGTCTGTGTAAATTGTGTTGCTCATTGGTTTATCCATGATTGGCATATTTGATTTACTAGTAAGTCCCTGGTAAAGTGCACTAGAGGTTCCCTGGGCCTGTAAATCAATTGCTACTAGTGGGCCTGGAGCACTGGTTGTGCCACCCACATAAGTAGTCCTGTAAATGTTGGCTCAGACCCGCCACTGCAGTGTCTGTGTGTGCAGTCTTGCACGGCCAATTTGACTTGGCAAGTGTACTCACTTGCCAGGCCTAAACATTCCCTTTTCAGACATGTAAGGCACCCGTAAGATAGGCCCTAGGTAGCCCCATGGGCAGCGTGCAGTGTATGTTAAAGGTGGGACGTGTACTTAGGTGTGTGACAAGTCCTAACAGTGAAATACTGCTAAAGTCAGTCTTCACTGTTGTAAGGCTTAGCTCTCTCATAGGATAACATGGGGGCTTCCTTTAAATAACTTTAAAGTGGAGATTCCCTTTGAGAGCAGATACAAATTTGGAGTTTGGGGTCTCTGAACTCACAATTTAAAAAATAAATCTTTTAGTGCAGTTGGTTTTTAGATTGTTAGTTTGAAAATGCCTCATTAAGAAAGTAGGCATTTTCTTGCTTAAGCCATTCTGTGACTCTGCTTGTTTGTGGATTGCCTGTCTGGGTCAGTTTGAGAGTTGGGCTGTTTGTGAATCCACTCTAGACAGTGCGACAAAGGGAGCTAAGATGTAGCCTGCATATCCTGATGAGCCATCTGTGCTAGAGTGGAGGGAGGAGTGGTGACTTACACCTAAATGGACTGTGCCTGCCCTCACACAAAGCGTCTCCAACCACCTGGTGTGTATCTGGGGTCAGGCCTTGGCAAGGAAGGATCCTGCAAACAACAGATACTTTCCTTTGAGGTTTGACTACTTCAATGGCAGAGAGAGGTATACGTAGTAGACCCTAAAACCCCAGACTTTAGATTTCTTCAAGATCACTTCTGGTTTCAAGAGGAACCCCTAGTAAGGAGAAGAGTTGAAGAGCTGAGGAGGAGTGCTGTCCCTGCCTGTGACTGTGCTTTGGAGGGCTATCCTGCAGTTGCTGCTTCTGCCTGTTAAATGGGGCAAAGACTAGACTTTGTGGTATGTTCCTGCTTGTGAAGAATCTCGAAGGGCTTGAATTGAGCTTGCCTCCTGTTTTGAGTCTCAGGGCCATCAAAGACGTCCTCTGCTAACATCTGGACTCTCTGCTGAGACTCCTGCCAAGTAGTGTCCTATCCAGTCCCTGGGCCCTTGAAAGGTGAACGTGGCAGACAAGAGCTGAAAACCATGCACAGAAAGTTGTGCAGGGAAATTTTCGACAAACCATCTGCAATGCGGCTGATAAATGATGCACCACCGGCTTCGCGGCTATAATTGACTCACCACCTGCATCGCAGCTGGGAGGTCGACACACCGTGACTGGAGAAACGACACTCAAAACCCACTTGTGGCTGGTGATAACGATGCAAACCCCACACAGTGCGTTTTTCTAACAACATGTGACAGGATTTTCCTTGCATCGTTCCTGGGCATCAAAGTCAACCTGAACCTATGCAGATTTGAGGTGCCCCATCCAGAAATCGACACATCGCTCTCTTGCAAGGGAGAAAAACAATGCATTGCCGACCCGACTGGAGAAGAAATGACTCACGGCCTCCCTTGCGAGGAAGGAATCTACGCCTCGCTGCCTTTGCCAACTCACGCTTGCCCGTACGGCTTTATTTTTTATGCTAACCAGGTATTTTGTGCAAAATCAACATTTCCATAGTTTTCTATGGAGTTAAGACTCTTATTCTTTTGAAAATTCATATCTTGATTTGTGTATGTTGGATTTGTGTCATTTTGGTCTTGTTTGATTTAGATAAATGTTGCCTATTTTTCTAAATGTGTGTGTTGTCCATTTTGTAGTGTTTTCACTGCATTACTGTGTGTGTTGGTACAAATACTTTACACATTGCTTCTGAAGTTAAGCCTGCCTGCCTGTGCCAAGCTACCAAGGGGGTGAGCGGGGGTTAACCGAGTGTGTTTCTCCTTTGCCCTGACTAGAGTGAGGGTCCTTCTTTGGTCAAGGGGTAACCTGACCCTGCCAACCAAAGGCCCCATTTCTAACATTGTTCATTAAATTGAGCTCTATTTTTCTAATCAGGAGTGATATCTTTATCAGTAGTATTTGCACTGTTTCACTGTTTGAAGGGTTGCAAAAAATAATTAATACAGTGCCTCAGCTTAATTCTGACTGCTCTGTGCAAATCCACAGGTTAATTTAGGGTGTGTTTGTGACTTACTTTGGCAAGGATTGTGCTTTCTACTTGGACAGGGCACATACCTCCTCCAACCAGAAACCCAAATTCTAACACTACTCATCTCACTGAATTCCCATTGTACCTTTAGTTTTGCCAACGTAAATAATTTGATGATGTCACCTGCTGGTTCTCCTTGTATTTCCATTCCTTTTTGTTCCCTTGGATGCCAGCATCCTATGTTAGATTTGTAGATGTGCTCTCAGGTAGCTGGAAATCCCTTTTTCACTAACGCAAAACAATGTGCCAAATTGTCCCACGCAGTGCATTCAGGAAGAGTGCATAATGAACTCTTAGCCCGTATTACAAAGTGTCCAAAATTCGTATGCTCTGGTAATAGAAGTTACAGATCCAATCCAATGTATGTATCCATATGGTTTTTATGTAGCACAGACAGAGCAAAAAGACATCAAAATGATAGATTTGTATTTTTTACCACAGAAAGTTTGGCTGCTGAAAGCAGCTGAAGTCTATTTTTGAACTTCTGGTGGAAAATATTAAGACAACATAGATTCCTGCATGTTATGCACAAAAAACATGTGATCTCTAATATTTCCTTACTGCTAGATTTACCTGGACTCCAGATAATGAAGGGCACTGAGGCATGATAATAATGAGGATTTTGGTCACTCATACTGATAGTCCCAGAATATAAAATAATTGTAGTCCAACCCAATAAATCATTCATCTTTGTTTAGTTTTTGAAAAGCAAACATAAATACAGTAATTCTCAAAAATCCCTACAGAATACTTGGCAATGAAGAACTATATATTAATTCTCTAATAAATAGGTCTTCATAATGGAATGGGCCTATATTTTCTGTGATGTCAGTCACATTGATACATCCAGATTAATATCTGTATATAATCTCTCAATAGCAACCCAGCAAAAGGCACAGGGAAGAGCACCATCACTGAAGTGGGTACGTACCTTCCAATGCACTTCAAATAATGTGTCTAGTCTAAAAACTCAAACAAACAAGACCAGGTTAGACTACTGGACATGATGGAGAGTATTTTATGTAGCCTCTTTTAAGTTAATAAACTTCACAGCTATCAGAAGCCAAAAATAGAATGACATTTTCATTAGGTTTTCAAAAAAGAAAAGGGCAAATATAATGCAACACCATAAAACAGCCTTCTTTAACAGTACCTTGAAATTAGTCACTGTGAGGAAGTGCCTCCTTCCATGTGGTCACCTCTATTTTTAGTGACAGATGGAACTTGTGGGAAAACTGGGCTGAATGCAGAAGCACCCTCAATTTTTACCCCTATTTCTCACTCATACTGATGCTTTTCTGCCTCCGATGGTGCCCTTGCACTGCTAATCAGTCCCAGGGCTTGTGCTCTGATTAAAATGGTATGAGCAAATTAGGCTAATTATAATTCCTTTACCAACTTACCTATAAGTCCCTAGTATATCGTAGGGCATGTAGGTTTAGGGGCCCTGCTATAGGTAATACACCTATGGGTGCACTGCTGTAGTGCCCAGTGTCATTTTAAAGGCAGGACTGCCTCACTGGCTACTTTTTAGTTAAAGTTAAACCCAAATTCGACTTTGGAATTAAGAGTACTTTCAAAGTCTTAAGCTACCTTATTTTTACATTTAAGTCACCCCTAAAGTGTGCCATAAGTGCCCCCTTGGGTGTGTGCACTGTAATTATAAGCATGGACTTTACAAAGATGTTTTATAGGCCCTGGTGAGTGAAAATAGCCACATTAAGTTTTCCCATTGTAGTGGATGTGCTCCTTAAGCTAACATGGAGAGACTTTATTTTAAAATAATAAGTTCATATTTCCCATAGGAAGGAGCTCAATATGACAAGTTTGGTATCAAATTAAATATTTTAATAATAAACAACAACTTGCCACTGTTGAATTTAATATAACTTGGACAGAGAAACAGTTTTAGAACTCTTGTTAAAAGTTACCAACTTCAGCCCTGTAGTACCCTTCCCGGATTGGTCAGCCTCTTGCAGCCTTTGACAGGCTGACTATTGAAGTGTGAAGTGGCCTGGGCTGAAATAAAGGACGCATCTGGTGGGAAGAAATCTGCCTCAGCAAATGTTAGAACAGGATGGGGGAGAGCAGCCAAACTGCACTTTAAAGGAGGAAAATACATTTGAGACAGCAACTGGGCCTTCCCCATTTCCTGCAGCTCCAGACAACCAGGCACCTACTCTTTAGATTAAGAGATGGCTGGAAATGGATGTGTTAAGGGAAACAGCCACACCAGTGGGAGGACTCAGCCAGATCTAAGCTCTAAGACTGAATTTTTGCCATCTTGGATTTTGGAGTAATGTTGCTCAGTAGGATTGATTTTTGCCACACTTCTCAGGAAGTGGTCACTCAGGAGGGTGGTGGCTTGCCTATGATTGGACAGGAGCACTTGCCTGCCTTTCACTCCAGGAGCAAGGATAAAAATGGCAGAGCTGCACCACACTTCAGATCCCTACTGGAAAAGGAGAAGCATGACTACCCTGCTTGACCCTAGGCTTGCACCTGGACATTGCACTCAGAAGCACTGCACCAGCTGCACACTTTGGGCTTCAACAAGAAAATTGCTTTACCTTACTTCTACAACCTCAAGAAGGGACTGCCTGTAAGCTGCAGGTAGAAAGGAGCTGACCAGAGTCCCCTACGTCATCAAGTCCTGCACAAATAGCCTAGCTGATAAGTGGCTGGTGGATATTTAAGGATTTGCACAAGGTGCATTTTGGGAGTTGAAGTCCTAACCCCAAGGAGAAACTCAGAGCTTCTATAACTTAGGGTGAGTTGTGGATACTTGATGGACCTTAAAAATACTTCTGGAAGAAGATCCCAAAGTTTGGAGAAGTTTGGAGCAACTTTGGAAAAAAGCTCCATAGGTGAACTGACCCAAAGTTGTGAGTTAAGCCCGCCAACGTCGACCGCGACTCTGTCTGACTTGCATGTTCATCCAGCTGAAAAGCTATGGAGCTCTAGACTTCCAGCATTTGATCAGGAGCTTGTGGAAAGGCAATCCCACAAAGTTGCATTGAATTTGGCTTACTGCGGAGGGTCAGCCAACATTGGGGATAAAAAGCTCCAGATAAATGTTAAATCTGAAGGTAAAAGTTTGACAAAAGATTCCCTGCAAAGTGTATCCAAGGAGAGCTCTAGCGAGGTCGGCTTAAACTTTCAACTTGGTCCCAGAAGAAGGATTCTGTCCTAAAAAAGTTTCTATGTCCGAATGAAGAAAAACCTTTTTTTTAACAGTTTTTTATTTTATTTTTTAGTACCAAAAAGAAAAAAGAAAAATAGTCAAGGAAAACAGTGAGATTTAATGCCGGCACTTTCCATAACATTAAATATTATTGCAGCAAGAGTACATAGAGGTATCACAGCAATGTTCATCAGCGATATTGTGTTAGGGGGTACATGAGTTCATACATTTGCCTATGAAGAAATGGGGGCGGCACAGAAAATATAGGTGTAATGGTCAGTGGTAGACCCATCAGCATGTTTTGAAGAGAGATCCTAGGGAGTATGTGACATGATCTGTGGATCGGTGGGTGAGTTAAAAGGTAATCTTGCAGGGGTTGCCATATATCTTTAGGTCTCCATGTTAGGGGTTGTTTTGTAGCATAGATTTCGCTAGTAGTGTCACAGTAAATCAACTGTTTATCCAAGTCTTTGTGGTAGACCGTCTGCCACTTCGCCAGCAGAGGGCCAAATCTTGTTTGGTTAGTAGCAGCACAATCACCGTGTATCTACATGTCACCAAGGGTTCATCATCCACATATCCCAGCAGTGCCATCAGAGGGGCAGGATCTGAGTCAACGTCCATCACCATTGAGAGGTGGGCGAATATATCGCCCCAGTATTGGTGAAGAGGGGGACAAACACAGGTCATGTGTGCAAGGTCTGCGTTGGGTCCACTACATCTGGGACAACTTGATGAGCTGGTGAGGTCAAGCTTTGCAAGCATTGCAGGCATAAAATAGGCCCCGTGTAACAACTTAAAGTGGAGCAGTTTATGGCAATCGTTCAGGGATATGAGTTTTTTTTTAGTACAGCAGTAATCCCAGACTTTTTATCGGAGAGTGGACAACTCAAGTCAGCCTCCTAATGAGCCCCTATTCACCCATCTTGAGTGGGTTTCAGGGTCATGCTGCTTCTAAACAATCTGCCAATGGTGCTCTCTGTATCAGCAGTGGATATCAAAGTTATCAATGGTGCAAAGTCAGAAAGGGCAAGAGGATAGCAGGGAATACACAACCTGAATGCTGCATGTAAATGTCAAAGGATAAAAAGGTCCATTGGGTCCCCAGTATGCACCAGGGCATGCCCATTAGGGAAAAGTTACCAATCAAAGTGATATTAAGTTTTAAGAGGGTCACTGGACCACTCCTCATTCCTGGGTAAGCGGAATGCAGAGATTATTGAGCAATTGGAGTGCAGGGGAGTACAAAAGGCCCATCCCCAGTAGTTAATTAAGTTTTTTCCAAGCCCAGCCTGGAGTGGAAAGTAGTTGTATATCACTAAGGTCCCACTTGATGCCTTTGGGGACGAGGTAAGACACGGGAATGGGATCAGCATGATCCCTCTCAGGCAGGATGTGAACCACCCTAGCATCCAAATGAAACCAGTATGCAGCAAATTAGGCTTGAGCAGCAAGGTAGTAAGTTAGAAAATCGAGTACTCCAAACCCCCTTTCTACGGCAGAACCAAAATCGGCCACCTAATCCGTGGCCACCGTCCAGCCCAGACCAAGCGGGTTAGCTAACCCCAAAGCTGGGTGAACAAGGGGTTGGTTAGCGGTATAGGAATATTTTCAAAAAAAGTATAAAAACTGAGGGAGTAGAATCATTTTGATAAAGGCCACATGCCCAGCCAGAGAGAGACATAGCCTTATCCAGCTCTCAACCTGTGCTGTTACCTTCTCAATTGCCAGCTCATAGTGAGCCAGACTTAGGGGGTGATTCTGACCTCGGCGGTAAAATGCCCTTACCGCCGGTCAGAAGACCGCTATAACACCGCCGCGGCCGCGGTCAACCGCCACGGTCTTTCTGACCCACAACGGCCAAACCTCCAAAAATCCGTCCTCCACTGCAGCCCGCCACATCGGCGGGCAGCGATAAACTGGAGATGACCAAACCTCCACCGTCACGCCAACAGAAATACGCCCATGCCATTACGACCCACGAATCCACACGGCGGTCATTCAAACGCGGTATTCAATTGGCGCTACACACCGCCGCAGTCAGAATACACACACATCACCAAAACACAGCCACATTGGACAATTTGAAAAACACACACCTGATACACATACACACACCACTCCCACACAATCAACCAACTATAAAACACACACCCACATCACCCACAAACCCCTGCGACCCCAATTACTGAGAGAAGGAGAGAGAGACACAGCAGACAATCCAAAGCAAGACACACTGAGGCACACTACACCATCACACACACCACATAGTAGCACAAAGCACCACTCACCAACACACTCCTCATCACATACACCACCCCACACCTCACCCACACCACCCCATGGCACCCCAAAGGCATCCACGATTTTCGGACCAAGAACTCCGGGTCATGGTGGAGGAAATCCTAAGAGTGGAACCCCAGCTCTTCGGCTCGCAGGTGCAGCACACCAGTATAGCCAGGAAGGCGGAGCTATGGCAGCGGATCGTGGACAGGGTCAACGCGGTGGGACAGCATCCCAGGAATAGGGAGGACATCCGCAAAAGATGGAACGACCTACGGGGGAAGGTCCGGTCGATGGTCTCCAGGCACAACATCGCGGTCCAGAAGACTGGCGGCGGACCCCCACCCACCCCTCCCGAATTTACATCGTGGGAGCAAGAGGTCTTGACCATCCTGCATCCTCAGGGCCTCGCAGGAGTAGCCGGAGGAATGGACTCTGGTAAGTCCCATCTCAACTACTATATCCCCCACACCCCACCAGCATGCCAACCCACACCCCCACCCTCACCCCCAACCCCCCAGCACACATCCTTCCTGACAATGTCTCACCAGCACAACCCACCCATCCCAACACCAACTCCTGCATGCCAACACAAACCATGGGCACCCATCACCTAAGCATGACCACTGCACTAACCCCTCCCCCCCACTAAATACCCTCACAACACCTCCCTCCAGGGAATGCCTGCACTGGGGGACAAGGGCACCCACAACACGCATGCTATTGCACACACAGAAACAATAACCAAACTCTCTTACCCCATGCAGGACTCGAACGACAACACACCAGCCAGGAGTGTCCATCCCACCACCGGAACAGGCCCACACTGAGGATAGCAGCTCTGTCGACAGTGAACCTGATGACCAGCCCGGACCATCGGGGACCTCTGGGCAGTCGGTTCCCCTCACCCAGACACAGGCCACACCAGACCCGACCCCCTCTGCCGACACCAGCACAGCTCCCACCCAGCGGGCCCATGCCTCTGTCTCTAGGACAGCTCAATCAGCGGTGTGTCTGCCACTACAGGGCACCCAGGCTAACCCGACACACCAACAACAACAGGGAGGAGTGGGCACACCGGCCAGGGGACAGAGGCCGGGGGAAACCGGGCAGCTCGGAGGGCTGCTGTGCGACAGGGGGGGGAGGAGAGGCCCAGGGAACCCACTCTCCAAGAGGCCCTCACCACCCTCATGGGGGCCTACCACCACTCCCAAGAAACAATGGCGACGGTACTGGCCAGGTTCACTGAGATCCAGGCACAGCAGGAGGAACGCTACATGGGGTTCAGGGAGGAGCTGAGAATCATCGGGACCGCAATGGGGACCATCGTCCTGGCCCTCCACAGGATAGAGGACGCGTTGCGGGACCATGGTGCACCACACAGGACCCCTGTCACTAGGCCGGACCAGGAACAGCCTACCACCTCCGCCGGCGCTAGTGGACAGGAGGTCCCAACACCTCGACAGCCCCCCAGAACCCCACCTCCTGCTGAAGAACAACCACCCCGTAAGAGGAGCCTGAGACCAAAGAAAAAGACAGAGTAGGATGTCAAGACCCCCGCCAGCAGGACATACCCCCTCAAGTCTTCCCACTGTCCCACATTGCCACCCTGTCCAACCATGAACTGCCTATGCTCCATCCTTCCACAGGCAAAAGAACAATGCACCTGTGAGACTGAGAACTGGACTCTGCCATGGATATTCCTCCACCCCCACCCATCACCCTTAGAATCACATGTACCGGTATCTAGCACTGTAAATAAATCACATTTTGCACACAAACCTGTTTTGAGTCATGCTGTATTATTAACAAAGGGATCACATATTACTGTTCAATTTCTGTTCTGTCAATTAGTCATGACAACATACCAATGTCAATATTCTGTATTTCATGGGCGAACCAAGCAGAAGTCAGGTACTGAGTCAGACAGCACTGAGAAGGGAAGGGAAAGGCATAAATTAATAAAAAACATCTGTGGGGAACTACAGAAAGTACAGATGCAGGAGGCTAGAAGCAATTGTGAAATGGCGTGGGCGATTCTTACCTGGGTGTTACTGGAAATACTGTTGTATCACTCTGTCCCTATTGTCTGTGTCGTCCTCAGAGTCTTCCTCCTCTTCACTCTCCACAGGCTCCACGGCTTCTACAACACCACCATCTGGACCATCCTCCTGCAGGAAAGGCCCCTGGCGTCGCAAAGCCAGGTTGTGAAGCATACAGCACGCCACGATGATATGGCACACCTTCTTTGGTGAGTACATTAGGGATCCACCAGTCATATGCAGGCACCTAAACCTGGCCTTCAGGAGGCCAAAGGTTCGCTCAATCACCCTCCTTGTACGCCCATGGGCCTCATTGTAGCATTCCTCTGCCCTTGTCCGGGGATTCCTTACTGGGGTCAGTAGCCACGGCAAGTTGGGGTAACCAGAGTCACCTATTAGCCACACACGTTGTCTCTGTAGCTGCTCCATCACATAGGGGATGCTGCTATTTCGCATCACATACGCGTCATGCACTGACCCTGGGAACTTGGCATTTACATGGGAGATGTACTGGTCAGCCAAACAGACCACCTGGACATTCATCGAATGATAATTCTTTCTGTTTCGGTACACCTGCTCATCGTCTTTTGGGGGTACCAAAGCCACATGGGTCCCATCAATGGCACCAATGATGTTGGGGATATGTCCAAGGGCATAGAAATCACCCTTCACTGTGGGCAAGTCACCCTCCTCGGGGAAAATGATGTAGCTCCGCATGAGTTTCATCAGGGCAGACAACACTCTGCTCAAAATCTTTGAAAACATAGGCTGAGACATTCCAGATGACATGGCCACTGTGGTCTGGAATGACCCACTGGCCAAAAAATGGAGGACTGACAAAACCTGCACCAGAGGGGGAATCCCTGTGGGTTGGCGGATGGGGGACATCAGGGCTGGCTCCAGCTGGGCACACAGTTCATGGATAGTGGCACGGTCAAGTCGGTATCGAAGGATTATATGGCGTTCTTCCATTGTCGACAGGTCCACCAGCGGTCGGTACACGCGAGGATTCCTCCTTCTCATCCCAAGTCCCAGCGGACGGTGCCTAGGAAGGACAACATGGAGCACAGAGTCAGCCAAACCACAGGTACGTACAGACAGCTTGCACAGTTAAAGAATGGCAATGGGTTGAAAGGCGTGTATGTGTGGCAATGCAAGGCCTAGGCCTGTGTGTCGCAGTCAAAATTAAGCCATGTGGGCCCTTGAAATGGCGGCTGCCTGACCTGTGAAGTGGGACAATGGGATGTGAGGTCACTGCGCTGGCGGGGCACACCGTGGCGGTAGGCGGTCGAAGACCGCGGCGCAAAGCCGCATTGGTTAACATTGAAGCCTATGGGTTTCAGGAGCCAATAACGAAGTGCGCCGGCGGTCGCGGTACGCACCGCCGCAGTACGCACCGCCGCGGACGTGACGTGACCGCCATTTTCTATCTGCTTAATCACTCGAGACCTGATCATCCACAGGAGAGGACCTATACTGCAAGTGCTGCTGTGACCTCGGTCTGGAAGATACAATGGCTGCTGTGACTGGGGAAAGGGCCCCTGCCTTCACGTCTGAAGAATTGGACAAGCTCGTGTATGCGCTACTCTACGGTCCTCCAGACCAACAAGTGAGTACCCCGGGTGCTAATGGAATGGGCTATGCCTGTGTGGATTGGGGTGGATGTAAGTTGGTGGGGTGGGGGGCGAATGAGGAGTGCAACGCCCGACAGATGAGAGCATGTGCCATATGGCAAAGTGGGTGTGGGGGGGGCCAATTACATCTAACATGCAGGCCATTGATGATTTCCTCCTTCCCACCCTGTACATGTCTAATAGGTCAGCGCCCATCAGAAGATCGATATTTGGCGTGCCATCGCCAAGGAAGTCCGGACCTTGGGGGTCCACAACAGACGGGGCACCCACTGCCGCAAGAGGTGGGAGGACATCCGCCGCGGAACAAGGAAGACCGCAGAAACACTGCTTGGGATGGCCTCCCAACCTAGGAGGGGTGCCAGTCGCACCATGACCCCCCTGATGTCCCAGATCCTGGCGGTGGCCTACCCTGAATTGGATGGGCGCTTTAAGACATCACAGCAGACACAAGGGGGTGAGTATCAGCACATTCTCCTATCTTTCTGCGCAGTGGAGGCGTCTGGGTGGGGGAGGAGGGCTGTGGGTGACATTATGCCAGGGCGCTTTCTGTAGTGTAGTCCTCTCCCTTAGGCATGGCCCTGTGCCCCCGGCCCCCACCTCTGTAGGGTGACAAGTACAGCCATTGAAGGTCCAGCATCTCCCATGTGCGCGTTTGACGTCTCTTGGCCTGTTGTCTTAGTCAGTAGTACTGAGTAGTGTACCCCGAATGCGCGGCTTAGTGCATTAGGCACCTGTGTCTGTCCTCTCCGCCAACGGTGTTGACATTGCATGCACTCAACCTGGTCTTCTTTTTTCTCCCCCCACCCTTTCTCTTCATCTTCTTGTGCATGTGTGCATTAGCATCATCAGGCGGAGGAGATATGGCATCGGAGCACGAAGGAGCTGCAGGACACAAGGCCCCGGTGAGCCCAGGAACAGACACCGAGGGCACCAGTGATCCGGAGGGCGAGGGGAGCACCACGACGGGGACCGCTGGTGAGAGCAGCGAAAGCGACACGTCCTCGGATGGGAGCTCCCTAGGGGTGGCGGCAACATCCGTGCCCCCCGCCTCTACAGGTACAGCCGCCACCCAGCGCACCAGCCCCGCCCTCCCAGCAGACCCTCAGTCTTCGCTCCGTGCCGGTTCGCCCAGGAAGGCGCGCGTCTCCTTCGCCCCAGGCACCTCAGCCCCTGCCCCTGTTGCCCCTGCTGCCCTCAGTGCGGAGCTCATTGACCTGGTAAGGACGCTCATTGTTGGGCAGACGACCCTTCTGAATGCCATCCAGGGTGTGCAAAGGGAGGTGCAACAGAGCAATGCGTACCTGGAGGGCATTCATTCGGGTCAGGCTGCCCATCAACGAGCGTTCACTGCTCTGGCCTCAGCACTGACGGCAGCCATTGTCCCTGTTTCCAGCCTCCCTCTTCTGACTGCCTCCAGCCTGTCTCTGTCTCCTGTTCCTCAGCCTATCCCATCCACACCATCAGACCAGCCTGCACACACCTCAACACCCAAGAGCAGCTCATCCAAACACAAGCACCACAGATCCCGCAAACACTCACCCGAGCAACACCCAGATGCAGACATGCCAACAGCCACTGCCACCCCTGTGTCCCCCTCCTCCTCGTCTCCCTCCTCCCTCCCTGTGACGTCTACACTCACACCTGCATGCACCCCAACATCAGCCAGTGCTTCCATCACCACCTCACCCTCCAGTACAGTCCACACTCGTGCAGTCACCACCCCACTGCCATGTACACGTCCCCTGTGTCCTCTCCCACTGTGTCTGTCACCCCCTCTTCCAAGACACACAAACGCAGGCAGCCACCCACCCAACAGCCATCCACCTCACGACAGCCTACAGCACCAGCACCTTCACCCAATGACAGCACACCTGACTCTCCTACAACCACCTCCTCTACCTCCACTTCCATCTCCACTTCTCCTACCCTTTACCTTGGCCCTAAAAAACCTTTCCTGGCTAACCTTAACCTCTTTCCCCCCGATGACCTCCCCCATCCATCTTCAAAGAGTCCCAAGAGCACCGCAGCCACCACCAGCCCAGCTTCGGGTGTCACTGTTGTGCCTGGGTTCTGGAGCCCACCCTTTGCCAGCAGTGACACATCGATCAGCAGCAAGGACACGTCCAGCCCCCCCCCCCCGGCAAGAGGACCCGCAAAACCAAGGACCGCCGTGCGAGGACCGACAGGGCTGCCCCCAAGGAGCAATGTGCGGCCACTTCACCACCCACACCATCTGGGGGAGGCAAGGGCCCGAGAGCCCCATCAAAGGAGCGGAAGAGCAGCAGGAGAGCGGAGAAGGTGGACCCCACATGCCACATCCCAGCTGGGAAGGAGGACACTAAGGAGGCCAGGAGTCCGTCCCCGAAGGGTCCAGAAACACCACGGTCCGAGGGCGACTGAACAGGGAGTCCAGGCCAGGTCTGGCTCCCTTGACCTGCTGGATGGGCACCGCTGAACAGGGCCCGCGGTGCAGAAGAGCACCGTTGAACAGGGCCCCGCCGTGGAGATAGGCACCGCTGAACAGGGCCCGCGGTGCAGAAGAGCACCGCTGAACAGGGCCCCGCCGTGGAGATAGGCACCGCTGAACAGGGCCCGCGGTGCAGAAGAGTACCGCTGAACAGGGCCCCGCCGTGGAGATAGGCACCGCTGAACAGGGCCCGCGGTGCAGAAGAGTACCGCTGAACAGGGCCCCGCCGTGGAGATAGGCACCGCTGAACAGGGCCCGCGGTGCAGAAGAGCACCGCTGAACAGGGCCCCGCCGTGGAGATAGGCACCGCTGAACAGGGCCCGCGGTGCAGAAGAGTACCGCTGAACAGGGCCCCGCCGTCTCAAGCACCGCTCCGCTGGGCCCTTCATTTCAAGCACCGCTCCGCTGGGCCCTTCCTGTCAAGCACCGCTCCGCTGGGCCCCGCCGTCTCAAGCACCGCTCCGCTGGGCCCTTCATTTCAAGCACCGCTCCGCTGGGCCCTTCCTGTCAAGCACCGCTCCGCTGGGCCCCGCCGTCTCAAGCACCGCTCCGCTAGGCCCTTCATTTCAAGCACCGCTCCGCTGGGCCCCGCCGTCTCAAGCACCGCTCCGCTGGGCCCTTCCTCTCAAGCACTGCTCCGCTGGGCCCTTCCTCTCAAGCACCGCTCTGCTGGGCCCTTCCTGTCAAGCACCGCTCCGCTGGGCCCTTCCTCTCAAGCACCGCTCCGCTGGGCCCCGCCGTCTCAAGCACCGCTCCGCTGGGCCCTTCCTCTCAAGCACCGCTCCACTGGGCCCTTCCTCTCAAGCACCGCTCCGCTGGGCCCTTCCTCTCAAGCACCGCTCCGCTGGGCCCTTCCTGTCAAGCACCGCTCCGCTGGGCCCTTCCTCTCAAGCACCGCTCCGCTGGGCCCCGCCGTCTCAAGCACCGCTCCGCTGGGCCCTTCCTGTCAAGCACCGCTCTGCTGGGCCCCGCCGTCTCAAGCACCGCTCCGCTGGGCCCCGCCGTCTCAAGCACCGCTCCGCTGGGCCCTTCCTCTCAAGCACTGCTCCGCTGGGCCCTTCCTCTCAAGCACCGCTCCGCTGGGCCCTTCCTGTCAAGCACCGCTCCGCTGGGCCCTTCCTCTCAAGCACCGCTCCGCTGGGCCCCGCCGTCTCAAGCACCGCTCCGCTGGGCCCTTCCTCTCAAGCACCGCTCCGCTGGGCCCTTCCTCTCAAGCACCGCTCCGCTGGGCCCTTCCTGTCAAGCACCGCTCCGCTGGGCCCTTCCTCTCAAGCACCGCTCCGCTGGGCCCCGCCGTCTCAAGCACCGCTCCGCTGGGCCCTTCCTGTCAAGCACCGCTCCGCTGGGCCCCGCCGTCTCAAGCACCGCTCCGCTGGGCCCCGCCGTCTCAAGCACCGCTCCGCTGGGCCCTTCCTGTCAAGCACCGCTCCGCTGGGCCCCGCCGTCTCAAGCACCGCTCCGCTGGGCCCTTCCTGTCAAGCACCGCTCCGCTGGGCCCCGCCGTCTCAAGCACTGCTCCGCTGGGCCCTTCATTTCAAGCACCGCTCCGCTGGGCCCCGCCGTCTCAAGCACCGCTCCGCTGGGCCCTTCCTCTCAAGCACCGCTCCGCTGGGCCCTTCCTCTCAAGCACCGCTCCGCTGGGCCCTTCCTCTCAAGCACCGCTCCGCTGGGCCCTTCCTGTCAAGCACCGCTCCGCTGGGCCCTTCCTCTCAAGCACCGCTCCGCTGGGCCCCGCCGTCTCAAGCACCGCTCCGCTGGTCCCCGCCATCTCAAGCACCGCTCCGCTGGGCCCCGCCGTCTCAAGCACCGCTCCGCTGGGCCCTTCCTGTCAAGCACCGCTCCGCTGGGCCCCGCCGTCTCAAGCACCGCTCCGCTGGGCCCTTCCTGTCAAGCACCGCTCCGCTGGGCCCCGCCGTCAAGCACCGCTCCGCTGGGCCCTTCCTCTCAAGCACCGCTCCGCTGGGCCCTTCCTCTCAAGCACCGCTCCGCTGGGCCCCGCCGTCTCAAGCACCGCTGAACAGGGCACCGCCGTCTCAAGCACCGTTGATGGTTCATTGTGCCCACCATGCCTCCTCCTTGACCAGTGGAGACTGTCATCCACCTGATGGACTGTGGCTTTGCACTCCCCAGGATGGTCCAGTGGGCAATCCACCCACTGCAGAGACTTGAGAGACTGTGGCTTTGCACTCCCCAGGATGGCCCAGTGGGCAGCCCACCCACTGTAGAGACATTGAGAGACTGTGGCTTTGCACTCCCCAGGATGGTCCAGTGGGCAATCCACCCACTGCAGGGACTTGAGAGACTGTGGCTTTGCACTCCCCAGGATGGTCCCGTGGGCATGGTGGCTCCTCGTGGATCTGGCGTCGTGGACTCATGTGGCTGTGGTGCCCCCCTCTTCCCTTCCCCCTGAGGTGCCTGTAGTTTTTACATCTGATGCCCCTGCAGTGTTCTCTCCAAAGGACTCAGGTCTCCTGTGTGGGCTTTGCCCTTGTTTCTCAAGACTTTGGCCCACAGACATGCTGAATTCGTAGGATGTGCAGGACTTGGTACTTCAGTTATACACTGATGTGTATGTCATTTGTTTTGTTGTGGATATCTTTCATGGTTGTACGCTAATTTTCTGGAGCTTTTTGGTACATAAATATTTATTCCAAATATGATTATGTCCTAGCATTTTTCAGGGGTGTTTGGGTGGTGTCACTGTGACTTGGTGCTCTGCATTGGTGAGTACATGATTGGGGGGGGGGGGGTCGCATATGTGTGTGCCCGTAACCTTTCGTCCTCCCCCTCCCGTGTGTCGTAGGTGCAGTACTCACTGTTGTCGTCTGCGCCGGACTTCGTACTCGTGGTAGATGAGAAGGTAGACGAGAGCAGGTAGGATGTTTAATTCGGGTTCCATGCTGTCCTCCGTACTCGTGGAGTGTGTTTTGGTGAGCGTTTTCCCGTTCGTAGTCTGTTTCCGCCGTGTTTTTATCGGCGGTGCTCCCGCCCCGGAAAAGGTGGCGGATTGGTGAGTTATGATAGTGTGGGCGGTACATTGTCTGCCGCCTGCCTGTTGGCGGTGACCGCCGCGCTGTTTGTCTGTACCGCCGCGGCGGTCGGAGTGTTAAGTTGGCGGGCTGTGTTGGCGGTTCCCGCCAGGGTCAGAATTCCATTTTTTGGACCGCCAGCCTGTTGGCGGGTTGGCCGCCGCTTTAACACCGACCGCCAGGGTTAGAATCACCCCCTTAGTCTGAAGCCCATGCTGGATATATTTGGCTTGCAAGTAACAGACCAAAGGGGCCATAGCTATAATAAAAAAGAAAGGTGACAGGGGGCACCCCTGCCTGATCCCCTGAGTGATCAGGAATGCATCTGTAAGTGCCCCATTTACTCTTAAACGGGCAGTCAGGCATGAGAAAAGGAGCATGGTGAGTGTTATAAATCCCTTAAGGAGCACCAAAGAAAAGGGCACTTTAAGGAGTCGAAGGCCTTCTCCACATCCAGGAGTGAAACAGGTGCTGGCACTGTTGAAGACATACTGTTTATAGCTGAAAAGACTGTGCAAAGATTGAAGGCTGTGTGAAGCTCCATTATGTAAGTGGGATGACAATGTTAGTTAATGTTAGCCCAGGCAGCTCCCCTTCAATGTAGTGGCGGGTCCTTGCATATTTCCCCAAGTAGACAACCTTCGGCTCCACCAGCGAGCGGAACTTATCCATCAGTTTTGAATGTTCAGTGTGTAGTAGCCCCCTGTCTTTGTCACTTCAGGCCTGTCCCATTCTGCAAGCTGCTCCTCCTCCTGCCTGAAGCTGCAGCGGATGTCTCTGAGAACTCCTGCATGTTTGGAAAGGGATATTCAATAGATTTAGGCCTTGATGGCCTCCCACAGAGTAGCTTGTCAGACCACTGATCCAGGATTTAACATAAAATATTTTTAAATTGCCTCCCAGAATTCGGCATGGAAAACTGTGTCCATTCAGGGCAGAACTGGTAAACATCCATTGCTACTTCAAATTACAATGAAGCAGGATACGGAGGTCTATCAGGATTGGTACGTGATCTGAAATTGTATGGGGCACACTGTGTGCAGCCAAAGAAGGACACTAATAGACAGCAGCCAGTAATAAATGCTGGTCCATGTTGCTTGTGAGGCAGAATAGAAAGAGAATGCCGACTTGGTGGGGTTTAAGTGGCACCATGCATCCCGGACATGAAAGGTAAGTTTAATGTTCCAAAGCACTCCAGCAGCCTGTGGTTTACTAGTGGGATGTAAGCCAGTAGAGTCAGACGATGGGTCCTGTAACATATTGTAGTCCCACCCAATCAACGTGATAGCAACATCAAGCCTGTCCATAATGGAGGATATAGTGTAAAACAAAATCTGGGTAATTAGTATTTGGCGCATAACCAGTCACCAATCGGACCTCATACTTGAGGAGGCGACCATGAAGTATGACATAACTGTCCAGACAGCGAAATCTGGCCTTCATGATCCCAAAAGCCCGCTCCACTGCCCACCATGTTCTTCCATGGACCTCACTGAAGCAGATGCCCTATGGTGGAGTTGGATTCCTCGGCGGCGTCAATAACCAAGCATGTTTGGATGTGCTGAGTCTCCTGTTAAGGAATGGGATATAGGTCTAACAATGAGTCACTGCCTTCATGATTGTAGCACCTAACATTGCTCACACATAATTAGGACACACGTGACTTACGAACCGGCCAGGCCTTCTTTCATTGCAGTTGTGACATCAGCTGCGATATGAGGCTGTTCTGTATTATAAAGGAATCAAGGGCTGATCCAGGAAAACAGGCACAGACAATTGAGATGCAAAGATCCACTAAACAGACTACTTGCACATTGATTAAATGGAATTTTTTTCTGTTGCGATAGACTTGTTTATTGGCCTGCGGAGGCACCAAGGCCACATGTGTGCTTTAAATGCCCCCCACCACATGTGGTAGGTGGGCAAAACCATAGAAGTCAGCCTTCACAATGGCAAAATTCTTGCGTCGGGGGAACTTGATATAGATATCAATGTGTTTCAACACTGCTGAGAGTAAATCTCTCAACACCAGACTGAACATAGATTGGGACATACCGCCAGATAGGGATACTGTATGTTGGAAGGACGATGTGACCAGGAAGTGCAATACTGCCATCACTTGAACAATGGGTGGTATGCAGAATGGATTATTGTTTGCTGGTATCAAACCTTTCTACAACTGACAGCATAAATCCACTATTGAGACAGTACAGCTGGATAATGTGGTGTTCCACCATGGCCTGAAGGTCTGGCCATGGATAGCAGACAGGAGGTTGTTGCATCATCCCTCTCCCAGGGTACATATGTGTAAAATTCATGATTTGGAACATTAGTCATTGTGTCCACAGCAACATACACGCTGCACATCAATAGAATCATGTGACAAAGCATTTCTGACTGGAAATACATTACACTCAGTACACATCACAGCTTTCAACTAAACAAGGGTCAAATGTGACCCCTATGGTTGTGCACATGTGTCTCCAACAAGGATTTGGGTGACATCCAACTTTCTGCTACTCAATTACCCCTCAAAATGTCAGTCTTTTCTGACTGCCCAAAAAAGTCAGCGGTGGTGGACAGTTTGCTTCCGTCATGTGCCATCTGTGCCCTGAAACACACTACACTGATGGTAGTGCAGTAGTATCTACATAACAAGACAGGTTTAGCATGTTTCTGATGTTCCTCCAGATATGTTGTTGTTGTGATGCATTTAACAGTGCCATATACCGTATTTCAAACTGCCAAAATGACAGATATCTGACCGGCTCCACTGCACATCAGGAACCACCCAAAGCCACTGCGGAAGTCCTCTGCACGGTGGGCAACACCAACCACGACAGACACAGCAATGGGTTAATGTTAATGCCTGTGGCAGTAATGGGGCAATGTCTGTGCCGACCGGCGATGATGACCATGTACATGGCATACATGTACACTACATTTTGCAAAATCAGTCTCCTGACATTGCTGCCAGCAACTCCTCCACTACATCAGCTGCTGTGTGCTGCCCCTGGGAGCAATCATGTCACAGCCTGCCTTCTCTCCAGAGGAGCTGGAGAGGGTAGTGGATGAGGTCCTTCCCCTGTATGGTCTGCTCTATGGGTCACCAGAGGAGCAGGTAAGTACCACAAAGGCACAATTGACTCTGTTCAGAACCATCCTTTACCTCCTCACAGGCTACAATCTGCCCCTGCATGCCCGTTAGACTTGTGTTCTTCTTATTGCAGTTTGTATGGCATCAATGGGATGTACATGATGCAGGTATTAGAGACCAGTACTATATGTTGTGGACATTCACATTGCAATGTGGGACTTTTTTGAGGCCCTCTATCCTCCTTGTGTTGGATGAAAATAACTAGGCAAGGAGACTTTACTACCATACAATGACATTTCTTTGTTTATGATGGTTGTAAATGTTAGACAAATGCATGCGCATGACAGCATGAGCTGTGTATGCATCTTGTCTGAGTCATTTGAGGTCCTTGTAAACAATGTGCATTGTGCCACATATCTTCCACCCCCATCTGGCCCTGCCGAACTGTTGTCTGGAAGGCATATCATGATAGTAGACTGTGCCCTTCAGGTTGCCACACAAGCCACATTGCTGATGGCCACATTATGTACTTTCATGCATGGAAGTAAGGGAACTATGAGTGTTATTTAGGTTCAGCATGCTTAGCCTGCAGAGACCAGGGCCTGTCAAATGAGTTTCCCAGTATGGGATATAATCCAGTCAGTAGAAGAGTCACTGTGGCTATGCAACTGTGGCACTGTGCCCACTCCCTGTATACCTGCATATCCTGTCATGTGGCCAATGTGATGCTCTAGTGGCAAAACTTGCCCTGAATGCCTCAGTCCATTGACTAGATTTGGAATGGGTACTAAGGTAAATCTATGAACTGGTCCACATTTGCAATGTTCATCATTGTAAATGTGTGTCTATGACTCATGAAAGGGCCCTTACTCCTATCACTCTTTTGTCACCTTCACATAAGTCATATTTGTCTAGTACAGGTGTATTCCACAACTGACAAACCCACAGTGCAAATAGTGTGTAGGTTCCAGGGATGTCATGACATGTGACTTTGTAGCTTGGATACATAGCAGAATTTGAACCAAACATACCTTTGTATGTTGGATGCCATCTCTATAGGTTTGCCACATATGTTCAAAGGTGTGTTTTGTGTGGTACAGATACATACCACAGAATCCCATCCTTAAGTGGCATGAGTCTGTATTTGGTAGATTACATGTCCACACATGCATAGGATAGGGACTTCTGTGCTCACCATGCCAGTGCTTTCATTGTCACTCAAGTCTTAGTGTGAAGTCTGTAGTATGGTTGTTTCCTGCAGGGACTGTATGCATTGAGTCAATGTTGCAGAGTATAAATGTGCTTGTCCAGTCAGGCTTATGGAGCTTACCCTTCAGAAGCCACATTGGAGTGCAGTGTTTCATTGTGGCTCGCGTCACAGCACATGTTGCTGAATCCTGGGCTACCTTGTTCATAGCAGGTCATGAGCAGGGTAGTAGGGTAGTCTGCAGATACCTCCTATTAGAAATTGTATCTCCAGTTGGCAGAGGTATGCACCCTGTCCAAGTAGGGACCACAATCCTAGTCAGAGTAAGACACAACACAACCTAAATTATCCTTTGCTCTCCAACCCACTGGTAGCTTAGCACAGAGCAGGCAGGCTTAACATAGAAGTCAATGTGTACAGTATTTGTGCAATAACTCATAAAGTAACATAGTGAAAATACTACAAAACGTACCCTACAACAGGTTAGGAAAATAGATAATATTTATCTGAATAAAATAAGACAACAAAAATCCAATGTGCACAAGTTAAGATATCACTTTTTAAAGGTTTAAATGAGTCTCACTCCTTAAGAATTTGTGGTTTCCATTTAACCCACAGTACCTGAGATGACCCAGAGGGGCCACAGAGGTGGAGATGCGTTGCAAAGTAAATTGATGCATCAAATTTTCCAGCGCAGCAAAGGCGATGCATCCTTTCTTTCCACACTGCAAAGTGATGCGTCAATTTCTAGCAGCGTAGTCTTGGTTCCTCACAGAGATGCAGGGATAGTTTGGCATTTAGGGACGATGCATGGAAAACCCAGAATGGGATGAGCAGAGGCAAGAGGCGCTTCGTCAATCCGGCAGGCGATGCAGTGATTTTTCAGCCATGGAGCAGGTGCTGCATCAATCTGGCAGGTGTCATGTCTGATTTTGCAGTGATGTGTCAATTTTCCAATGCACTGGATTTTCTCTTCTTTGTTGAAGTATTTGATAGCCCTGAGACCTCAAAACCGGAAGCAAGATCAATCCATGCCCTTTTAGAGCTCTTGAGGAGGAAGGCAGAATTCTTCCAGCAGAGCATGGGTGAGCAGGCAGCAGGGCAACAGGCAGGTCAGCAATCCTTCCAGCAAAGCAGTCCAGATGAGTTATTTTTGCAGCCAAGCACAAAATCTGACGGGGTCCAGTTGCAAGTCTAGAAGTGTCTGGGACCCAGTATATATACACCCAAAAGTGCCTTTGAAGTGGAGGAAACTTCTAAAAGTGGTTTTGAAGTGCACAAATTGTCCTTTCAACCCAGCCCTGTCTGCCAGCAGCCCTGAGGGGGTTATCAGTCCTTTGTGTGAGGGCAGGTCACTGACCTTTAAAGTGTAAGAGAGAGCCCCTCTATCCTTTCTGCCCATGGAAACCCACCTATAAGCAGATGAATTCAGATGCAGCTGATTGTCCTGTGTTTAGGGATGTCTGGGTAAAATAAACAAGGGGAGCTGTCAACCAGCATAGATCTGATGTAGATTGGAGACAGGCCCACTCTCCGAAGAGGTAAGAAGACTTGAGATGTTGGGCCCAGAAGATCGCTGATGTGCAGCTGGGGCTGTCCTCCCAACATGGGCAGGGAGCATGTCCCCCCTAATGACCCACATTCTGGCAGTGGCCTACCGGGACCTTGATGGGAGTTTGAGGGGACCACAGCAGCTACACGGGGTGAGTACAGGGCATATTCCTGCCTGTCACATTGCCAAGTTGATGTGTTAGGATTGGATAGCTCCCCCGATGATTAAGGATGGGCCATGTTTGGCACAAAAGATGAGTAACTATTTGTGTAGGTATGGAATTGGGTGCATACTGATGTGCCATGCCAATTAGTCAAGAGACCTAGGGTACCAACTGAGTACATTCCACATACAATTTGCTCTCCAGGGCCTACACAAGGCTGTATACAGTGATTAATCTAGTGATGTTGGTTGTTGTGGGTGCATATAGTGCGCAACAGTCCACTACTCCTCAGTGTTACTGCTCAAACAAAATGAAGCGATGGATCACTGTCCTCAGCAATGTGCCAGCTCAAGTGAGTAAATTGGCATTTACCCCCCAGATATCACTTGTCTTCAGTGTGTCACGAGTGCTGGTGCCTCACTACTGTCTGTCATGTGAAGATGGCCGTCATACATGTGACTGAGCATACTTTGTTCTTTGGGTGCAATTACAGAACAATACTTTCGCTTGGTAAACAGGGTATGTCCAGTGACATGATTTGTGTGACATCACTGTTACCTACAATCCTTGTGCCTGCTTGTTAGCATGTGCTCCTTTCACTCTTGACAAAATATTTCCAATGCTGGTTCACACTTGGTCTACCTGTGTTCATGGAATGCTGTCTTCATTCCCTTACATATATGTGCATGCCAACATGTGTTTGGTATTGGGCATATGTGATGGGGCTACATTTCATGTGTCACCATTGATTGGCTTCCTCATACTCTCACCCATCACTGCATGTTATTTGGCATATACAACTGCAAGAGCAATGAAGGACATGACAGGGAGGACTACAATTTTTACCCACAATGTACATTTCCATGCCATTGATGTGACAGCATATACTAAAGTGCTCTGCAAATGTAAAATGGGGAATGCTTGTTACCTGACTATTGGCATGCATTGTGGAGTGACTTGCAGTTATGTGGAAATCATATGTGGTTGGGTACAATTGTTCATCCACAGACATCTGGGTTTGCAGGACCAAAATGGAGACAGTAATGTGGCTTTCCATTGGGCAACAAGTTGAGGGCCTTGTACAAGTACAGGTGAATTCCTCGGCCTCGCCAACATTCAAAGGACCACTGGCTTCTACTGATGCAATCAGAGTATGTCATTGTAAGGGGTGCCATACAAGAGATGTGATAGAACAGGGGCTAGCTGATTCATGGTGTTGTAGATTTCAGACACATACCTCCTTGACAATTTGCACATTTTGTCTACAGTGTACATTTCCATGCTAAATGTGTTGTCTATCTGAGCAACATTAGTACAACCTCCATGACTCTATTAGGACAATTTACACATGGTGAGGTGAGCACTGTTGATTTGTTTCCAGTGTTGAATGGGTATTTCCATGTCACCTTCTTCAGGCTACTGTACCTCTGTCAGCAACATGTCAGGATTTTGGACTATCATTTCTTATAAATTTGGTGTTGTGTATGTGACAATTAGTTGTATGCATGACTTTGTGTGGGATCAGTGAGAATGAACTTGGCATTGGCCTACTATTGTATGACAACAGGTAACTGAGGCATGCTCCATGAGGCAAACCATTGAAGGTGATGAGGTCTCCTACTTGTTGAATGGTTATGCTTGTAAATTTCACCCATGCAATCAGGTTTTTTGAGATTCTTTTTTTTCATATGGGCAACTGTTGACAGTTCATAAGGCATGCAAACATATGGTAAAGTAATGTAGTAGCCACTTTGATGGAGTTTGTTGCTGGGGCCTACTTGACATCACGATAATGTTTGCTAATCACAGCTTATGTTCCAATGTGATTAAGAACATGTAGGGACCCTATTTCTCTTTGTATTTGCAGCACCATCCTAGGCAAGTGAAAGAGACAGAGAGGAACAAAATGGGGAAACATCTGGCCACAGTACTTCAGTCATGACACCACCGATATGGAAGAACTCAATGGCCCGGAGAGTTCTGGTAGTGCCACAGAGGACACAGGATTGAGCTTGTCATCTTCAGATTCTACCTCCAGTGCCCACTTCCTAGTGGTGGGAGACCCATCAGGACCTGCTCCTGCACATCCTTGTCTGCCCCCTCCAGTTCTATTGCCACCCTCCCTATTGCTTCCCACTCAAATGGCGGTACCCGCTCACCCAAGCGGGTGGGCATCTCCTTCACTCAAGGCACGTCGCCCTCAGCTCCTATTCCCCCTGCTGCCCTGCATGAGGAGGCTATTGACCTCCTGAGGAGTAGCTCTGTGGGGAAGACTGCCATTGTGAATGCCATCCAGGGTCTGACAAACCAACTTCGGAAGACAATTGGGTACCTGGAAGGCATTCATAGTGACATGTCTGGCCTACAGAGACGTTTTCAGGCTCTGGTCACCTCACTGATGGCAGCTATTCATCCCCCACCATCCTCCCTCACCACCTCCCTCTTCCCAATCTAAATTCCCTATTCCCTTAACTATCCCAAGCACACAGACACATCTGCAGACACCCACTGCAACACACACAAGCAGCACACATAGACACAAGCACCACAAGACACACCGGCATGCATCCACTCAACACTCACCCAGAAACACCACAACAGCCACCATTTCCACAGACACCCCCACCAACCCACACACCACAACCACATGCCCAACAGATACATCACAACACCCAGGTAAATATCCACCACTCCCACCATATACCCAGACAATTCCTCACAACCCACGGATCCAAAGACCTCAGGCACATACCCCCAGACACCACTACAGCACCCACAGACACATCCGGCAATTCAGCCATATTCCCAGACACTACACCAACACACAGAGACACATCCATCACATCCACCATATCCACAGACAGCACCCCAACACATCAGACCCATCCACAACATCCAACATACCCACAAACATCATCCCAACAGACACACACATACACTACTCCCACAACACTCAGCACCTCAACCTCACAGCCCCTTAAGACACACTAATGCCCACTCTCACACATGCAACAAACACCACCCCAACACAAGCATACATCACACATGCACTAACCAGCAGCATCACCACCCTCAGACAAGATCACCACTTCCTCAACCTCCAAATCCCCAGTCCCTTCTTAGGACCCTACCATTTATCCCAAAGAAAGTTCCCTTTTTGACCTTGCCCTTTCCCTTGTACCTCTACCCCCACTGCCAACCCAAGAGGACCCAACCACATCCCACCCATCTCTTCAACATCCATGTCCTCCCCATCACACCTGTCTCCCCTACAAGCACCCACATCCCTCCCCAATGAGGAAGTCTACCCTTCTGAAGAAACAGCCTCCCAAACCCACCCGTACCAAATCCAACCACACCCCAACCACACATAATCCCTGAGGTGCCTGCCTGCCTAGTTTTGGAGGTTTCCTGGAAGTGATTGGAGTCACACTTGGGCACAGTACTGTGTATGGACTAATTTAGACAGGGCAATAGCCTTTGATCTAAAACATTTGCATTCAATAAACCCAGGTTGTTGTTTTTTGGGTGCATATTTGTTCTGGAGTAATTTGTGTTGTATGCCTACAGTTGTGTGTGTTTCCCCCGGATTGCTGATTCATTTGCTGTGGTTGTCAAGATCTGACATTGTGGGCAGTGTTGGTGTCACCCAGGACAAATGTAGAAGTTCACTGTATGGATATGTGGGTGGTAATCCAATTGGGATTTCATTGCATTTTTTAATATTTGCTATGATAAATATTTCCTCTTGGGTTGGGCAATGTCAGTATGTATGAAGTTAGAATTGTCCCGAATGAAGTGAATTGGAAATTTGTCTCATGTGGGAGCTAGAGGTTTGTTTGTCCACACATGGAGAGTGTTCAATTGTGCTACCTTCCTTTCTATTTGACTGGCCATGTGTCCATTGTGATGTGTGTAACTTGCAGCTGCTTCATCTACATGTAAGGCCCATGCTGTTGCCTTTGCATTCCTTCCTTGACTTGTAATTACACATTTTGTAGATTGACATGTCACTTTGCTCTACTATTGTTCGTCCCTGAGATACATGTAGCGCCAGTTCTTGTGCAAATGGTATTTTAGGGCATGTGCAAAGTGAAATGTGTCCCAGGGCAACATCCTTTGAGAAGTGCTCCTGATGCCCCATCCCTATTATGAAGGTGTTGTTAGCATTGTAACCTTTGGATATTTGTCTCACAAAATATTGTTCATCCCATCGACCTTCCATTGTGTTGCAATGTGGGTGGTATGTGTGGGTCCATGTTTCATTGGAAGGGTATTTATGTTACATAACACATCTGTACATATGTGTGTTCAATCTGATGACAGTCCATGGCATGTTAACAATGTTACTTGAATTGATAGATGTGATGCTGATATGGTGTCGCTGTTGTGTGACACAATGGGCCAGATTTACAAAAAAGTGGCACATCAGCTTTGATGCGCCAATTTTCTTGCGCTCCCCGCACTCCCCCAGCGACACCATGTGTGCACCATATTTACAGTACGACACACCATGGCTCATGTTAGGACATTAGTGTCATAATTAATGATGCTATTGCGGAACTTTGCAGTATTAGCACCATAAATGGTGGGGGTAATGCTGCAAAGTAAAGAGAGGCCCATTGAAAGTAATGGGTGTGTAATTTGAATGTCTGCCTAAGGCATCCTTAAAGCCACCACACTCTTGGACCACTATTGGCACTTTTTCCCCATGTTCAAAAGCAAGCAGGGTTTCCAAATGTCCAGCTGTGTGGTTTCCCCACTCACAGCTAACCCTCTCTCCCTGCAGAAAACCTTGAACTCTTCCACTGTGTATACACCAGTTTGTCAAGACTAAAGTTTGAATTCATTTTGACCAGTTTCTAATAGTGCAAACAACAAGAGTCCTAGGTGTAAGAGCTGAAGGAGGATTAAACAGAAAAAATGACATAATGAGAGAACAGAAGAAAAAGCAAGTAATGGTCCAAGTGCAGTGTTTGCAGTGCAACAATGAGTCACTATAGTATCACACAAATCTATCCCACCGCTGATCACCAGTGTTAAAAATGAGGTTTCTATTGCATTTCATACCAGGATATTTTCTAATGTATGTCCTTTTGGAATTTCTAAAGATCTGGTCACATGTACACATTAGTACTGTTTGGATATGCACTGTACTTATGAATAATCTTAATGGTCTATATTATAAGTACAATATAAATTGTATTTCTATATAACCCTGTGTAGAGTCTCTTTTGTGGCATACTCATTTGTCACTGGTGTGAGTGTGTTGTGTGAATGCTTTACACATTGCCGCAGGGGATAATCCTGACTCCTCTGTGCCAGCTACTAAGGGGGTGAGCACAGGTTATCTTTGGCCCTGATTAGAGTTGTAGGTCCTGCCTGCCTTGGGTGCATACCCTGGCCAACCAGAAACCCCATTTTTAACAACTATGAAAATGTTTTCTGACAGGAGCTTTACTTTGTCTTGGTGCATTTTGCCTTAAAGCCTCATAAAGTATATTGTCACTGCCTCCCCATTTAAATTGTGCTCATTTTGGTGTATTTTTTTCTAATTGCTTTTAGAAATGGTTTTTGATATTTTTATTGTCTTGTGTTTTGCATTTATGCCTGTTTCTGCTGAATACTTTACTTATTTTTCTGAGTTAAGCCTGTTTTCCCTGAACCCAGGTTTAAATTACTGAAACTGTATGTTTGCCCTGTCAGGATTTTGGGACTTATTATTTGGCTTGGATACACACCCTCCCTAGCTAATACATAATTTTCTTAGATTCACTGGTAAATAGCACTAAAGAGGTACGTCTAGCTTTGCTACTCTTTTACCATCCTCCAAGATTAATAAAAATAGAAAAATTGAGTTGAATACCAATACTCATCTGTTTCCATCTACCAGAAAGTGATTCATTTGTGAATGAGTGCTATCTTTGGACAACCCTCATGGAGCCTCTTTACAAATTTATCATGGGGCCTGAACTCATTACCTGCAGACAGGATTTTGTCATTTAGCGTTATTTTTCAAAAGATCATAAAGGCAGAAATAAGCTTGTATTTGCACCAGATGTACTCCTGAAAGGGAATTGGATCAGATGTCAAATGGAAACAGGGACATTTGTGGCAAAGTAGAGTGTTAAGCTATGGGAGAGTGTAGCCACAGTCATTTTTGTGAAAGATTTGTCTAATATTTTCTGGAAACATCACAAGGCAAGCACGTAACTATGAGAGGTGACCAGGAAGGAAAAGAAGACAGAACAAAACCATGCCACAGGCACTACAGTGAAAATACATCAGATGTAATAATAGTTTGTGTACACACCAGCAATTGAATCACTGAGTGAGGTGACTGGTCTTCCAGGATTACTAGGGACAGTAAGAAAAAAGCTGTACAGAGAAGGGTAGACAATGGAAGGGCAGAGGGGAAGGGTAAAAGGGCAAGGTCCACGTGTGTGAGAGATAAGGGCAGAGGATAGGCTCTTATCACAGAAGGTCATCCAAGGTCAACAAAAATATTTGTAGTAGTATAATGTGCATAGCCTCAGAATGAGGTAGTCTCATAAACCTCAGAATAGGAGGATGTCGGCTGGCAACAGGAATGCAAAAAGAACAGATGATGGATGAAATGCTAAACAATGTCAAACATTCACCAGTAGTCACAGGTCTGGGCCTAAATCCATTGTGGTTTTCCTCACCACGACATTCCAGTTTGGACCCAGCCATATGAAAATCAGTCTTGACATTGCTTCCCATGGGAACAGTCCAGTACAAACTGCCAGGCCAGGTCCTCCCTAGACCAGAAAAGAGCATCCTGGGAGCAGTTTTGGGGTATCCCCACTCATCAACCAGGCTAGCATGAGTCCGGTCGCATAGCCAGCACAGGACCAACATCTCGGCATAACCTTTCAAATTAGTGCGACAAATGCAAAAAGAACAGATGATGGATGGAATGCTGAACAATGTCAACAATTCACCCACAATCACAGATCAGGACCTAAATCGATCTGTTGTTGCTTGCCACACCACTCCAGTCTGGATCCAGCCATATGCAAATCAGACATTAGCCTGCTCCCCATGGGAACAGTTCAGCCCGGACTGCCAGGTCAGGTCCTCCCTGGACTGGAAAACTAGCATCATGGGAATGGTTTCAGGGTATCCCCTCTCATTAGCCAGGCTCGTTTGAATGTGGTGCCATAGAGAGCATGTGACCCAGATCTGGGCATACTCTTCCAACTTAGAGCAACAAATGCAAAAATAGCAGTTGATGGATGAAATACTGAACAATGTAAAACATTCACCCCCAGTCACAGATCTGTGTCTAAATCCATCCTTGTTTCTCAGTACACCATTCGAGATTGGACCCTGACATATGAAAATCAGTCTTAACCCAGCTCCCCAACTGTCCCAAACTCATCTACTACAACAGGCTTACCTCCTCTCTATTAAAAGTCCCCCTCAAGCTCATATAGGCCCTCATTATGACGTTTGCAGTAAAGTCAAAATCCTGCCGCAGTGACTGCCACCAACATACCGCCGCTGAGGCGAACAACTGTCTGCCAGATTAGGACACATACACAGAAAACTGACAGAAAACATGGTAAGATGGCTACACTTTGCGAGGATAATCCAAAAAAGAACTGCACACACATCACAACTACCAATTCATCCGACACGCAACACACACCCCACCACACCACACATCATGCCTGCACAACCTACACACTCCACACAATACCCATGTCTCCACAAAGGCACCCCCATTTCACCGATGAGGAGCTGCGGGACATATTGGAGGAAATAGTCAGGGTAGAGCCACAGCTGTTTGGAGCACAGGTACAGTAGATATCCAATGTCAGAAAGATGGAGATATGGTGGAGGATCATGGACAGGGTGAATGCCATGGGACAGCATCCACAAGGGATGACATAAGGAAGAGGTGGAACAACCTACGAGGGAAGGTGTGTTCCATAGCAGCAAGGCACCGGCTCACTGTCCAGAGGACTGGGGTGGATCCCCACTTCCTCCCCAACAGCTGACAGCAAGGGAGGAGCAAGTCTTGGCAATCCTGCATCCTGAGGGACTCACTGGAGTTGCCGGAGAACTGGACACAGGTGAGTCAACATTTACTACCTATCACCCACCCATACCTGCATGCCATCTCGACCCTGACCCTGACTCCTATCACCCTACTCCATCCCACACAGTGCACCACCACAGTCAACAAACCTAAATGCCAAGCCCTGCTTGCCATACCCACTGCATGCACATCCCTTACAGCCCTGCTTGTACACCCACCACCAATGCATGCACAGCATAGAGAACTAACAATCACACAATCCATAACCATACACAAACAAAGGTGGCAGGGTGACATCAATAATATAGGGGAAGGTAGGGATGCAGAATCTGTCACAGACAAGTAGCATAATATACCACTTACGTCCTCACAGGTGCCCCAGCCAATCTCAGGTGGCCAGGGACGGTCTGAGTACAGCTGTGCGCCAGGGGGAGGACAGGCCCATGGCACTCACTGATGTCCCAGGGGATATCAACAATCCCAGGACAAGATAGGTCAGGTGATAAGCATCATGAGGAGAACCAGCATCTGCATGGGGAACACCACCAGGAGATCAAGCAAGAATTGAAGGCCCTGAACACCACCATGGTCTTCATTGCACGGGTGATGGGTGACATGGCCAACATCATGAGAGACTACACAGCACACCAGCGGGCCCCTTCCACTAGCCAGTCTACTGACCAAACCTCCACATCTGCTGCAGCTAGTGGACAGGAGGCCCTGCCACAGGACCCACAGGCCACCAGCACCCCTCCCTCTGCAAAAGGTAAACCACCCAGAAAACTGTCCCTGCAACGCAGACAGACACAGGGAGACACTTGACAAGATGAAGACCACCGCCAGATAATGAGGCCCTCCTGAATGTTCCACTGTGTCACCTTGTCACCTTATCCACTTTAAACTGCTATTGCTCCCCTTCCCCGCTGGCAAGAGTGCCTCTTGTCCTCCTGTTGATGGGTCAGGGTTCCCTTGCCCTTCCTGGCAGGGGTGGATGGTCTTGTCCCCTCTCTGCCTGGTGGTGCAGGCTCCTCCCCTTCCTCACAGCTGGTGTAGGCTCCTTCCCCTTCCTCACAGCTGGTGTAGCTCCTTCCCTTTCCTCACAGCTGGCGCAGGCTCCTTCCCCTTCTTCACAGCTGGCGCAGGCTCCTTCCTCTTCTCTCACAACTGTGGAGGACTCTTCCCTTTCAACCCTGGTGGTGCTGCCTCCTTCCCCTTCAGTGTTGTAGGTCTTGTGTCTTTACCACCACTAGTAGGTGGTACTACCACAGTCCCCGTGGACTGTTTGGCTGAAGTGATGGGCTGTGTCCTTGGTACCCTGCAAATATGTGCAGGAAAGGGGAGGGGTAGAGAAGAGGTCAATTTGGGAAAGGAAATGTTTTTTAGGGCCATTGGGGTGGGAGGAGGGAGGAGTAATGGGAGTAAATGATGAGAGAGTGGTTGGAGATGTATGTCTGTTGGATTTGGGTGCAGGTGCATGGGCTGTATGTTGATGTGAGGTGGATGGCTATTGGGTGTCTGAGTACTTGTGTTTGGGTCCTTTAGGAGGCGGGGGAAGAGACACAGGGGATAGGACACAGGGGACGCATGCATGGATGTTGTGGAGGTGTCTGCCAGAGAGGTGTGTGTTCTGCTTGGTGTGGTAATGCTGGTAGTGGATATTGATGTAGTGCATGCAGGTGTGAGCGTGGACGTAACTGGGAGGGAGGTGGAGGAGGAGGGGGAGACAGTGGAGGCAGTGGATGTTGTCGTGTCTGCAACGGTATGGTGTTTGTGTGAGTGCCTGTGGGATGAAGTGTGGTGCTTGTGTTTGCCTGTGACACTCTTGGGTGTTGTCTCGTGTGCATGCTCATCTGTTTGTGTGCTTGGGATGGGTTGGGGTTGGGGAGAATGGGACTGAGAAGTGGAAGTTGGAGAGGGGACGGTAGAAACAGGGACAATGGCTGCCATCAGGGAGGACCGATCTCTGTTGGGCTGCTAATCCACCAAGAGTGCCCTCCAGGAATGCATTGTGTTGCTGCATCTGGGATACCAGCACCTGGATGGCATTCACAATGGTTGACTGCCCTACAGAGATGGATCTCAGGAGGTCAATAGCCTCCTCACTCAGGGCAGAAAGGCTCACTGGGGCAGGTCCTGAGGTGCCTGGGGCAAAAGAGATGCCCACCCTCCTGGGTGAGCGGGCACAGGCAATTTGCTGAGGGACCACTGGGAGGGCGGTGCTGGTAGGGGGGTGGTGGCTGTACCTGCAGCTGGGGTGGTCACAGAGGTGTCCGCTACCACCAGGGAGCTCCCATCAGAGGAGGTATCAGAGTCTGTTTTGTCCCCTCCAGTCTCCGCCTTGGTGCTGCCCTTGCCCTCTGTCCCACTGGTTCCCTCGGTGTCGGTGGACTCTGCCTCCAGGGTCCTGTGGGATGGAGCTTCCTCGGTCACCTGTGTCTCTGCTCCTCTGCCTCTGCTCCTCTGCTAGATGATGCTAATGCATATAAGGAGATGCTGACAAAAAAAGAAAGAGGGGGAGAGAGACAAAGGATACGTTGGGTCAGTGACTGCACAAACACCACCGTTGGCGTACACAGCACCCTCACACACAGGGAACAGGACTACGCACTATGCAGTGCACTACCAGTGATATGGCTAGTCACCAAGGCATGAGGAGGAGCACACACCACCAACTGCAGTACACCTGGGACCCACACAGCCCTGCCTAGAAATGAATTCTAACACGTTAGGTTACCTGTATTTGCCATGCAACCCTTACCCTTCAGAGGACCTACGCTGCTATGTCTGGTCTGGCCTTAGGGGCACCCACTAACACACAACTACCACCCGGATACCATCCCACCAGCCATAAGTTGTAATGATACTAACTGAACTCACCTCCTTGAGGCTGCTGTGATGCCCTCAAGTGCCCATCCAGCTCAGGGTAGGCCACCGCCAGTATGTGGGCCATCAGGGGGTCAGGGTCCGACGAGCACCCCTTCCTCGCTGGGAGGCCATCCCCAGCTGGGCATCCACTGTCTTCCATGCCCAGCGTCTCAGGTTCTCCCTCCCGGGGTCCGCACCTCCTTGGCGATGGCATGCCATAATCCCTTCTTTTGATGGGTGCTGACATGCAGAGGTAATATACAGGAGAACTCCATTAAATGAGCAGTCCAGCCTGTCACACACATGGCCCACCATACCCGATCCCTTTAACATTTCAAAACACATTGGCCACCTCACAACATGTACACCACCAAGAGGAAATCCACCCACCTCATTTGGGGTATGTATTCTGGTACACTGACAGCTGCCCGTCACTGATCAAAATTGCCTACTCTGTTACACACATATTAGTTGTATTGGTGCTCTCATCAGGGAAACTTCCAGACACTTGGTTCTGACCCAATAATGCCATCAGTCAACTTGAAAGGATACCTATTCCTGACATGCTTTTAAGGCATTATAAGTTGGTTTTGGCTCACAACACCATCAGTCACCTTTTTCATCTTAAAGTCCTAGTGAGTGACATTGTGTCTGACTGTACACCACACATGTAATTAGGGGCCAGATGTACCAAATAGTTTTGCCCATTCTGTGTCTTTGGGAAAATGTGTTCTTACATATGGCCCTAGGTTCTGTCCTCATTGACATAGCTTCACACAATGCACATATTTGGATGAGTGGATGGATCACAGAAAAAGTTGAAATGATACATGTGTGTATGGAGATGCATTTACATGTGCAAGTGTATTTTCCAAAACAATACAATGTCCAGTTCACAAACTCCTGGACAGATCCTGAGACATGTGTTGTACATTCAGAGTCCAGGGGTGAGGGACAGGTCATGAAACATGAGTAGGAGAAGTGTGCAATAGTGAGGAGGTATCCAAATTGACCATAGATAGGAATTGCGATAATGAAAGTCTATAGCAGATAAATCAACAACGTTTGAGTGAAGAGGGCACATTGCCAGCTGTCACAATCACTAAGGAGATGCTATCCATGTTGCACAGACTGGTGCTACTGGGTTGTTTTCCATGTGAATGTTGTTCCTTCCACAGCTTTATCCTCTGATGTTTGTTTTGCCTCATGTGCCATGGGTGGTGCTGTTTTAGAAGTTTAGGGGGCTGCACACACATCAGGGGATAGAGATGTTGAGTCAAAGATCCTGACAGCTGCCATTTGTGGGAACACATAAGGCATCAACACTGTAGTAACATCACATTAGTAGGCAGCCATGTTTTGCCCCCAGGGAGGCCACTTCCCACTGCATGGACTAGGGTATTTTGTATAGCCCCCAGCCTGTTGTCTATCATGCTGCTGCCACTTTGGGAGGCTATTGTTGAAGCGTTTGCCTCATGATAGGAGCTATGTCAGCCAGGGACTGTTGGAGTTTATGTAAGAAGGAGTGGGTGCCTCTGATGGCAGCTGAGTTGTCCTTATTTGGACTGAGACACCTCTGTACTCCCTCTAGCCTGCCATGGTCTCCATCACCAGCCGCACCTGCTTGGCCAGCTTCTGCTGGACTCCTACCACTGTCCTCTGAAAGGTGATATCTGGGTCGTCGGAGTCCAGGGCTGTGGCAGGACTGGTTGATGCTTTGTGTTGGTAGGTGGGTGGTTCATATGGAGACCCTGCAACGCTGCATGTCCTCCATGTGACTGGAGGTACTGGAGGGAACCCAGGACATCCTGTAGAGTCTCTTCACTGATGATTGGCAGCTGGTCATCCATTTCATCTGTAAAATCCAGGACAGGCAGGTCGGCAGGAGATAAGGCATCACCCTCCTCAATGAGATAGTGAAATGTCAATATTTGACTGTAGTATCTATTGACATGGCTTATCATTTACTTTCTACTGGAGGCTCAGTGACATGTTACAGACCCCAGGTTGTAGCTGTAAAGTATGTGTTGCATTGTGCATCACAAATGGAGCAACCTTTTAAAGTATTTTGTGCATTAATCCCACACCACCATCTTTCTTGCAGTCTCCTTGCCCCTGCCACTTACACCATGGTAGAATGTCATTAGCCTTTCTATTCACCATGGTGGACATTCCTACAGTAGTGTAATGTGTGTTTCACTCCTTTGGTGCTTTACTGTATTGTCACCGTGAATTATGGCACTTGCACAGCAAAGCACAGATAGGTCCATTGGTTACAAAGCTTGTGTTACTTTGTCATCTGCCTTTAGCAGGCCCCACACGTGCTAATTGGATGGAGTAGTGTAACCATTATGGATTGTCTGCCCCATTAGTTCATCCCTCCCTACATGTGGAACATTTCCTTGCATTCAGCATATCTGTCACAGCCATATGTTGGTGTAAGGATGTAAGTGTGAATCAATGCAGGCATTTTGAGACTTTGCGGATGTGGCACAAGCAGAATGGGCAGCTTGGATCCACATGGGCAGCTATTCGTATGATGGTACAGTTACATCACAGGCTAGTCACATTGCGCCCGTGGAGCAACATTGATGGCACTTGTGCCAGTTCTTATGCATGTAGATGTCCCGTTATGCAGAACACCAACCATTCACACAACACAGGCAAACTTGTTACATGGTGACATTGAAGCTACTTGTATAGCAGCACAAGTGATGATCGCAGATATGTGTTGTATGAGTTCACTTTTCTGCCCATTCTCAAATGGCCTATGGAGGTGTGTGAGAGTTGTTGTTGGGCCTCTCTGTGCATGTTGCTTTTCACATTTTGCACACTAAGATCCTGATTTTTTCTCAAGTGGCACAGCTCTGTGCAGCGGCGATATTAGTTGCATGGCGCTGCACCACTTTTGAAATGTGGGCATGCACTGTGTTTACTTGAATTCAGTACACCCCTGCGTTTAACCCAGCACCTGTGCAGATTTGTTCTCCCTGTACCAACTTAGGCATCATTGCTCCATTGTGCAAGGGTGTCTGCGTTGAGGGGACAGACTGTTTATATGCAGGAAGGTATTTATACCTGTGCTGCAAGATGCAGCACACATGAGAAGGGCAACGGCACGGGGAGGATGGAAAGCATTTTGCCTTTTTGCGCCATCCTGACACCATCCCTGGGGCGGTGTTGACTTCAGCCACGGTCTCTGGTGAACATGTTTTCTTGTATCTGGGGCAGCAACAATATGCAATGGATGTTGTGGCACAGCCATGGTCACAGCCACACTAATTGCATGTCCCTTCCAGGCAATGTGCTGCATATTTAAAACGTGGTGTGAAGCCACAGTAAGTAACTTAAGACCATATTGTGTATCTGTTAGAGTGCATTGCGCCACCAGAGTGTCAATAAAAGTGAGGCTTGGGTGCTGACAGGGCCTTTGGATTCTAGCCTTATGTGTCCTGATGCAACCTTTTAGCATGCATTGAGTGTGTCCCATGTGCCTCCCCCTTCTGCCATTTGTGAGATTCCAGATAGTCCCCCCTACAACTTACCCTGCATTTTTGGTAGGTCTTGGTAGTCCACGCTGTACTGATCTGCAATTCCAGCGACCAGCTCCTCCGGGATGACCACTGCCATCATCTCCACCAGCTCATCCAGGTCCTCCAAGGGTGCTGGACTTCCAACTTCAGTCTGCAATGCTGCATTTTAGTTCCTGACCAGTTTCTCCTTAGTTCTGCACTTGCAATCGTGCCAGTACTTCTTGCAATCAGTGACAGTCCTCTTCACCTCTGCCACGCTATTGACCTTATTTACTATTTCCTGTTTTATAGCCTCTCTCCTGCCAATTGGCAATTTGGAGGTCACGAAGAGCTGGTATTGGTGCCCTGTCACCTCTATGACCAAGATGTCCAGAGGACTGCATTCTCCATCTTGTCTTCCCAAATGTTTTTTTCTTGCTTGCGCACCTTTTTTTTACGATAATGCTGTTAAATATGGCACTAACCCGTTTTGTGTAAAAAAACCTGCCACAAAACGTTCTAACACCACTTTTGCAGCATTAGCGCCATTTTTTCTTATGACATGTCGCAGTGGTTATCGTTTTTTTTTTTTACGGTAACCATTCCTCAGCACCATTGGGCATCAGTTTATCAATATGGAGCCCAAATGGTGATAGAGAATGCGGTTAGCTTGTGGTATTTTTTTTTACCACAACTGTGCTAGTGCACTTTGAATCATTTTTGTTAAATTTGGGCCTGAGTTTTTGTCAAAAGCAAAATATAAGAAGGTAGCGCAGTAGCACTCAGACCCCTGGAATGCCTGAAGGTGAACCAGAGGGTCTCCTGAGGAGCCATAAAATAAACAAAAATCATACTGCAGTGCTTCTGCAAGTACCACAGTGCTCCTTCAAGGCCCAGCCTGGTCTTCTGTGAGGTATCATGTTACTCCAACAGAAGCCATAAGACGGCATCAGGCAAGCTTCATTGGGGGTAGCTAGCGCAGTCCTACAGGGCCATTAAGGTGGACCATGAGCAATAGTACAATGAAAGTATCACCATACCACAAAAAATATAGACATGTATATATAGGAAGGGGTTCTGCAGGGGGATTAGCACTTGTAGGGGCTAAGGGGCCCATGGAGAAATGAGTGTGGGTGGCAGCCAGGGTTTAGTCCATGCAGCCAACCCCACACTGCATATGGCCAAAGGTGGAATGTATTGGGTGTTGGTGATAGATGCTTGGACACAGAAACTTGCTCTAACCTGTTGATCCAGCCCAGCAGGAGCGACGATTGAAGACAGTTCAACCACCTGCATTTGTGTTTTATAAGGGGAACTGATATACTGCTAGCCAGGGATTCCACCCAAGAGAATGGAATGTGAATAAAATACTAAAAGACAGCCTACTGGTAATCTGCGGTCTGGGGCCTCTCATGATTTGCCACATGGATTCTTCTCTAGGGAGCTACCTGAACTATATTGCCAGGGTCAGAACGAGTACCATTTAATATCTGCAGAGAAATAAAATGTATTAGCATCTCACCCTAACTATGAGGCTGTTTTAGCTTAATCGCTGATTTCTTGAGAGGAGCTGGCTAGAAACTCAATGATGTTCTTGTGCAGAAATTGACTCTGATAGGTCAGAGCAAAGCTGAATATCACTTTATTTTCTTGAGTGAGTTTTCTAGTGTACCACAATGCTCAAGTAGTTCTAATGCCTCATAGTTTGTGTTGGACCACATTTTTGCTGGCTTTAGAACTCTGGACACTTTACCACTGCTAACCAGTGCTAAAGTGCAAATGCTCTCTCCCTTAAACATGGTGATATTGTTTAATCTCCAATTGGCATATTTAATTTACCTGCAAGTCCCTAATAAAATGGGCTGCATGTGTCCAGGGCCTGTAAATTAAATGCTACTAGTGGGCCTGCAGCACTGATTGTGCCACCCACACTTGAGGCCCCTTAACCATGTCTCAGGGCTGTGTGTGCAATTTCACTGCCACTTCAACTTAGCATTTAAAAGTGCTTGCCAAGCCTAAACTCCCATTTTTCTACATAAATGTCACCCCTAAGATGAACCCTAGGTAACCCATACGGCAGGGTTCAATGTAGGTAAAAGGCAAGACATGGACCTGTGTGTTTTATATGTCCTCGTATTGAAAACCCCCTAAATTAGTTTTCCACAACTGTGAGGCCTGCTCCTTTAATAGACTAGCATTAGGACCACCCTCATCTACTTTTTGAGTTGTAGATTCTGATCTGAAAGGGGTTCGGTCATATGTGGTATGGCCAGAATGGTAATAGAAAATCCTGGTAATTGGTGAGGTTGGATTTTATACTACTATTTAGAAATGCCACTCTTAGAAAGTGGGCATTTCTCTGCACTTAAAAAACATCTGTGCTTTGCAGCCTGTCTCCAAACAACGTCTGGGCTGGTCAACAGCTCCCTTGTGCATTTCACTTAGACAGCCACAAACACAGGCCACTCAGTCACACATGCACTCATCTGCATATTGAATGGGTCTTCCTGGGCTGGAAAGGTGGAGGGCTTGACACATACATTACAAAGGCTAGTGACCTGCCCTCACACAATGGACTGCTAAACCCCCAACTGGGACCCTGTCAGACAGGATTGCACTGCAAGGGGAACTTGTGCACTTTAAAACCACTCTTTGAAGTCTCCCCGAATTCAAAGGCATTTTGGGGTATATAAACTGGGTCTCTGACCCCACCAGCTCAGGCAACCTGTTAAGAGGAACTGCCTGGCTGCCCAAAGGACCCATCTGGACTGCTTTGCTGAGAAGGACTGCTGGCCTCTGATTTTGCTGAGAAGTGCTCTCCAAGGGCTTGGATTGAGCTTGCCTCTTGTTTTTCTGAAGTCTCAGGGACTAAAAGACTTCATCTGTTCAGGAAACTCGTTGTGCACTGAAAATTGATGAAAGGGCTGCCAGAAACGACACACAGCCTGCCTTGTGGCTGAGAAATCACCACACAGCCGAGCCGGAATGACTCAGCCCGACTTCATGAGTGGAAATTCTATGCAGCACCTGCCCTGTGATGGAAAATTCAACGCATCGCCTACATGATCGACACAACACCCATGCCTTCCTCCAACATGTCCAAGGTTTCCCTGCATCGTCTCTGGGCATCAAAAAGATCCCCACATCGCAATGAGGAACCAAGACTGCACGTCAAAAAATTATGCAAGCCCCTTGCAGTGTGGAAAGGAATGACATGCATGTGTTGTGTCAGACAATCTGACACATGCCTTATTTTTCCACGTATCTCCACCTCTGTGGTCTCTGTGCATGTTACTTTTTACGCAAACCAGGTACTTTGTGTAACCAAGAGACAACTATTGATTTCTAAGCTTTAAGACTCTCTTTAAACTTGCAAAAGTGATATTTCAACTCATGGTTATTGAATCCTTGTAGTTTTGACCTTATTTTAAATATCATCTATTTTTCTAATCCTGTGTGGTGTATTTTTGTGGTGTCTTCACTGTGTTACTGTATGATTTATTGCACAAATACTTTATGCATTGCCTTCTAAGTTATGTCTTACTGCTCAGTGCCATGCTACCAGAGAGTAGGCACAGGATAATTTGGATTGTGTGGGACTTACCCTGACTAGGATTGCGATCCCTCCTTGGACAAGGGTGTATACCTCTGCCAACAAGAGACCCATTTCTAACAGTTTGTTATAAACACTCTCACGCACAAGTAGTTCAAAGGCTATAGATCATTTATAAATGCTCTTGAGAGATGTAAAAGCTCACTCACAAGCATTGATTTCCATTATTCAGGGACAGACGCTTTGTCTGTCTTTTGCATTGCACGTACATGCATTCTAAATTGCAACACTTTCTTTTGTTCCCAGTCTTGGGATTGCAGCAGTGGAGGCCAGAAATGGGGAGTGCTAAGGCTCCCTCAGAGAAGTCTGGTTTGGGGGGGTGGGCGGGAGCAGGAGACGAGATGGACCGTCTTCAAGTTAGGCACACATTGACTAGCAAGAGTGAGGTTTTATACCCTCTCAAATTCAAAATAGCCACCAAGATTGCAATTTCTTGTGCAGCCTTGCACAAAGAGCTTTCAATATAGGTTTGTAGGAAAACAAGCCCTGTCCACATTGAACACTTTGTTTTTAAACTCCAATACATACATTTAGCCACCAGTTTTATGCAGCATTTCCTCTTTCTGAGAAATATTTTCTTCAGTACTACTTTTAAAAAAATGAGCTAAAACCCCCCAACTTGACCCCCGTTGAACCTCATGCCAGGGTCCTTTTTTCATGTGGAAATTACACCATTGGTAGACTCCACCTGTCCAGCAACCCTTACTTGAGGATTCTAACTGGGTTTTATGCTTTACAAGAAGGGAAGGTGGAGCACACATGTAAGTGCCAATGACAGTTGGCCACCCGCAAGGGGAGCTTGACACAGGGCCTAATACGGAGCCAGAGCATGTGCCCAGCCTCCCACTGTCAAAGCTGAATGGGGTAGATGGCTGAATACAATACTTTATATACAATGATCAAAAACCCCAGAAAGCCTCAGAAAAAAGCCAAGGTTAAAATTACTTCATATGTACGTATAGTAATAAAATCTTATCTTAACATAAAAAATCCTCAGAAAGTCACTGAAAGAGCCAAAGGTAAAAGTAACATTATAGTTAGGTATGGTTATAAAATCTTATCTTATGTCATAAAAACCTCAGAAATTTACTGAAAAGGACACTACAGGCCTCATTACGACTTTGGTGGTCTTTTGGCAAGGCCGTCGTGGTCGAGGCCACCAAAAGTCCTTCATGTAGGGGTCATCTGACTGCCATAGTACAAGTCACACAGTGAAGACTGCCAAAAACATCCACAAATCCAACACCGCTGGGAAACTAGAGGGTGGGAAACATGTGGTTCTACCACCAGCACCACCAACCCAACAACTTTCCACCCACCTGATTACGACCCATAAATCAACACAGAGGTTCTTCCGTGCCAATGACAGTTGGCCACCTGAAGGGGAGTTTGACACAGGGCCTAAGCAGAGGCCAGAGCATGTGCCCAGCCTCCCACTGTGCAAAGCTGAACGGGGGAGATGGCTGAATACAACCCTTTATATACAATAATCAAAAACCCCAGAAAGCCACAGAAAAAAAGCAAAGGTTAAAATTACTTTATAGGTAGGTATGGTAATAAAATCTTATCTTAACATAAAAAGTCCTCAGAAAGTCACTGAAAGAGCCAAAGGTGAAAGTGAAATTATAGTTAGGTATGTTTATAAAATCTTATCTTATGTCATAAAAACCTCAGAAATCGACTGAAAAGGACACTACGGGCCTCATTACGACTTTGGTGGTCTTTTTGCAAGTCGTGGTCGAGGCCTCCAAAAGTCCTCCATGTAGGGGTCCTCTGACTGCCATATTACAAGTCACACAGTGAAGATTGGCAAAAACATCCACAAATCAAACACCGCTGGGACACTAGAGGGTCGGAAACAGGTGGTTCCAACCGTCAGCACCACCAGCCCAACAACTTTCCACCCACCAGATTACAACCCATAGATCAACACAGAGGTTCTTCCATGGCGGTAAACCATTGGCGGTTCGAACTGCCATGCTCAAGAACTCACCTCAGACAGAACACAACACTACATTGGACAGTTCCAGTATCCACGCCTGACACACATACAAACACTAGACACACACACTCACAGCACTATATAACACACTCCCACACAACCCACAATCCTTTGTGATGGAAACCATATACACAGACAGTGAGGACCCACAAACTCATTACTTAGCACATATACACCAGAGGCACATATACACTTCACACTCAGCACACTCAGCACACACCACACAACTGAACACTAATACCACAACAAACCACCACACACACACAACACCCACCCCCACCCACAACACAACCACCATGTCCCATCAAAAGCACCCATGCTTCACAGACAATGAGTTGAGGGTCATGGTCGATGAAAATGTCAGGGTAGAACTACAAATGTTTGGAGCACAGGTACGGAAAACATCCATTGTCAGGAGAATTTAGTTACGGCAGAGAATAGTCGACAGGGTCAGCTCAGTGGGCAACCACCCATGCATAAGGGAGGACATCAGGAAGAGGAAGAATGACCTACAGGGGAATGTGCTTTCCATGATATCCAGACACTAAATTGCCATGCTGAAGACTGGCGGTGGGCCCCCACCACCTCCCCCAGAGTTCACATTATGGGAGGAGAAGGTCTTGGACATCCTGCATCCAGAGAAACTGACTGGAATACCCAGAGGACTGGACTCTGGTAAGGAACAAACATGGTACTGTCCAGCATGCCTCCTCAACACCAATCACTCCCCAATATACCTTTCCACTGCACGTCCCACCTAATGCCCCTCTCCTGCATGCTACATCACCACCCAGCCCCAATGCCCACACAGTCCCTGCCAAGTAGACGGATAGCGCTGCCAATTACAATCACAATGACTTCCACAATGCACCTGCTTATCTCCATCAACACCTGCAATGTGCACCTCACATCACATCTCTTGCATCTATTACTATTGCACCAGCTACACCAATTGGATGATTCGACTGAGGACCACTATATGTCAATGACAGCAGTGCATATGGTACATATGTCACAATCTAACATCCACAACCTGTGTTAGCAGTGCTGACCCTATTATTGCCATTGCTGGGAGTCAAGTCAAGCCACTGAATGCATCAGACAAAGATACAACCATTCACACCTCCACCATTTAACCCTCCCTTACTCCATTCCATAGGTACACTTGCCATTGTCATCATGGAGAGGATACCAGAGTCTGCCAGCCCTCCTCAGGATGAAGGCCCCAGTGAGGACAACGCCACTGGATGTCTGGATAGTTTTGACCTACCTGGCTCATCTGGGACCCCTGGCCATTCCCTTCCTCTCCCTTTGACCCCTCACACCCAAGACAATGAAGGTCCCGCTGACACTGGGGGAGGGCACAACGTGCCAGGGGCACACATGCATGGGGACAGGGGGCGTGGGAGGGAGCCTGTGGGCCAGATGAAGGGCACCCAAGGCAGTCACATGAACAAGAAGCCACCTCCCAAGTACTGGGAGAATACATTGAATCCCAGGACAGGGTTGGCCAGATCATCCACATGTTGAGGGAAAGCCAAAGGTTGCAGAGGGAGTACCACCAGGAGGTCATGCAGCAGTGGCAGGTCCACAATGCCACCATGGCCTCCATTGCAGGGGTGCTCAAGGACATTAACACCACCCTGAGTGTTTCCTCCACCCACCAGCAGGCCCCTTCCACTAGCCACATCACATCTGAGAACTCAACATCTGCAGCAGCTAGTGGAATGGAGGCCCTGCCAGGGGGGCCACAGCCCACAGGTACCCCTTCCTCTGTAGCTGAAGAACCTCCCCGCCAATGTGGAGATCCACCCAGACATCTGGCTGCAACAGATGCCAAGATAAAACCCACTGCCAGGAAGTGACCCTCTCCTGATTTTTATTCCCTTGTGTGCCACTGAGAGACCCTATTGACTGTTCAATGACATCTCCATTTTCCCATGGTTCTTGGATAATGGATCTGTGCTACCTACAGCTGTGCCACCTACTCTGATGATTTCAACCACCATGACCCCACTCATCCCGTGTGACAATTAATGCACAATAAAAACTGTAGATCACAGCAAATGGATATGTGTCTTTATTTGTACGTATACAAAAGTTTGTTCAGCAGTATGTGGGTATGGCCTCTAACCCAGCAGGCATTGTATTAGAGAGCAGAGGAAGGCATCCTCTGCAGAAGAGACAGAACAACAGACGTGTCCCAGGATAGATGTATGGGAGCCACTAGTCCAGCCCCACACCAGAGCACATCAACTGACCCGACCTGCAAAAAGACCATGACAGAGACTTCCATCAGGATAGTAGGTAAGGTGGCACACAAAGCACATATGCAGTTCATAGTTGTTGCGCCCATTGTGGATTGCCAACTAAGCAGGGCACAACACCTGTCTCAGGGAATACATGACAAAACACTGTAGCTGGCATCTGTCATGGACTAATCTCTACTCTGTAATCAGTCACCAAAGGCTAATGAACATGAATGCCTCAAGCAATATGTAGGTGAGGCAAAGACTCACAGTATACAGTTACTTGCTTGAATGACATGAGAACAGGAGAATGCTGGATATATAGCACAATACAGGCCTGTCCATAGGAGATGTGATACTTGCAACCTGAATAGGGTACACATGTTAGAGAATAGACATTTTAACTCTGCACCTTACATGCAATCAGTCAACTCCCACAACACACACATAGGGATAGGAACACATTACACTTCCACTGCTGATTTTATTCAGGAAGACTATTGACACCAAATAATGTGGAAATACAACACTTGCAAGCACACACAGAACATATATATATATATGTTACTGGAAGCACTGATTGATAGCTCTGTTCTATAGTCAGCTGCACCTTCCTCATCTGCCTCCTCATCACTTTCCATGTCTGCATCACCAGCCACTGGTCCATCTGCCTCCTCATCATCAGCTAGGAATGAAATCTGACATCTCAGGGCTACATTGTGGAGCATGCAGCAGGCAACTATGATCTGGCATGCCTTTTGGGGAGTGTAGAGGAGGGCACCTCCAGAGAGGTCCAGGCACCTGAATCTTGCCTTCAGTAGGCCAAATGTCCTTTCAATTACACTCCTCGTCCTACCATGGACCTGACTGAAACAGAGTTCTCATTCTATGCAGAGTACCTCACTGTTGTCAACAGCCAGGGAATGTTAGGATAGCCAGAGTCCCCTGTGTACACAGAGGTCGGACCTGTTACAGTACAGGTACAGACTCCGGGAGTATTGTGATGACAGTTGCCAAAACAGAAACACATACCCAAAAGCATACATACAAATGAGCCAAGCCCTCTCTCTCTGTAGATGTGTCATCATGTGTGGGACATTGCTGATCATCAGAATGAATGAGTCATGCAAACATTCTGGAAACTTGGATATCACTTGGGAGATGTACTGGTCTGCCACACACACAGCACCTGAACATTGATAGAGTGGCAGTTTTTCCTGTTCCTATATACCTGTTCATTGGCACTGTGAGGGACCAAAGCTATATGGGTTCCATCTATGGCCCCTATCACATGAGGGATGTGTCCCATCTCATAGAAGTCTGCCTTATCCATAGGCCAAATCTGCACGTTGGGGGGTCCAGATGTAGCTGTCCAGGTGTTTCAACAAAGCACACAGTGCATCCTTCAAAACAAGACTGAACTTGGGCTCTGACATCCCTGCTGCCAAGCCTACTGTATTCTGAAAGGAGCCTGAGGCAAGAAAGTGTGGGACTGACATGACTTGGACTGCGGGAGGGATGGCATAAGGATCACGTATGGCAGGCAAGAGTTCTGGCTCCAACTGGGTACAAAGATCCATGATGGTGTAACGATTTAGACAAAAGGTCTGGATGACATGCCTCTCCTCCAGGCTTGCAAGGTCGATTAGCGGACGGTACACTGATGCCTGTCCCAATGTCCTCCTAAATGGCCAACTAGGATAGAGAGGAGAGAATGTACAATGTGAGAAGCACTCCACACATGTCAGTTCAACATATCCTCATTGCACACACCTAACTCTGTAGATATGCCTCGCACTGCTGACACACACTATATTGGACATGCTGTGTGGCATGGGCACCATCGTTGCTACACATTGATACCCATGATCAATAGTTGTGGCATACACCACTTGTGTAATGTTCCATATCTGGTACACTGAGCTGTCCTGCACTAGGCATGTATGTAGTCATACTATAAAACTATATGGTTACACCACGTACGAGGCTCTGAGTATCTGGACAAGCACGTCATGTGACAACCGGCCATATGACGTCAATGTGTCATGCATGTCACATGTATCAGCCTAACCATGATAACATAGGCCTGCTACTGCTATGCATTCAGGTCAATAAACATGCATGGCACAATTATGTGCAGAAAATGGCAGCCACTTGCCCTGCTGCACAGGACAGTTGGAAGCGACCTGGGTCCACCGGCGTAGGTCATCATGGCAGTAGGCGGACGCAACCGCTGTGCAGCTTCTTATTGGTTAACATTGCTGACTACGGAGGACTGGGGTCAATGGCGATCAATGCCAGTGGTGACGGTCCTGGACACGGCAGCCGTGACTGCCATTTCCTGCAGCCTTGCTCACTTGACTCCTGACACTCTTGCAAGCAAGACCTCCTTGACGTCAGCTGCTTCCTACTGTTCCTGGGAGCCATTATGCCACATCCTGCAGGTGAAATGGCCCCAGCTTTCACCCAAGAAGAGTTGGAGAAGCTAGCGGAAGGGGTCCTACCCCTGCATGGATACCTCTATGGGGCACCAGAGGAGCAGATGAGCCCAATGCCATAGTCATCCGTGATGGGGCATGTGTGAGGGAGAATGGCTGAAGTGTACTAGTAAGGGAGTACATGCATGCAGAGGGCATGGAGTTTAGGCATATGAGCCATAACAATGGGTATGTGTGGGCATTTGGTGAGTCTAATGTTTATAGTCCACTGCTGTTGGTATGGTGCCAGTCTGTGTGACTTTCTCCTTTTGTCTGTCTCACCCATGCAGGTAAATACCCTTCAGAAGAAGGTGATATAGTGTGCCATTTCCAAGCAAGTGTAGACCCTAGGGGTTCCATAGCCGGCGGAGCACCCACTGGAGAAAGCGGTGGGAGGACCTGATACGCTGGGTCAGGAAGACCATAGGCCCAGCTGGGGATGTTCTCCCAACGAGGGAGGGGTGCACGTCAGACCCTGACCCCCTCTAATGGCCTGCATATTGGCAGCGGTCTACCCTGAAGTAAATGGGCATTTAAGGGCAACACAGCAGCCACATGGGGGTTCCTACTCAGTGTATCCCAGGACTTAGCTGGCCTTAGATGGGACTGGGTGCCTCACAGGAGGCACAGTGACATTGTTGTTTATGCTACATGCAAATTGTCAATTGGTAATGGATATTAGGCACACTGGCAGAGTATCTTAAGTAAATGTATTTCCTGCTTTACTGTCAGTGAATGTAAATTTCACATTTCCATACCTCTCCATATCTGTAATGTGGAGATGCACTAATGACATAGGCACATGTCTGACCCCATCCTGGCCATACAATGGATGTGAGTGTTGTGGATCACACTAAGCATTGTGTATGATCACCTCAATTGATCTGCATTAGACACTCTGAGGTCTTAGATATCTCCCATATGTGTAGTCTACCTGCACATGCTACTGTGTGACTTTCCTTTTATCACTGCAGCTGTGTACTTCAGGTATCTGGTATTGACAAATTGTGGGGCTGGAATTACAGTTCCAACACGTGTTGATGTGAATCAATATTTGGATTCAGTCTCCTCAGTCTCCTCAGATTGCCTTATGTGGTACTGGGATGTGTGATTGTTGTATAGCCAGTGATATTTGTCCATTTGTGCCTAATGAATGCAATACTTTCCCTCTGAGATGTGTGTTGTCTGGGCTCTGTGACAGGTTTTGCAATTTGTGAAATGGTATGTCTGAGGCTGGAGTTGTCATGGTGTGTAGTCCAACTGGTGTACCTGCAGGTGTGGTGGCACTGGAAGTAGTCCACAATGTCATATGTGTGTTCCAGTTGTAGATCTGTTGTGACATTGCACTGAGTGGATGTTTTTGGATGTGTTATATGTGGTACATGGCGTGTTGTTGGTGCACTTAGCAGTATGATGACTTGTGTTACATGTATTGGGTGTCAGCAGCACTGGCACTGTGTTAGCATCTGACTGATCACATGGCTGTACCACAGATTCAGATACTACAGATCAGAATTTAACTTTTTTGGGTGTATGACTTGTATTGGGTAAATAAGAGATGTTCTCCTTAATGGCATAACTGTACTGAGTGGCCAGCCATCTGATATGACAGGTAGGTGCAGTGTGGTCTGTGAGTGGAGTTGTCTTCACTGTGATTGACAGGTCACAGAGGACATGGAATTGTCATGTGTTGTTGCTGTAGAGGCCTGAAGTGTTGTGTTCAGTCAGCTGCACATCCAATGGGTGTAAGGGGTATGGAGCGGTAAGATATGCATTTAGGCATACTATTGATACTGCATCCAGGGCATGCTGTGCCAGCTAAAGGGGCTTTGGTTGGCATAATGGGGATGACTCTAGTAGTGCTGTCCTACTTAGTTATTGATGTAGATGTGAGGGTTGGCAAACAGGTGTGAGTGGTAGTGACATGTAAAGATATGATATAGATAATGTATAATGGCAATTGCCATTGCCTCGCTATGATGTGTAATGTCACAGATTAACATGTTTAGCTGTGTTTATGGGACCCCTTTCCCCCTATCTGTACCTCTCCTCATCCCTCTCTCTCTCTTTCTGTGCATCAGCATTTCTAGCGAAGGAGAAGGGGCACATGAGAGTGGGAAAGCAGCAGCCCACGGGACCCATGAAGCTGGCACCAGCGAGGGACCCAGTGGGAAGGAGAGCAAAGGATGTGCCACGGGGGAGACCAGATCTACCACCTCCTCTTCAGAATCCTCCTTTGGTGGACACTTCCTGGTGTTGGCAGACCCATCTGTGACCACCCCAGCACCATCTTTGTCTGCCACCCCTCTTACTACCACTGCCCTCCCAGTTGCTCCACACCCAGTTGCCAGTGCCTGCTCACCCAGGAGAGTGGATGTTTCCTTTACAGCAGGGACCTCTGCCCCTGTCCCATTCAGCCCTACTGCCCTCAGTGAGGAGGCTATTGACCTCCTGAGGTCCATCTCTGTGGGGCAGTCGTCAATCATGAATGTCATCTAGGGACAGGCAGCTCAAGTCCAACAGAGCAATGCATTCCTGGAGGGCATTCACTATGCCATGGCTGGCTGACAGAGATCCTTTCAGGTTCTGGCCTCCACTCTGATGGCAGACAGTCTCTCTTTGTCTCCTGTGCCCCCTCCAACTACCTCTTTCCAATCCACACATGCACTTGCACCCAAGAAACCAACCAAGAGATATCTCACAGTCACTCCCTCTCCCTCCACTCCCAAACCCTTTTGCCATGACCGCCCCAAACGTTTCCTCTCAGAGTTTTCCCTGTTCCCTACCCCTCTCCCATCCTGTGAAACCCCAAGTGCTCTGTGTCCCTTTCCAAGTCCAGGCCTTCTACCACCAAGTCTTCCCCTACCCCCGGTAGTGCCCATGCCCCTCCCCCTACCAAGAAGTATGTGTAGGTGTGCAGTGAAATTGCTTGGTGAAGCATTTGTGTAGTTGCAGTTGGGATGTTGTGTGACTCGGTGGTGTTGTGTATGATTGTGGTAGAGAGTGGCAGTGAGGTGTGTGTGCAGGCTGATGTGTGTATGACACTTGTATGTTGGCCATGGTGTGTGTAGTTTGAGTGTGTGTGTGTAGTATGTGTGTGTGTGTGTGTGTATGTAGCTGTGTATGTGTGTGTGTGTTTGTATGGGTGTGTGGTTACATGTGTGTGTGTGTGTGTGTGAGACCGTTGAAGACCGTCCCGGGTGTGTATGTTGTGTGTACATGTGTACTAATGCTTTTCCCTCAGGTGTGTGCCACTTGGATGTTCGTATGGTTTTTATCTTAGTGGCTGGTTCCGGAGTTGTTGTGCGAGCAGGAGCAGTGGGAGGACTTTGAGTTCAGGTTGCATAGCGGCTCCAAACAGGTATGGCTCTCTGAAGGTGAGTGTCTCCTTTTATTCTGTTGGTTTTCACCAGGGTTTTGGTGGCGATGCGACTGTGGCGGAAACCTCGGTGGTGTGCAGCCTCGTAATTTGTCCGGCAGAAACATGGTCCCCGCCGGTCTGAAAGTGCCTACCGCCGTCTGTGGTGGCGTGACCGCACTGGTGTTACTGGCAGAGGTTTGGCTGTATTCTCTTGGGAACATCGCCATGGTCATAATATGGTGGAGTTGTGTAACCATTTTAGTTGTAACTTCATACATGTCATTTTAGCAAACTAGGCCTGCCGCTGTGCACTTTAAACGAGACATATTTTAGTCAGTTTCGTTTTATTATTTTAACAATTGCCACATTTGCCGTCTTCTTTCATATTCTCTATCTAGCTGTTCTTTGCCCAGGCCAGCACTGCGTTCTTAAACAAGACATTTTTTCACTCTGTGCTTTTCTCAAGGATGCAGTAAGATAGGTTGCCGGCAAAAGTGGTACACATTGTCTCTAATGTTCATAGAAACATGCACACTCTTACATGGGGATCCTTTCTTGGAACTTCAGCTGTGCTATTATAAAAACATTAATTTGACCCATGTACGTTAGAGGGAGATTCCAGCCAGATGACCACGATTGTATGCCGATTGCTTCACTGCAGCTGCTTATGTAGACTACAGGCCTCTTGCTCAGATATGAGGGTTGATGTCTTCCCAGGGGAACCTGAAGGGCAGAATTTGAGCTTAACATGCTGTGCTCTAATATAGCCTGGGTAGGAGCTATTTTTAATGATCGTAGTGACAATATGGTAGTGTTATTTTTATGCTTTACTCTCCTTGTCACAATTTTAATCCTGTCATGCTTCATCGTCCTAGTTATTGCAATCCATGCTTTATTATGTAAGATGCAGTTACTTCAATAGAAGCTTATTTAACTATATTCTGCCTCAGATTGTCCTTACATATGTAAGACTAATCTAACTTAGAGAAATGGAAGAGAGTGACCACGATGTCCCTGAGGAGTCAATTGTGTCATGCGCTCCATTGCCCAATCATCACTGCTCTTGGGTAGAGAAGAGGCACTGCTAGTTAGCCGGAGCAAAACCCAGATTAAGCTGACAGGGGTCACCTGTAGTGGGTTCAGACTCAGTCTCCCACAGTGCAAGTGATTCTGCCGCCCAAATCCTATAGTCTCATTAGGATAATGAGAGCCTACGCAACATGGCGCCGCCAACGTTTGGTCAAGCACTAATTTTCGGGTCCTCCCGAGTATCTCTGTCTCACTACATGCAAAGACACCTTAGTACTAAATGCAGAGAGGTCTGTGGTATTGAGGATTTTCCTCCTCAGCTAAGTAGGGTAGTACCTAACCAAATGCTGTAGGTTGCTCAAGCTTGGACCCTAGAAGGATAAACCCAAATTGGTGTGCTTATCTCTGAACAAAATTTACCATTCATCATGGCAAACACACAACAGGTAGCAATTGCAGTCAATATGGGACCACCCCTTATTACACATTTGTTGGCACATGACCTAACGTCTCAGGGGGGTCCAGTTGCATTTGTTGTTGAGGCTCAGGCAGACTAAAGAGCAGGAATTATCCATTCTTGGGTCACATTTCCAGCAGCTGATGGAAACACAAATACATTTCATCACTATACACCTGCAATCACACCTGCACAATACAGAACATATGCATATCTAGAAATACCTCTATCTTATCAAGAACATAATAATTGGCTTGATGGCGTCCTACCCCATACAATTCTACATGTTAGGTTAGGTCCTCTAAGTAATGATGGTCCTACCTGGCCTTTATTGGCCACATATACACCTCACACTGCTGCAGCAAACTTGACAGTAGCTGAAGTCCCCCATTTATATGCTGAGCATATGGCAATATATAGACATTAAATACAAACCAAAGCACATGCTGCCACGGCACAACCACATGCAATAACGTCAGACATCAATCCTGCAACTGTACATTCAATCATGGGTAAAGTACCCCCCAAACGAGAAGAGATTCCGTTATGGTTAGTTCAACAAAGAAATATACTGCAAGCAGTATTTCCCCATACGAAACCTCATGATAAGCATAGAATAGTAAATATGTGCTTGCCATTTGGGATGGTTCCAACAGTAGATAACTGCAACACTTGGGGCACGGTATTTGCCAGGCTCCATAATACTGCACATGCTACACTGACAATTGCCAATCTACCGGAAGAGTTAAAACAAATTCAAGATGAATACGGGGCTGCACCGGCCCTGTACTCGGGGATGCAACTAATGGGGAATTTTGCCACAGTATGTTCAATTATATTAAATAACCTTAAAGGGGAAGCAGTTGCACTAGCAATGTGCATGCGACTCCGGGATGTTCTTCCACAGGATCATGAACTTGAGCTGCCAAAGATTATCGTGGAGACCTACTCTAGTATTGGTTGAGATAGTCTTGGGGCCGGAATCACAAAACAACAATTTCAGGGTAAATCTAATAATGATTCTACCAAGCAAGCTCCTGAGGGTTCGAACAAATGCTGGGATAAAAAAACAACAAACGCCTAAAAAAGAAAGGGGAGAATCTCCGCAAATGGAGACCCCACAGACTAGATATCATCTCAGAAATAGAGATAATATAAAAATACCTGACACATATCAATATACTAATACACGCCAAACTCGTTCCTTTCAGGACTCACCAGAAAAACGCAATGAGAGAGGTGGGAGGTCAGAGTGAAGAACTGAGTATGTGAAACCGAGACAGGAATCATAAAGCTCTACAGAAGTTTCTGTTAAAAAAGAAGAGAAACTTCCCCAACAAAAAGCCCAATTTAAAAAGAAAAAATGGCAGAAGTTGTGATTCGTCATGCCACTCCAGAAAAGGGCTCTATTCAAGAACAAGAAGTGGGCCTTTGTGTTGTAAGACAGAGCAGCAGCAATAGTTCGCTGGAATCTTCAAGAGCATCTGGAATTGAAAGCAGCTGATGACTTCTTAGAAGTTGAAACTGGGTAAACAAAGTAACGTCACAATTAGAAGGAGATATTGAAAGCACAATAAACGCAATCTTTTGGGACCGCGTTGTAAATATATATGAAATTCTACTGGCCAAAAGGGATTGGACATTTGAATTTGTCCGTACTTGTCCATATGAGGAAAATGTTATCAAACCTTCTTTCTTGCCCCTTGTTCCCAATAAGCTCGCAGAATCCTACGCCATTCATTGTGCATTGGCGTAGGCCCCCGTGTTATATCGCCACCACGTAGGTTGGGATAAAGATTCCCCTATCATGTAATTCTACTAAAAAAATCAACCTCAACCCCAATATCCAATAAAACATGATGCTAAAGCACCCATGAGGGAAATCCTCACACAACTGGAGTACCCGGGCGTAATTGAACCCTGTGTCTCACCAATGAATAATCCTTCATTCCCAGTAGGTAAACAGTACCATTCATACAGAATAGTCTTAGACTACAGACATTTGAACAGTCACACATGCACATATGCTATACAAAACTCTTTCAGCACAGCACTCATGAACAACAAAGTGCACAAAAAATACAAAACAACACTGGCTATTTCCAAAGGTTTCTTCGGACAACACATAGCTCCTGAGAGTAGAGATTTACGTTTCAGTGCATTAGGCTCCCAGAAATAATTATTTTGTTTACCCCAGGGGTACAAGAAAAGTCCAGGACTGCTCGCACTCGTGTGACTTGAATATTGCAAGACATTGACCCTGAAGCATTGTCCTATGTGGATGATATCTATCTCACGGATAATGAATTACTGCAATATCTAAGATGGGTAGCCTGCATTGTTGTAGGGTTTGCTAAATTTGGCTATAAATTTAACTTCATCAAAACAAAATAGCCTTCCTTAGTGTCCTGTTTTTGGGATACAAGCTATCAAGTGAAGTAAAGAGCCTAGCACCACAATTCTTGGAAAGATACGCAGAGTTACAACTTCCAAATACCATTAAAAACTCCAATCCGTATTGGGTTTCCTGAACTTTTGCAGAACTTACATTCCAGATTACGCATCACGCATAAAACCTTTATATGACTTAAGTTGTCCTGACTTTTCCAGTAAATTTTGGACAGTCAAACACACATGCATTCTTAGAGCTTTGCAAACAGACAGACAATGCATCACACCAACCGCCAGGGCGTTAATACCACTGACCACAGCGGTAGCCACCAACAGCCAGGTGGAAGACAAAGTACTGCCCACCATATCATGACATAGGAAACCACCACAATTTCCGGGGCGGTACCAATGCCATCAAAAGCCTGTCGGAAACAGAACACAGAAGACCAAAGACTCACCATCGTAGACACAGAGATGGAAAAAGCCACCATGGAACCAGAACTGCAAGTCTTCTCCATGCTCATCTATGCCATGCTCTACCTGGAACACCAATGTCGACGAAGACGACGACGGTGAGTACATCTGCCTTGCACACAAGGGAGAGAGGGAGGAAAACGAGAGTGACACACACGCACAACACACACCAGACACACACACACCATACACACAACCAGCTGCAGACAAAAAAGTGTGGTACACGACACACAGCATAATAATGCAAGGACAACAAGAATGCAGTAATGAGAATGTATTGATTGAGAACAGCTACCAAATGAACAAATTGTACAACAAATAGATATGTACAAAGGTACACAAAGGGCCACTGCCCTGTCCAGAGTACTAAGGGCCCACACGGCAACATGGCACAGTCCTAAGCCCAACTCGAATCTCGAAATCATCCGGAAGGAACTCTGCAGGGGCATCAGTTTGCAAGTGGGCAGGCACCTCAGGGGGATAGGGGCACCTCAGCCGAATACGGGAATATGCCAACTGGTCCTGGAGGAGGCTCCATGCCCATTTCTCTCTGCGGGGGAGTGCAAGGTCACAGTCTCTCAGGTGGGCAACATGCCCACTGCCTCTGGAGGGGGCTCCATGCCCATTTTTCGTTGCTGGGGAGTGCAAGGACACCGTCTCTCAGGTCTCACCGTCTAACAGTAGACAAGGATGGGGGCTGGAATTGCCTCCTGGAAACCAGGAGCCAACCCAAGTACATAGGAGGACACTATACACTGGTGAAGACTGATAGAACATTTACCAGGCACAAATACCGAGAGGAAACAGAAACAGAAGGGACAAACTAAGAGACAGAGGCAGGAAATGGGAACAGGCTCAGGCTGAGGCAAAGGCAGGACTAGGACTGGAAAACAGGGTGCAAACTTCTGGCTGGAACAAACAGAGACAGGACTGGTAAACAGAGAGCAAGCTCTGCCTGGAACAAGCAAGGACAGGGCTGGAATACAGGGAGTAGGAGTAAGCAGAAAACTGGACTTGGAAACAGAGAGCAGGTTCAGGCTGAAACAAGGCAGGAACAGGACAGAGAAACAGGGAGCAGGCTCTGGAAGAAACAAACAGGAACAAGGCTAAGAGATAGGGAGCAGACTCTGGCTGGAACAATCAGGAGCAGGACAGAGAAGCAGGTTCAAACTGGAACAGAACAGGAACGGGACTGGAACTCCATCCAATAAAGGGTCTGTAACACAAAGGAATCAAACTCCAATGCATGATGAGGATCTTGAGGAAATGGTGCTTATAAGCAGTTCCAAGCTGCAGAAAGCCCCAGGTGGAATCACATGACTGGGCTGCACAAGAGAGGTCTTAGGTGTGTGTAGTTTTAGACACTCGCAAGTCCTGGAGGAGAGGATCCGGTGAAAAAGAGCAACTGGACTGCTCCCATTGAAAACAATGTAAAACAGAATCCAGGCTTTCATGACTACCACGCTATACATTATGGAATTTGCAGTCCCATGAAGCAAATGTAATACTACAAAAGCATACCATGGCGAAAAGAGAAACAAATAGGAGTAAGCAAGGGACTATAGACAAGTGTTCAAGGTGATTCCCAGGCTACCAACAGTCCCCTTACAACACCCCCTAGAATTGCAACAACAGAGTCGTAACACCAGGGTCCTGTGGGATGCAGCTCTCTCTGTTGCTGGTGCTCCTGTTCCTCCGCCAGATGATGCTAATACACACATGGACAGGATGACAGAAGAAAAAAGGGGGAAAGAGAGAAAGGAAACTTTGGATCAGTTACTGTACCAACATCACAGTTGGCATACACAGCACCGTCACACACAGGGATCAAGATTGAGCAGTGCGCCTTGCACAGCCAGTGATTTGATTAGATGCCACGGCAAGATGAGGGCCATACAATGCCAACTGCACCCCTCTTGGGCCCCACAATGCCCTGACTGACAAGGAAGGCTAACAAGCTAGGGTGCCTGCATTTGCCACACACCCATTACCCTTGAGCTGGACCAGGCTGCAATGTCTGACCTGGCATTAAGGTGCACCCAATAAGTCACACCCACCACCCGGATCCCATGCCACCTTCCAATTATTGTAGGGATGCCCACTGTACTCACCCCCTTGTGGCTGCTGTGATGCCCTCAAGCGCCCATCTAGCTCTGGGTAGGCCACAGTCAGTATGCGGGCCATCAGTGGGGATCAGGTTCTGACAGGCACCCCTTCCTCATTGGGAGGCCATCCCCAGCTGGGCCTCCGCGGTCTTCCATGCTCAGCATCTCAGGTCCTCCCACCATTTCTGACAGTGGGTGCTCCGCCTGCCATAGACCCCATGGGTCCGCACATCCTGGGTGATGGCACCCCATAATCCCTTCTTTTGATGGGCACTGACCTGTAGAGGTAATACAGACAGGAGGACACCATTACACACACAATCCAGCCTGTCACACATATGGCCTACTGTTAGGAATAAGGGCATGCGCGGCCCAGGTCTCGCCCGAAACTCCGCTGCGTGACTCTGCGGTGCTTTATGTGCACCACTTGTCATCCCATCTTGTTGAAAAGGTGGCCATCAGCGTCATCTGCCCTGTGGCAAAGCTCATAGAGCTATAGGTTCAGGACAGTGGTGGACAACAAGCATATCAACCTTAACTGCGTCACAGCCTGGATTAGCACATACCTCACCATTCCCACTGTCCTATCACATAAATGCACTATGTACACTGAGGTGGTGGTTCCATTGTTCAAATTATGACAGCCTTCTCACTCTTGTGTCCTTTAGATACCTACCACTGTGGATGAATAGGAGGAGGAGACAGACCCCCGTGTCCAGTCCCCTTGTGGACTTGGCTACACTGAAGGACAGGTACGTTATACTCACCAATAGACCGGACAGGGCCACAATCACAGAGCTGAGTGCCAAATTGGAGCCTGACCTGATATCTGCTATCTATCATCCCACTGGGATCTGCAAGTGCTATCAGTGCTCCATTTCCTGGCAACTGGTTCTTTCCAAGTGACAGTGAGCTTGGTGGCAGGAATGTCACAGTCAATGTTTTCAATCTTGCTGGCAAGAGTTTTGTCTGCCCTGGTGAAACGCATGTGCAGCTACATAGCTTTTCCCCAGGTGGAAGATTTGGCCACGATGAAGGCCGGATTCTATGCAATGGGACATATCCCCAATATTGTTGGGGCGATTGATGGGACACATAGAGCGTTTGTCCCCCCTTCCAGAACGAACAGGTGCTTATGAATCGTAAGAGTTTCCACTCACTGAATGTGCAAATGGTGTGCCTGGCGGAACTGTACATCTCCCACATCACTGCCAAAATATCCTGGGTTGGTGCATGACGACTTTGTCCTGAGGGATAGAAGCATCCCAAATGTGATGGCCCAACTACAGAGGCACAGGGTGTGGCTAATAGGTGAGCCAGGGTCCCCACCCACTGTATGTTAGTGTATGCCTTAAGGTGTCATCCCCATAGCATTGTGTGAGGCTAAATGTTGTCCCTCAATACTTGCAGTTGACTCTGGCTACCCAAACCTATTGTGACTGCTGACCCCTGAGAGGAATGCCAGGACAGGGGCTGAGGAGCGTTATAATGAGGCACATGGATGAACTAGAAAGATCATCGAGAGGACCTTTGGTCTCCTGATGGCCAGGTTCAGGTGCCTCCATCTGACAGGTGGATTCCTGTGCTACTCACCTAGGAAGGTCTGCCAGATAGAAGTGGCATGCTGCTTGTTGCACAAACTGGCCCTCAGATGGCATGTACCTTTTCTGCAGGACGAGGAGACTGGAGATGCCCCTGTGGCAGCAGTGGACCCTGAGGACAGAGAAGATAAGGAGGCAGAGGATGAGCATAACCAAACATCACTTATACGTCAATACTTTGAATGAAACACAGGTGAGGCAGTGCAACTGACCATTCCTCTGACTATTTTTGATTTCTGTGTGGCTGTTGCATGATGACATTAACTTTCTTTGCATCTCAACTTACTGTCACCTATGGCTTGGCATTTGACAGATGTTGGTGAGATAACAACTGTTATTAATGTGAAGACTACAGACGGCTACAGGTCATTATTTGTACTAGATGTGACTGTTTCCATAAATGCACATTTTCAACACATAAAATACTACAGTAGTAGTCAAGTTGTGTTCAAGGGTGTTTTTTGTAGTGCTATGAAATTGAGGGAAAAATGCAATGGAATTGAGTGATGGTGGAGGAAAGTCTAGGGTATTGTTCCAGTCTGTTTGTAGCACCGGTGTCCAAGGGGCCATAGAAAGGGGAGCAAAGGCAGATCAAAGTGGACATGGTGACAGTGTGGGACAGAAGGGGGACAATATGGCGTGTCTCATTTTCTTGCGGTGGTCTTGGCAAGTGTCTCTGGCTTCTGTTTGGGTCACAGGGAAGGTTTGCAGGGTGGTTCACCTTCTGCAGGGGAGGGTTGCTAGTGGCCTGTCGGTCCTGTGGTGGAGCCTTCTGCCCACTAGCTGCAGTGGAAGTGGAGGGCTGGTTAATGGACTGGCTAGTGGTAGGGGCCTGCTGCCGTGCTGTTGCTTCCCTCATGATGTTGGCCATGTCTGCCACCACCCCTCCTGTCGAGATCAAGGTGGTGTTGATGGCCTGCAAGTCCTCCCTGATCCCCTGATACTGTTCCTCCTGCAGGCTGCCTGTTCTCCTGCACTGTGTCCAGGATCTGGCCCATCGTGTCCTGGGAATGTTGGTAGGCTCCCAGGAGCCACTGCCACTGACCCCAGGTCCCTGATTGTCTTGGGTCTGAGGTATGGCCTGGGGTCCCTGTACAGGTGGGCATACTGCTGATTGACCTGTCCTGGGACAGAGGTGTGGGTATGCTGGGAGGGTGCTGTAATGTTGGATACTGAGGGGGGAGGCTCTGTGGTGGACTGGTCCCTGATGGGCCAGGTTGTTGGTCCTGATCTTGAAGTCCACAGTTACTGTCATCACTGGGGACATCTTCTGTTGGGGTACTAGATAGCCGTGGCACCTTCTCTCTGCTGACATTGGCTGGGGCACTTGTGGAGATGTAAGTGATCTATTATGCTTCCTGTCTGTGACATAATGTACATCCCAGGCTTCCACTCTACTGTTGCTGTTGCCCTGCCACCTTTGTTTGTGTATGGTGATGTATTGTGGGATTGTTATTTTCCCTATGCTGTGCATGCTTTAGTAATTGGTGTTCATGCAGGGGTGGGAGGGCAGTCCATGCATTGGTATGGCATGCAGCATTTGACATTGGGGTTAGTCATATGTGTAGGTGCAGTGTGTGGGATGGAGTAGAGTGATGGGAGTGAGGGTGATGGGGTTGTGATGGCATGCAGGTATGGGGGTGATAAGTAGTAAATGTTGACTTACCAGTGTAAAGTCCTACTCCAGTGAGTCCCTCAGGATGCAGTAATGCCAAGACTTGCTCAACCCATACTGTGAGCTGTGGGGGAGGAGGTGGGGGTCCACCGCCAGTCCTCTGTATGGCGAGTTGGTACCTTGCTGTCACTGAACATACTTTCCTCGGTGGGTCGTTCTACCTCTTCCTGATGTTGTCCCTTGTTCTTGGGGGCTGTTCCACGGCATTCACCCTGTCCAAGATTCTCGGCCATAGCTCCATCTTCCTGGCAATGGATATTTGCTGTACCTATGCTCTAAACAGCTGTGGCTCTACCCTGACAATTTCCTCCACCATGACCCTTAACTCCTCATCAGTGAAATGGGGGTGCCTTAGTGGAGACATGGGTTTTGTGTGCTGTGTGATGGTGAGAGTGTGTTGAGTAATGTGGTGGGGTCTGTGATGTGGAGTACGTGAGGGATGCATGGGAGTATATGCGGTGTGTGTCTAGTTGTTTATGTGCTGTTCGTGTCAGTCTCTTGGCAGTAATTGTTCTTCGTAAAGGGTTGTGAGTAGTGTGTGTGTGTGTTTTATGGTGCTGTGGGTGGGTGGGTGTGGTGTGTGTATGAGTCTCAGGTGTGTGTTTTTCGTTTTGGCCAATGTAGTGTTTTGTATGTGGGTGTCCATTCTGAGCGCAGCGGTATGTACCGCCAATGGTTTACTACCTTTGAATGTCTGCAGTGATGATTCATAGGGCATGATGTTGTGGGTGTAGTTTTGTTGGTGTAATAGTATTGGTGTTGGTACCGCCACTTTAACACTGACCTTTGGGCTGGCAGATTTGTGTATGTGGCAGTATTCTGTTGGATTGGTGTGTGTCATAATATGGGGAACGGATATTCGCCACCGTGGTGGTATGTTGCCGGCCGTCACCGTGGCGGTAAGCGGGATTTACCGCCACTGTTAAAATGAGGGCCTATATTTTTGACCCAAAGTTACAAAGGCAAGAATTTTTGCAATATGAACTAGAATACCCAGTTCTGGTAAATACATTGCCTATTGATCAATACCAAAGAGTCATGTACACACATGTGGGTAATAAATTCTATCCACAACATACCTTCACGCAAACTCTAGGGGATTGCACTGCACAATTAGCAGAGCTAAGGGCTCTGGTGATGGCACTGGAACATACGGATCCTGCACAGCTAACACTGATTGTTTGTGATTCGTACTATTGTGTCCAGTCCTTCAATGAATATCTGCATTACTGGAACCAGACTGGGTTCAGAGATTCTAAAGTTAACACCATCAAACATAGAGCTTTGTTGGGGAGAGTAGCGGTTCTAAAGGAAATGCTACCAGAAGTCCACGTTGTACATACACTTGGACACCAGCGCATTGGAATACACATTGCTGGAAATACACTGGCTGATGAAGCAGCAAAATCAGCAGTAGCCATAGCTGCTGTTGCAGCAGTAACTCGTTCTAGAATTAAACTGGATGATGACATATGGGCTGCTGTGAATGCCACGGTTGAAGGCACGCCCTAGCCAAAAGCATTTCCTACCAAATATTCTTACTGCATGGGAGGCTTTCTTGACGCAGAAGTAAAAATACCATGCATGGGGATTCGAGTAATTCCCAATAAAGACTTAAGACCAGAGTTGATTAAAGAAGCGCATGAGGGGGTTACATCTGCCCTTACTGATGTGGCAGCTACAATATCATTATTGCAAGCACGTAATGGGTGGCCAGGTCTATACAAACAGACCAAGCAGTATGTCCTTTGTTGTGACATCTGCCAACAAATTAAGGGCTCCATCCCTCAAACATCCACCGCAGACACCCCTCCTAATTTCCAAAAAAACACTGCAATGTGTGTACTTGGACCATTGTGGTCCCTTAACACCGGGCAGTGCATACAAATACATCTAAGTTGCTGTTGACTCTTGCTCCAGATTTCTATGGGTGTGGCCACAACGTTCGTCTGACGCTTGAATTGTTATTAAAGATTTGCAAGTCTTTATCGGCACATATGCAATCGCGTGTTTCCACTCGGACCAGGGTCCTACTTTTGCCTCAAGGGCATTCAGGGACCCCATGGCTTCATTAAGGGTCCAACTCCATTACTCGTCTCCATTTCATCCCGAGGGAAATAGTGTTGTAGAGTGTCAAAACCACGATTTAAAGCAATCCTTAACAGCCAGAGTAGTAGGTACGGGTCGTAGTTGGCTTACCCACCCATTGGAGTTCAGAGAGCACTTAACAATCTGCCTAGAAGGTCCCTAGAGGTTCATACTTCATATGAGTGCCTGTTTGGAACTCAAATGTATATTCCAGATCTTTATGGTCCTGGCATTGAGGAGGCAGAAACACCTTTTCACATTAATGAACGTGTCACTGTCTTGAAGGAATTAAAACAGTTCCATGTGGACAATGCTTCTTTCAGTGCTGTCTCCGCAGGAATTAAGGATGTACTAATAACATCTAGAGGCTGGATTCCAAAGGTTGGGGATCTAGTACGTGAAAAAGGTGCTGTGAAAAAGGATTTTGGTCCTACTTATCATGCACCAGTCCCACTCTTGGGAATACACGGTAAGAGAACTGTCATTCTTCCACCGTTGCCTGGCACTAAAGAAAACCGCTTTGTCTAAATTGACAATGTCATGTCACACCATGTGGCCGATCCTCTACAGCAGACCAAGAGAAGCAGCTAGTAGTTCACGAATCCCTCTAACTACTCGCTGGTATGTCCCTCTACAATGTTTGAGCAGCAACGCTGACAATTCTCCGAGCTTGGGGAGGGTGGAAAATTATCTTGCATTAGTTCCACTAACATCTGTTACAGCAAACAACACAGAAATTACTGATCAATGTGACACAACTTCTACACTGACGGATGGCATCATTTACTGTGAACCACCGCGGGAGACTCTTACCAGTTCTCCTCCTACAAATATGGCTCCAGCTTTTGCACAAACTGCTTCTGGATACTTTGGCGACATCAACAACAACTTTTTGAACTCATGTGCTTCTTCTACATCTGAACTACAGAAAACACGCAAGCTGATAAACTGCCTTAAAAAAAATTACTTTATTTTCCAATGGAACTATCTGTGGCTTTCCTTGACTATATTAGCTTTATTCCTTTGGATTGGCTTTGTCATTACCTTCTTTCTACTAATACATGATCATTACCTTCCTGAAAGATCAACAGTTGAACTAGTGGAAAAGGTACTAAAATCCGATTTTTCTACTCACAAGGTCCGCAGAGACTTGTCTTTCGTGAACATTTCCGCTGTACCAATTTGTGATTGGTTTGGTTGGGATAAAGTCACATTTGATATACATGGCCTGATGGAGGTCATTCAAATACTGTATGTGTTTAAACTTTCTATGAACTATGTAATAATGCCAGAACTGTTTCTGATGACTGGGATGTGAAATCAGTTGATTCGATTATGAATGAATTGCAGTATTTTACTTTATTTGAACGTGAGGATGTTTATCAATCTAAAGAGAATTATGGTGACATGTTTTGCTATAATTATTGTGGACACCATTTCATTCATTGAGCACATACCCCAAAAACTATTTTAAATGACACACAATGGGAACATTGTCCAACTCCACCACAAGGGAATTCTAAAACATATCCTGAAAAATGTGCATATTTTTCTGTACGCAATGTTAAAGATGGCGAGTCATATTTCAAATTGCCATTGATGGAAAAAGTACACATATTATTGACAGATATGAAATTCATTTATTCAGATTCCTTTGTTTCCCGGTTGGCTATTGAAGGCTATGAAAATTGGCTGAAGTCGATGAGTGGATGAATGGGTCCAGAATGGCATGTTTAATGCTTCACTTTCATGTCCTGGTGGGTGGTTATTGTGGCCAATAGATACCAACGGGTGTCATAAACATTTTATAAACTCCATGGGGGGTTTTAGAACAAGTAGGCCAGACCCTCACTATGTGTCATCTGAACATGCGGGTATAGTAACAACATACAGTGTAGGGAACCTATGCCAGCAATGGTTGAAGAGTTCCTCACTAGATAATGTTAGAGAATACCTCAGTCATGGACAGGATTTCCTGTTAGGCCCCAGAAAACATTGCAGAAAGCGCTTTTTATATGCAGTCTATAATAAAATTTGGAAGCTTTCTCAACAAGAAGCTGCTGCCTGGTTAAGGCAAATAGATCAGGAAAACTTACAGAAGGCATTAGCTGTTGTAGATAATGGGATTAATTAATACCCTGTCCAACCGGATATACACCTTAAACAACATTGTTTCTTCTACAATAGACATACTACAAAGTAACATGTCTTCTTCACACCATGGACAGAGTCAACTAAGGTCCATTATGCAGTTGGGTTTGACACTACAAACACTGAAGGCAGGTCGCATTCCCTGGCAACATGTTAGCACAAGGGACATATTTTCCACATTTAATTGAACGCGACAACAACAACTAATAGCTAAGAAAGAAGCTGATGTCATGTTAAATATTGAAAAATTAGAAAATATGCCTTTTACTGTGGCTGTAGTACTATTTGCTGAGTGGTTAATTCATGTGGTGATTAATTTGCCAAATTCAACACTTCAATTCACATTTTGCTTAAAACACATTCCAGTGGGCAGATATGAAAAGCTAGGAGATAGTTATATCCATGAGGTGTGGGAGCTGCCCTTCTCGTAGAAATGTCTCAGTGGCATGAAAGAGGTCTTTCTTAGCGGTAGTGAATGCAAGACTTCTGTCAGCCATTTGATGGAATTTGATAAACAGCTGTCCTTGCATGGGGTGTGTACTGCTTCGGCAGCAAACTTGGCTTGTTATCTGAAGGGAGTTTCGGTCCCCTTGATTAGACCTGCATTCCAGGTGCTCTCGAATGGCAGCTTTGTCCTACTCAATAGTGAAAACTGTTGTGGGATGTGAGCCGGAACAGTAGATGTCGTTTCGGTCTCTAAAATTGTTACATGGTGGGGGAACATACTTTTTCCTCTTACAAGACACAGGGAAGTACCTGAGATTTGGCCCCATATCGCTACTTCAAATATGAATTTTGACAAGTTGAGCAGACTCAAGGCTTTATTGTTTCAAAAACATGTGGCGCTCACATTTGCACCTGAGACCTATGTGCCTCAGGTTGCAAGGTCATCAGCAGAGATACAGTTCCTATTAAGTATCAACTTTCCGAGACACTTTGGTGAACTTGTGGGACCAATATTTAAATTTAACGGGTCCTGTACTACTGGAATCGCAAATTTCTTTAAGACTGTTGGTTCTGGTTTTGTTAATACCTTCTCCTCTATATTCGGCTTAATACCTTCAGCCATCCACTCAAATTTCTCCAATATTTTCGGGGGATTTCCAATAACTTTGGCTATAATAGGTGGCATTTTGCTATTGCTACTTTTTCTCTGCAATGGCTGTCCTGTCACAAAAAGGAGGACTGAAAGCGCTTCCACCAATGCAGCTGTTTTGTGAATGTATGATGCAGTACTTTGGAGCAACACTCCTGGAGCAATTGGAGTGTGACTGGTCTCTGTCATTCAGACCAGTTTTGCATTGCGTGGAACCCGTGTTTCAGTGCCTCTGGTGCTCGTTTGAACATGCACTGAAAGTTTGTCTTTCTACGCAGCAGTGCTTTCAATGGACACTGATCTGTTGATGTTCTCACTGAGGGCTCATTACCAGACATGCGTGTTGAGGGTGCATTTGCTACGGGAAGCTGCTTATGTGTTGCCCTTCGTGGAGAAGGCAGCTCTAAACTTATTGTTGGGCACACCACAGAATGCTACTGACGTGGCTGGAGCTCAGGCTTTGGAACACAAATGCTCTTTGGTTTTCCTTGGTGATGAACTTTCTATCTTACCACCTGCTGAAGTGGAAGATTTCCTGTCTTCAATTATCTCGGATTTAATTGGCAACTTCCAAAATGACTCAGACTTTTGAAATTCAGCCTTTTTTAACACCACAATTAAATTGTCCTTTTTACACATGCTCAAGTGTCTTTTTAACTTGTCATCATTGAAATTCTTATATATACGCCTTAGATTGGATTTTAGTAGCCTTTCTATATAATTAGGCTTTGAACCACCTTTGAACTGGCAAGGGGAAGGTGTTGTGTAGCCATTTTAGTTGTAGCTTCATACATGTTATTTTAGCAAACTAGGACTGCCGCTGTGCACTTTAACCTAGACATATTTTTTTCAGCTTTGTTTTATTATTTAAACAATAGTCACATTTGCGGTCTTCTTTTATTTTCTCTATCTAGCTGTTCTTTGCCTAGGCCAGCACTGCGTTCTTAAACAAGACATTTTCTTCACTCTGTGCTTTTCCTAAGGCTGCAGTAAGATAGGTTGCCTGCAAAAGTGGTATACGGTGTCTCTAATGTTCACAGAAACATACACACTCTTACGTGGGGATCCTTTCTTGGAACATCAGCTGTTTTATTATATAAACACTACTTTGACCTATGAACACTAGAGGGAGATTCCAGCCAGATGTCCATGACTGTATGCTGATTGCTAAGTGCTTAGCTGCAGCTGCTTATGTAGACTACAGGCCTCTTGCTCAGGTATGAGGGATGATGTCTTCCCAGGGGATCCTGAAGGGCAAAATTACAGCTTAACATGCCGTGCTCTAACATAGCCTAGGTAGGAGCTATTTTTAATGATCATAGTGAAGATATGGTAGCGTTATTTTTATTTTTTACTCTCTTTTAATCCTGTCATGCTTCATCATCCTAGTTATTGCAATCCATGCTTTATTATCTAAGATGCAGTTACTTCAATACAAGCTTATAGAACTGTATTCTGCCTCTGATTGTCCTTTACATATGTGAGACTATTGTAACTGAGAGAAACGGATGAGATCTGAGTGACCACGATTTCCCTGAGGAATCAATAGTGTCATGCGCCCGGTTGCCCAATCATCCCTGCTCTTAGGTAGAGATGAGGCACTGCTAGTTAGCGGAGCAAAACCCGGATTAGGCCGACAGGTGTCACATGTAGTGGGTTCAGACTCAGTCTCCCACAGTGCATGTGATGCTGACACCCAAATCCCTTAGTGTCATTAGGATAATGAGAGCCTGTGAAACAACGGTCTTCTCTGCTGGGCCATCAGAGGTACGACAGCGCCGCCAACATTGTGGTCCTGAGACCACCAAACTCCTAATGACCCTCTATGTGTTAAAGTCACAATATAGTTAGGTGTTGGAATAATACAAAACTAAAGTTTAGAAGCAAAAAATAATACTATAATTTACCAGTTCTCATTTACTTAGCTGACTATGATCTTGTGTCCCCAACATGCACTGCTTGTGCTCATATATTACATCACTCATGACATGTTCAATGACATCGTTGATGACATCACTGATAACATCATCCAATGAAGCTGACAGCTTGCAATGCGTTTTTCAAACTAGAATGTATTCATCAAGCGACACCTTAAACTACATTTTCCATTAGCACTATAGTGATAATTGAGGTAACCTTTCGCAACATGCAGGACATGAGGCATATTTGTGAAATCACACCTCATTTAATTAGTAGCTATCTAAATATCTATTTCAAAACAGAGTGCTTTATAGTTTGAAGATAGTTTTTCCTGCTGGCGATGGTGGTGTGAGGAAGAATGATCCTCCTCAAGCACAGCATTCCAGGAACTCTGATATTAGGATCCAACTGTGATAAAGACTCGCTGTAGTCAAAACGCATCAGTGTTTGCCTTTTCATATTTAAAATAAACTGTGATATTGGAGTTCTTGGAGTGGGTGTTTTTGTTGCCTTGGATCTATATGTCTCAATCTATATCTATTATTATATCAATATTGTTGGAAAGTGGGCTATTGGTAAGGGCAGGTAAGCTCCTACCCTTAGCAATAGGCCAGTAACCCCCAGTAGGTTCAGTTAGATCTCAAGGTAGCTTGGCAACGAGTAACAAGGCTTAACTTAGGAGACAAAGGCCCTCATTACAACCCTGGCGGTCAGTGTTAAAGCGGCAGTAACAGCGCAAACAGCCCAGCAGTAAATAAAATTGAATCACGACCAGGGTGGAAACCGCCAACACAGACAGCTACTTTAACACTCTGACCGCTATGGTGGTAGCAACAAACACCGCGGCGGTAACCGCCAACAGACAAGCGGAAGTCAATGTACCACCCACCACATTACAACCCGCCCATCCACCAGCTTTTCCAGGGCGGTACCAACGCCATCAAAAGCATGGCGGAAACAGTACTTGGAAGGGAAACCACTCACCTCTCGACACTCAACTAAGAACAAGGACGCCATGGATCCTGAACTACAGGTGTTACCGATGTTGGTGTGTCTTCTCATCTACCAGGAGTAGGAACGGCTATGGCGATGACCACGGTGAGTATTGCACCTAGCACACATGGGAAGGGGGGAGGAAAAAGAGAGTGACACACCCACGTAACATGCAACACCTCCACCCTCACACCCAACATCATACACACAAATAAATGCATCGGCATTACATACACACCCCGTAACCCTCTGGAAGAACGTAAGGACAAAAGGAATTGAGTCAAATTAGTGTCATATTAGAAATGGGCAGATATATGTTACAATATCAAAAACAGTATTTACTATATATACAATATGTACATAAGGCGGTACATTGTCCACTCAAAATGTCCGTGGGCCAAAACTCATAGGCCAAGCCTACACTTGACTCCTGCCTCAATACGGAGAGAACACTGCAGAGGCATCAGGTCGAAAACACACAGGCACCTCAGCGGAACAGGGAAGGGGGGGGCACATCAGCCGGAAGATAGGACAACGCTGCTGCTCCTGGAAGGGGCTCCATGCCCACAGCGATGTCCTGGGGAGTGCAAAGCCACAGTCTCACGTGGGTGGTTTGCCCACAGCCTGGTCCTGGGGAGTGCAAAACCACAGTCTCTCAAGTCTCTCATGTGGGTGGTTTGCCTACAAACTGGTCCTGGGGAGTGCAAAGCCACAGTCTCTCAAGTGGGTGGTATGCCATCTGCCTGGTCCTGGGGAGTGCAAAGCCACAGTCTCTCAGGTCAATACCTTTCTCCACAGGTTCTGGAGGGGCCTTTGTGCCCAGTGTGCTTCATCCTGCCAAGGATAGGGTGAGTGGATGCCTTTCTCCACTGGTTCTGGAGGAAGCTTTGTGCCCAGTGTGCTTCATCCTGCCAAGGATAGGGTGAGTGGATGCCTTTCTCCACTGGTTCTGGAGGGGGCTTGGTGTCCAATGTGCTTCATCTTGCCAAGGATAGGGTGAGTGGATGCATTTCTCCACTGGTTCTGGAGGGGGCTTTGTGGCCAGTGTGCTTCATCCTGCCAAGGATAGGGTGAGTGGATACCTTTCTCCACTGGTTCTGGAGGCGGCTTTGTGCCCAGTGATGCAACACTTGGGGTATGGCAGTTCACAGAACCTCATCTGGGTGTCTGAGCCACAAGATTTGCAGTGACCAGGATGCATGATAGTCCATGGAGGCAGGGCTAGAGTCCATCTGGTGGTGGCTAAGTCTGCACTGTGGTGCTAGTGCCGGTGCTGCTAGGGGTGCTGTTAGTGGTGGAGGGAGGCTCCAGCCCCTCTCCTACAGCCTTGGACAGCTGCCCACTGGACCTGCAGCTGCTGGCAGTGGTGCTACTGTCAGCGATGCAGGTGGTGGGACTTGCGGCGGGGCTTGCTGCGGTGCTTGCGGTGGTGCAGGTGGCGGTGCTGGCTGCAGTGCAGGTGCTGCTGATGCCAGTGGTGGGGGGAGGCTCCAGCCCTTCTCCTGCAGCCTCGGATGACTGCCCACTGGGGCTGCTGCTGCTGACAGTGGTGGTGTTTGCGGCAGTGCAGGTGGCGGTGCAGGTGGTAGTGCTTGTGGTGGTGCTAGCAGCAGGGCTGCTGGGGTGCTGGCCGTGGAGCAGGTGGCGGTTCTGGCGGTTGTGCTGGTAGCCACCAGCCCTTCACCTGCATCCTCAGATGGCTGAAGTGCTTTGCCTGGTGTTTTGTGCCCCTTCCTCCCCTTGGCAGATGATGGTGTCCCCTTGGGTCTGGCAGCTGGAGTCTTTGAGGTGGCTTTGCTGGGTGGTTGTGGCTCCTTTCCCTTGCTGGATGCTGTCCCCTTCTTCACCTTGCCAGGTGGCGAAATGGATTTTGCCTTGGCAGGGGTTGGTGGCACACAGGCTGGGCGTACGGGTGCCCCCTTTGATCCTCTGACAGCTGCAGTAGCCACAGTGGACGTGGACTTGGTGTCTGAGGTGCTGGGCTGGGTTTTGGCCACCCTGGCCTGAGGGTAAGGATGGGGAGGGGTAGGGAAGATGTCAATGTTTGCAAGGAAAATCTTCATAGGGACACTGGGACAGGAAGAGGGAGAAGGTCTGGGAGTGGAGAAAGAGGAAGTGGTTGTGGGAGGTGTCTGTCTGCTGATTTTGGGTGCAGGTGCATGGGCTGGAAGTTGTTGTGAGGTGGATGGCTGTTGGGTGGGTGGGTGCTTGCGTTTGTGTACTTTGGGAGAAGGGGTCTCATACACACTGGGAGAGGACACAGGGGACGTGTGCATGGATGTGGAGGTGGTGACTGCCAGTGAGGAGTGTGTAGTGATAGGCGTGCTGGTGATGGAGGCAGTGGATGAGGATGTAGTGCATGCAGGTGTGAGTGGAGACACTGCTGGGAGGGAGGTGGACGAGGAGGAGGGGGACACAGTGGAGGCAGTGCATGTTGGTGTGTCTGCATGGGGATGGTGCTTGTGTGAGTGCCTGTGAGGTGAAGTGTGCTGCTTGTGTTTGCCTGAGCCACATCTGTGTGTTGATTTGGGTGAATACTGGTCTAAAGGTGTGCTTGGGATAGGATGGGGTTTAGACGAATGGGAATGGATAGAGAAATTGGAGGGGGGAGGCTGGAGACAGGGACAATGGCTGCCATCAGTGCGAAGGCCAGAGCCTAAAATGCTCTCTGTTGGGCCGCCACGCCAGAGTGAATGCCCTCCAGGTTTGCCTTTGTTTGTTGCAAATGCCTCTCAACACCCTGGATGGCATTCAGAATGGTTGACTGCCCAACAGTGAGGGATCTCAGGAGGTCAATAGCCTCCTCACTCAGGGCAGCAGGGCTGACTGGGGCAGGGCCTGAGGTGCCTGGAGTGAAGGAGATGCCCACCCTTCTGGGTGAGCGGGCACGGGAAACACACTGAGGGGCTACTGGGAGGGCGGCATTGTTAGGGGGGGTTTGCGGCAGTACATGTTGTTGGGGTGGGCCCAGAGGTGTCCGCTACCACCAGGGAGCTTCCATTGGAGGAGGAGTCGCTGTCTGTGGTGTCCCCTCTTGTCCCCGTCATGTTGCTCCCCTCGGCCTCCGTCCCACTGATGCCCTCATCATCTGTGGATTCGGCCTCCAGGCCCATGTGGGATGCAGCTCCCTTCATCGCCGGTGCCTCTGCTCCTCCGCCAGATGATGCTAATGCACACAAGGACAGGGTGACAAAACAAAAAGGGAGAGAGAGACAGAGGATACACTTGATTAATGCCAGCAACAACACTATCTTTGGCGTATACAACTTGCAGGGAACAGCCCTATGCACTATTCCATGCACTACCAGTTACAATACCAGTCACCAGCTCCTGGGGTACAATGTCTAACGCCATCAGCTGCACACCTGAAACAAACAGGGCCCTGACCAGTAGTAGATGCCCACTAACACTATTGGGTTTGGAGTGCTTCAGATCCTGCCCAACAAGGGAGCTACCCTGCCATGTTTGCCCTGGCCTAGGGGCACCCACAGTCCACATCCCCACTCAGGTAAAATCTTAATGCGCGCAAAGTATTGAATCAGATTTTGTACTCACCCCCTTGTGGCTGCTGTGATGCCCTCAAGCACCCATCCAACTCTGGATAGGCCACCGCCAGGATGCAGAAAATCAGGGGGATCAAGATACGACAGGCACCCCTTCCTCGCTGGGAGACCAGCCCCAGATGGGCCTCCGCCATCTTTCCTGCCCAGTGGCACAGGTCCTCCCACCATTTGCGGCAGTGGGTGCTCTGCCTGTCAAATACCCCCAGGGTCTGCTCCTCTTTGACGATGGCACGCCAAATACCCTTTTTCAGATGGGCGCTGACCTGCAGGAAAAAGACAGCAGAAGAGGGAATTAGTTAACCGTCCGGACCCTCACACTCATGGCCCGCCATATCCCTTCCATCCCCTGATGTACATACATTGACCTCCATACATGCAGCACTCTGGCCAGGACGCCTCAGCCCCCCCTACATGTGGCTTACATACACAGCACTCCATATATTCATGGCCCACGCACCATGCTCACAGTGTACTCATCACTTTGTCTGGAAGACCGTAGAGTAACGTGTACTGGGGTAGGACCCCATCCACCAGTCTCTCCAGCTCCTCCGCAGTGAAGGTAGGGGCCCTTTCCCCAGACACATGAGCCAGTGTCGCTTCTAGACAGAGGTCACAGCAGCACTTGCAGTGTAGGTCCTCTCCTGTTAAAGGTCTACCTGACCAAGTGAGTGAAGAGATAGAACATGGCAGTCACGTCCGTCGCAGTGCGTAAAGTCACCACCGGCGTACATCGCCATTGGCTTCTAGAACCCATAGGGCCCAATGATAACCAATGCAATGTTGCGCTGCAGTCAATGACCGCCTACCGCAACGGCGCACAACACCAGCGGAACTGCTTCATTTCCACTTGTCCCTCCTCACAAGTCAGTCAGCCGCCTTTTCAGGGGGACACAGGCATGGCACCTAACTGCGTCACAGCAGACATTGGCACAGCAACTGGCTCTTTGATTCACATACTGGTTCTGAAAAAGAAGAAATGCATCATTATTGCATTAGGTGTGTGATTATGACCCTCTGCTCACCGTTTTCCTCCATAGGCTTCAACCACTGAGGATGAATATGAGATGGAGACATCCTCCTGTGTACAGACCCCTGATGGAGCTTGTGACAATGGAGGACAGACACATTATCCTAACCTACAGACTTGATTGGGCCACAATCCAAGAACTGTGTGCCCATTTGGAGCCAGAACTGATGTCAGCTATCCGCCAGCCCACAGGTATCCCCCATCTAGTGCAGGTCCTGTCAGTGCTCCATTTCCTAGCAAGTGGTTCCTTCCAAACAACAGAGGCCATGGCATCAGGGATGTCTCAGCCAATGTTCTCAAACGAGTTGACCAGAATGTTGTCAGCCCTGCTTAAACACATGCACAGCTACATTGTATTCCCCCAGGTGGAGGATCTGGCCACAGTGAAAGCTGACTTTTATGCCCTGGGACATATCTCCAACATTATTGGTGCCATTGATGGTGCACATGTAGCATTTGTCCCCCCCACCACAGAGAAATGAACAACTGTTCAGGAATAGAAAAAGCTATCACTCTATGAATGTGCAGAGGTGTGTTAGGCGGACCAATACATCTCCCATGTGAATGCCATGTATCCTGGTTCTGTGCATGACACCTTTATCTTGAGGAACAGAAGCATCCCATATGTGATGGGCCAACTCCAGAGGCACCGGGTGTGGCTAATAGGTGAGTCCATGGTCCCCACTCAGTATATGTTGGTGTGTGGGTATGGGGTTGTCCCTAAGGGTAAGTGTGTGTCTGACAGTTGTCCCTCGATATTTGCAGGTGACTCTGGTTATCCCAACATCTCATGGCTACTGACCCCAGTGAGGAATGCCAGGACAAGGGCAGAGGAATGTTACAATGAGGCACATGGGCAAACTAGGAGGATAATTGTGAGGACCTTCGGCCTCCTGAAGGCCAGGTTCTGGTGCCTCCTGGCCACTTACTGCACCCTTTGGCATCTCTAATTTCAGATCTCTGTGGCCAACTCTGGCTCCTGGTATGTTTACTGCTGCCCACTAAAGGTCATGCCAATGTTTATATAACTGTACATATGGCTTGCAAGGTTTTCAGACTGTTGTACTAATACATATTTCAATCATTTGACAGACTCAATATTTGTATTTGTTCCAAGGGTATTTTTTTTTTTAAGTGCTCATACTTAAAGCGGGCTGTGCAATGGGCTGGGGTGATGGTGGAGGAATGTCCAGTTAGAGTCCAGTCTATTGGTATCACAGGTGCATTGTCCAATGGGGCATATGAAGGGGAGTAATGGCAGTTCAAGGTGGACACGGTGACAGAGTGTGACAGAAGGGTGATAATCAGGAAAGTCCTATTTCCTGGCGGGGGTCTTGGCAATGTTCTCTGGCTTCTGCCTGGATCACAGGGACCGTTTGCGGGGCGATTCTCCTTCTTCACGGGGTGGGGTGCTTGTGGCCTGTTGGTCCTGTGGCGGGGCTGCCTGTCCACTAGCGCTGGCGGAGGTGGAAGGCTGTTCTTCGGTGTGGCTAGTGTTAGGGCCCGTTTGTTGTGCCATTGCCTCCCTCATGGTCTTGCCCATGTCAGCCACCACTCCTGCAATGGTGACCAGGATGGTGTAGATACTTTTTAAGTCCTCCCTGATCCCCAGGTACTGTCCCTCCTGCAGCCGCTGGGTCTCCTGCAACTTGTACAGTATCTGGCTCATGGTCACCTGGGGATGGTGGTATGCTCCCAGAATGTTTGTGAGTGCCTCCTAGAGAGTCGGTTCCCTGGGCCTGTCTTCCCCCTGTCGCACAGCAGTCCTCCCATCCTCCCTGTTGTCCTGTGCCTCAGTCCCTTGAACTGTGTGCCCACTGCCACTGACCCCAGGTCCCTGATTGTCCTGTGTTTGTGGGGTTGCCTGGGGTCCCTGTAGTGGTGGACACACTTCTGATTGACGTGTCCTGGGGATAGTGGTATGGGCCAGCTGGGTCGGTGCTGTGCTGGTGATTCCTGAGGGGGGATGGTCTGTGGTGGGTTGGGACTGTGGCAGGGTAACCGACTGTCCAGAGGTCCCTGATGGGCCAGGTTGGTCATCGTGATCCAGGCGTGCAGACCTGCTGCCATCACTGTGGGCCTCCTCTGGGGGGGACTGGATGTTGGTGGCAACTCCTCTCCGGTGACGTTGAGTAGTGGTTCTGTGGGGATGAAAATGCAGTGTTATAGTATCTGTGTGTGCCATCTTGTGCATGGGTGTGTTTCCCTGTATGGTTGTGATTGCCCTTTCAGCTTTGCTTTGTGTGTGTGGTGATTTTGTGGGCTGGGGGATTCTCTCTAATGGGCATGCTGTAGTGATGGGTGTCCATGCAGGTCTGTGATGGGGGTCCATGGATTGGTGTTACATGCAGGGTTTGGTTTTGGGATGGGTGGGTTGTGATAGTGGGGTATATGTGAGGTGGTGGAGTGATGGGGGTGAGGGTAGGGGTAGGAGTTTGTGATGGCATGCAGGAAGGGTGGGAAATATAGTAGTAAATATATGACTTACCAGAGTCCAGTACTCCTGTTACTCCTGCGAGGCCCTCAGGATGCATTATTGCCAAGACTTACTCCTCCCATGTTGTTAGTTGTGGGGGAGGAGTGGGGGTCTACCGCCAGTCCTCTGTACAGCTACCTGGTGTCTTGCAACCACAGAACACACCTTCTCCCATAGGTTGTTCAACCTCTTCCTGATGTCATCCCTTGTTCTTGGGTGCTGTCCCATGGCGTTGACCCTGTCCACGATTTTCCGCCATAGCACCATCTTCCTAGCAATGGAAGTCTGTTGCACCTATGATCCGAATAGCTATGGCTCTACCCAGATGATTTCCTCCACCATTACCCTTAGCTCCTCATCTGAAAACCTGGGGAGTCTTTGGGGTGCCATGGATGTGGTGTGAGTGATATGTGTGTGGATGTGTGGGGTGATGTGTTGTGGTGTGTGCAGTGAGGTGCATGGATGGTGTATGGGTGATGGTGTTCTGTGGTTCAGATTGAGTGCTCCTGACTTGTCTCTCTCTCTCTCTGTTCGCAATCTTTTTTTTCGTTGAAAGGGTTGTGGGTAATGAGGGTGGGTGTTTTATAGTGGTGTGAGTGTGTGGGTTTGGTGTGTGTATGTATGTCAGGTGTGTGTAGTTTGAATTGTCCAATGTGGTGGTGTTTTGTAAATGAGTGGGTATTTTGAGCGCGGTGGTGTGTACCGCCAATGGTTTACCGTGGTTGAAGTACTGCTGCGGTGATTCATGGCTCCTGATATTATGGCCGTATTCCTGTTGGCGTGACAGTGTGGGTTTTGGTACTGCCAATTTATCACTGACCTTTGGTCTGGCGGACTTGTGTGGGTGTCTGTATAGTGGTGGATTTCTCTGTGTGGGTCATAATACCCGTAGCGGTATACTGTCGCGCTCACGGTACCTTGGTGGCCGTCAGCACGGAGGTAGGCAGAATTTACCGCCAAGGTTGTAATGAGGGCCAAAGTGTGTAAAGCATTCAAGTATCAAAAAACAGTAATAAAATAAAACACAGGAAACAGTTTAAAAATGTAAGACCAATTTATAAAAATAGGAAATATTTTTATCTTTAATTTGACACCCACAAAAATTAAATCGGATAAGGTAAACTGGAGACATGAATTTTTAAAGAATTCATATTTTCTAGTGCACAGAAACTAAAAGCTCCAATCTAGTCACTTGGTCGCACCTCGACCGGGGTAAAGTCAATGATGCAGGCTACCCGTGATGGAGCCCTGCATGGCTACAGCAAGTGGGAGGCCTCGGTCAAAAGTTTACCTTTGGACTTAATCGTTTTCTTGAAGATTTTCTTCAGTGGGACAAAGTTGCCAATCCAATCGGACCTCCCTGGATACGCGTCGCAGGAGACCTAAGTGAAGATTTTTCCATTTGGTCTTAGACATTTTTTGTTACAAACATCTTAGTCTTGGCCAAAGGTGAATCTTGATCAGATGTCCATGGAGCCCTCCTCGAATACGCTGCTCGGGAAGTCTAGGTCAACTTTTTACCTTTGGACTTCACTTTTTTCAAGCTTTTTTTCTCTGACATCGGATGACCCTCCACAGCAAGCCTATTTTGAGTGGATGTCATCAGATTGCCTTTCCAGGAGCCCCCGGTGAAGTCCTTCAAGTCTGGGTCTCTGGAGCTTTTCTGCAGGACCAACATGCAAGTCAGGTCGGGTCACGGTCTACGTAATCTGGCTTGACTCTCTAATGTGAATCAGTCGCTTTATGAACCTTTTTACAAACTTTCTCCAAACCTCTGGATCTTCTTCCAGAAGGTCTTTGAAGGTCCCTTAGGAGTCCACCCCAAGGTTCCAGAAGCTCTGAGTTGTTCCTTGAGAGTTAGGACACCAACTCCCAGAATGCCCTGGCTCAAAATCCAAAATGACCACTGGACAGTGGTCAGCAGGTCAGTTTCTTCAGGATTTGATACAGGGGACTCTGGTTAGCTATTTTTCAGATGCAGCAAGCAGGGAGTCCCATATTGAACCAGTTGAAGCCAGGCAAAGTCTTTCTTGTGGTGAAGCCCAAGTGTGCAGCTGGTGCAGTCCTTCAGAGTTCAGTGTCCAAGTGCAGATCAGGGGTCCAGCAGTACAAGTCCTTCTTCTTCTAAGGTTCTTTCTTTTAGGGATTTGAGATGTGGGTGCAGCTCTTCCACATTTATCCTTGCTCCTGTGGTGAAAAACAAGGGGGCGACTGTCCAGTCACAGGCAGACCACTTCCCCCTTTGATGATCACTTCCTGTGAAGTGTGGCAAAAATCAGTCCCGAGGAGCAACATTCTTCAAAAATCCAACATGGCTAAAACTGATTTTTGTAGGTTAGGTCTGGCTGAGCCCACCCACTAGTGTGGCTAAAAATCCTTAACTCAGCCCTCTCCTAATGGTGGAGGTCCTGAGCTGCTCCAAATGTCCTTCCCTGCCTTTGAAGACCAGTTTGGCTGCTCTCCCCATCCTGTTTCACCATCTACTGAGGCGTATCCTTTGTGTTCAGCCCAGGCCGCTTCACCTTATCAAGGCAGCATGGCCAGGCTGCCAGAGGGTGGCCAATCAGAGAAGGGCACTACAGAGCTGAAGTTTGCAACTTTCAGGTAAAGTTTTAAAACTCTTTACCTGAACTAGCTGTATTACATCCGACATTGGCAAGTTGTAGGATTTATTATAACAATTAATTTGACACCAAACTCAAGATCTCTGGATCTTTTGGGGATTTTGTTAATTAAAAAAAAATCTCCCCATTTTAGCCAATTACAGTGAGGGAAAACACATTTGGCTATTTTTACCTCACCAGGGCTTAGAAAAGTAATTTTATAAGGTCCCTTCTTATAGTTACATGGCAACCAACACTCGGGGCACTCAGGGTACATCTTAGGGGTGACATATGTAAAAATAAGGTAGTTTAAGACTTTAGAAGTACTTTTAATTCCAAATTCGAATTTGCATTTAACTCTAGTTTAAAAGCAGCCAACAAGGCAGGTTTGCCTTTAAAATGACACCAGTCAGCTCAGCATGGCATCTATGGGGGCACTACACCCTAAACCTACATGCACTACCATAAACTAGGGACTTATAGGTAGGTTGACACTGCCAATTATAATTAGCCTAATTTGCATAACCACTTTACACAAAGCACTGGCCCTGGGACTATTAAGCATTACCTAGGGCACAGCCAAGAGTGAGTAACCACCAGTAACTGTCCAAAACTTTGGGGGTGGCCAGGGCAAAAAGGAGGACTTTCCTACATATACAGATCTATATATATATATATATATTTATAGAGAGAGAGAGAGAGAGAGAGAGAGAGAGAGATATGGCGTATTTTGGTTTGAAAATAACTTCATCCCCATTTGATGAATCTTCACAAAACTTTCCAAAATGTTCATCCACCTCATGTCCTTCCTGGAAAGTTTTGGGTGGTCTATCAAAAAGAATACAGCAAATACGGCTGAACGCAATTGCACCATATTCAACTGAAAGCAAAATATTGGCTGCAGATTGTGCTTTTTGTGATTTGGTCTAAATCCATTCAGTAGTTTTAGAGAAATTAGGAGTAAAAAATAATTGTATATTTTGCCAGTTGCTCTCATGAGAATCTTACGATCCTCTCGCAAGTTCAAAAATAGAGACCTGTGCTTGGTTGAGAGGCCAGTCTTTCCTGTGAGCCCATTGCTCCTGCGAGGCCTGCGAGAGCTCAGATTGGATCGCTGTTGATGTGCTAGAAATTAAATGGCTTCTATTACTGTATAGGTGAAAAATTGGAGGTGTTGTTGAGATAAAATAAAATACCTATACACGGGGGCAGTAGAAATGCATACCGTCCCCCTAGGTTTAGAAAGGAGATGTCTAAGAGGTAACTACTGTACAGAAAATAAATGTATATTGTTTTTAACTATTTTCTATGATCTTGAGGTTCTCTCTCTGGATCAGGAATAGTAAAATGGAGTAGGTGAGTTCTCTCTACACTCCATTAGTTTTAATGCATAATGTGATGCTTGTTTTTGAGAGAAACTTTATAAGAAATATGTACTGTAATGAGTAGATGGTTAATTTTTATGGAGTTTCTTTGACCTCAGAGGATCTAGTGAAACTGACAATGAAAATGACTGGGCCTGCCATGAGGTGTTTTACGATCCCATCCGAGTCTTGAAAGATGGTATGGGGAGAAGTAAAAACAAAGGGCCAAGGCTCAACCAATAGTTACTATTCTTATTACATGGTTGGAGAAGTAATGTGATGTGATTTGGTGCAGAATTAGAAAGAGCTCAGTTTGTCTTTGGTGCTTTGGAAGAGAAGGAAGTCTTTTTGAGTTGTGCTCAGCAGACGTTAATTTATTTGGTGTGCTCATTTTCATTTAAGAAAGAACTCCAGGGTCAGGTATTTTAGCAATATATTTCACAAACCTTGTTGTGAAGTGCCAGTAAGTGTACTAATGTTGGTACACTTATTCTACACTATGCTTACAAAGTGAAAAGTTACTTGGAGAGATTTTGAGAGTTACAGATAAGAATGCAGAGATGTGAACCTGTTTTGCATATTGTGTTAAAAAAATAAATGTAAAACTGTGTGTACTTGTAAATAAAGGAAAAAGTGCATCTCAAACAAAAAATGCTATAATACAAGCTGTACTGTTGTTATGAACGTCAATGTACATATACTTTAGCTCTGAGAATTGTTTTAGTGGCGATATTGCTATTTCTAGAGTGAAAAACTGTGGTGAGTGCTAGCAAAAGTTTCTCAAGAGGAATGTGTTACTTTGTAAACTTTTCTAAAATGAAGTTTGATGTCATCTTATAATTTATCAGTGATTATGAAGTGCACTGGGTGATGGTGTGCAAGTTTTTAAGAGAAAAGAATGACAAATTACTTGTGCATTAGATGTAAATCTGTGATAGTGGGTGAAAAATTTAGAAAGATTTAGAAAATATACTGATGTATCATTATCATTTATTGAGCAGTATATAACTTATTGTTTTGTTATTTTATTTTTTAGGTGGAAAATGGAAACCTGTTTTTAAGGAAATAATGATCTTCTCACATAAGCAGCAAAGAAGAGCCCTGTTAAAGAGAAGCAGGCTTATAGTTCTGTCCAGCAAAAACTACCTTGTCAGGCACAGTATATGCAGGTTCAAATAATTTGGAATCACCTGCACAGTTGAGTAGTTCAGCAGCACAAGCTAACTCTGGACGAGATAGGGTCTGTGGACCTGTGCATATAGATATGCTGCCTGCTGAGACTTTATTGCCTCCTAACCCGCCACGAAATAGTACAAATCTAAATACTCTTTAGCGGTCTAAAGTGGTTAAAAGACTGTGAAAGAAGTGCTACCAAGATGAAAATCAAGTAGACAATAAAGCAAAAATGTGGTTGGGCAGTTTATGAGCTGTTAACAAGCATCAGAAAAAATATGTATTTGAAAGTTGTATGTTTTTCTTGTGTAGTTGCTTAGTTTCTTAATGTAGATGTTGTTATTTTGTATTATTCAATAGTTTTGCTGTAGTAAAAAAGTTTAAGGTTACTTTGAATTTGTTTCTTTAATGCTTATTAAAATTTCAAGCTTATTATACTTTTGCAATATTGAGTTAAACTGGCTTCTTCAAGTTTAGGAACTGTGAATCTGCTACTACATGTATATGTGCATGTCAATGGTACTATGTACATATTTTATCCAACAGAAACTTGACAGCAAAGAAGCCGATTATTTTGTTATGCAGGTATGGTAACTTGTGATGCAACATAGAGGTGCTGCATGCTCTGGTTTAGAGAAGTATGTTACAAGAGAGAGAGAAGTGCATGTTTAAACTATAATACACACTGCTATCAGCCGCTGTGCACACCCTACTATGTATGGGTTTTGGCATTAGGAGGAGTTTGAAACAGAAGTAAGAATATCTCCACAATGAAATATGGACACAAGTTGTCCAAGACACTGGGCCTCATTACGACCCTCGCAGTCCTTAGACTGCAGGGTGGCGGTGTGTCTGCCGCCACAGCGGTGTTCCGGCCACTTTGGCGGCTTTCTGACCACCACACTATGAGCGTGATGTTTGCAATATGGTCAGACCTCCACAGGAGGGACTGGCAGTGCTGGCAGGCCTCATCCTCCAGGGCAGCGTTGCAAGCAGCACCACCCTGGGGATTAAGACCGCCTTCTCTGCAAACTTTTACATGGCGGTAGCACCGCCATTTAAAGGCTGGCACTTAGCATGGGAAGTACAAGGGCCCCCATGGCCGGCAAGGCAGACAGCGAACAGCGTAATGGGTGCTGGTGCACCCTACGTACCCGAGCATTGCCACCGGCTCGATTATGAATCGGTGTCAATGTTGTGGGCTGTTTCCCACTGGGCCAGTAGGTGGAGACTCCATATATAGATCTATGGCAGTTTAACCGCCATTTGTATCAGTGGAGTGTACTCCTTTTCACTAGCTGAATCCTGCAGCCGATGCAGCAGACTCCAATGCTGGTGAGTATTAGTCCATCGCCGTTGAGACAGTGGGATTGGGCAACCATATTTAGATAACCCAGTCCTGATGGTGATGACCTGTGGCAGTCCCATGACGGTGGGAGTCCATTCAGCATTGTACTATGGCTGTGGCTATTGGATCAATGCTAGAAGCTCATACCTGATGTATATTGGACCACTGTGAACACCTGTAAAATACACCATAAAACGCACTCCATTTCAGACCATGACCCTTTGGCATTCCACCTGAACACCATTTTGTCTGGTTTTGTTCATTTCTTTTTCTCCCTCTGTTTGTTTTTTACTTTTCTCACATTGGTTAATTTTTTATCAACATTTGCAGCACTAGTAAATTGTTTTGACATTCACTATGGGAGGGAGGAGGAATCCATGTTTTACAGATAGAGAATCGTCAGTCATGGTGGATGGAACTATTAGAGTCACAATTGTTTGCAGAACAAGTACAGAATACAACCATATCTCAGAGAAGGGAAATGTGGATCAGAATAGTGAACAGATTGAATGCTGTATCTAACAATCTGTGCATGTCGGAGGAAATTAGGAGGGGGTTGAAAGACCTGCAGGGGAGAATGTGTAGTGTCCTCATAGTGTCACTTGGAGTCCCAGAGGAGTGATGGTGGTTCTCCCAGCCCCCTACAACTCCTTCCCTGGGAGGAGAAGGTCTTGCAGTTCTCACATACGGAAGCCTTGACAGGAATCCCTGGTGGAGTGGAGACTGGTAAGTTGAACTCTGCAATGTCTTATTAATCACAAGGGGAGTTTTTGCCCTCAGGTTAGCTGTTCAGAATGTTCAAGAACTTTTTCAAAATATATACATCTAAACTTGAGTTTTCAAAATAGGTTGCTTCAACCAAGCATCATGGTTGTATCTCTCTTTTTAACAATGAGTGAATTTTTTTGGTCAGATTGTGTGTTGTTCTCCGTGGATCATCTTTTTACATTTGCCTAGTCCATGCTTTATCTCAATGTAGGTTGTTGTACTGCTAAAAAAAGGTTCCAAACTCCATCTATTTGCACACAAAGGTATAGTTATGGTAAGTGGTATTTTCACCTATTCACAATTATACATATATGTGAGTGTCCATATTGTAAATGTGTGTTCATTTTTACTGAACTTGAATAAGGTATTTGTAATCCACTTTTTAACAAGTATTGTTGATGGTGTTTACAAATGACTACAACTACCACGATGTCCTGTTTTTGGCACTGGAAAACAAAAGTGTAATGTGATGTTGCTCAACCTCCATTTTCTTCCATATATGCACAAATATCATGGCTTTGCGTATTTTGTCATTCACCATTTCATGGAATGTATAAAGATGTAACCTGTTGTGATGATCCAGTACGGTGTTACCTTCTTGTTACTCCATTCAATTGATCTAATTGCTTGCATAAATCAAAGTTTGTTGATTCAAAGGTTTCTAATCATGTTCTGTGGCATGCTGAGTATAAGTTTTATTGATACACAATTTACTATGCAGTGCTCACATGATGCGCAATGACATTAATGCTAATAAGGTGTATCATAGTTTGTTTTTGAGCCTGCTAGACCTAGAAATGGCTCAGCTCTCAATTTTCCTCTATACTGTATTGAGTTGCACATCTGGTAGATGTAATGTACACTTTCTAAATAACATTTTACATTTCGCAACATCTCTTCATCATTGTTACTGAAGTTTGCATCTGTGTAGATAAACCTGCATGTGTAAATGTTCAAATTTGCACAAAGGTCTAATCACTTTATTAATTACATATTTCTTATTTTAGGTTGTTTATTCGTTGCTAAAGACACATTTGAGGTACAATACATAACTTTAATTTTATTTTGTTTGTAATTCATCTTAGGTTCAACACCCAGGACCAGTGGACCACCATCTGTAACAGAAGATACCTCCACTCTAGGCACGGATCAAGCCTTCAATGAGGACACCACACCTGTAAGTCCAGAGAATGTGGACATGCCAGGTCCATCTGGGCTGTCTGGGCAGTGAGCTCCATTCCAGCTGCTAAATCACTTCAATCACAGGATATCTTCACTTTCTGTGTTCAAAGGAATATGATCCCCATCTTGTGCCCCAGAGTCCTGAAGACTGTTGAGCAAACACTACCATTACCTCCAGTTGTGCCAGGACCCAGTGGGATGGGCCATACTACCTCAAGTGCACAGGGTAGTGGGTGTAGGGGTAGGGGTTACAGGAAGGAATCTGTGGGCCAACACTGTTAGGCCACTGGCATCACTGTCACCCAGGCCACCATTGTCCGAGTCTTGGGAGCTTTACATAATCCCACAACATGATAGGCCAGGTCCTAACAGAGTTCTGAGATGTTAAACAGGTGCAGAGGGAGCACACTGTTGAGATGCCTAATATCAACTCCAGTTTCTGGTCCTAGACTGGGGTGATATTGTACTAACATCATATGTGCAAGGCTTTTACTGTACCTTTAGCTCCTGTCTGTGGTCCTTCAACATCAGGAAAAAATATACCTACCTCAGCCACAGACAGGGACTCCCTGCCACAATAGGAGACTGCTCCACCCATCTCAGTCGCTGAACCTGTGCCCCCCCAGGTCTACAAGGGAACATTCATCCAGACCTCCAGGAGTGGATGGCAATACCTCCTCCACCACTTCCAAGAGACACCAAACCTAGTTTCCTTCAGTGTGTGTCTACCATTCACTCTGCAGACTATTTCATGGATGCATTTACCTTTTTTGAAGTCAGTTGTATTTTGTACATTGGCCTCCAAACAATTTTTGGTCAACAAATTAGAGTTCATACATCTTGATGGGCGTAGTTTTTTATTCTTGTTCTTTTTAATTCTGGTGTAAAAGATATTGCACTCATTTTAGTTATCAAAATAAATGTAATGCACATAACACAAAATCAGACAGGTGTAGTATTTTTTGTGGTAGTTCCTTTTCTATGTCTTCCGTGCACCATTGTTTTTTTTAACCTGTCAACCAATATGATTGAAAAACAAACAATAGATACCAACCTAGTTATGTGTTTCCCATTTTTAAAAACCTAGAAAAAGAAACAATGACATCTCAATGTACTGGTGTCATACATTTATAGATGACAAAAGCATAGATGATTTTCACAAACCATGCATAACCCAAAGAGTCTGTGCCATTTACAAGTTGACACACCACAACCTTGGCACCATGTAAGAAAGGAACAATTTCATGAAACCAAATTAAATAGGCAAACCTTTATTCATCCATGACCTCAGCTGCAGTCAGGAATCTTCCCCTCACAATAGGAATCCTACACCAATAACACCAATAGTCTACATCATGAAAGTAACAGAATTGGTGGCCACATGACCATTTCAGTACACTGTGGCAGTATCTGGTGGAATGTCGCAACCACAATTCAGTAGTGTGCTACAAAATGTTCTTTCAACTATGAGGAGACACATCAACAGTTTCACAATGAACACAAATTGAAGATTTAGCCAATGTGAAGGGAGATCAGTATTGAATGGCTTGACATATTCATGTGGTTAGAGCAAGTTAAGCAGCACATATTGCCTTGAAAGCAACATCCAGCAGAAAACAGGTCTGATTCAATCTCAGGAACTTCCATTCAATCATAATGCAAGTTATCTGTGTACAAGATCTGAACATCCAAAGTAGGTGTCTGTCCCAGGATCAACCCATGTTTCCTTTGTACTTTCCAACAAGTAAATATCACTGCAAATGTCACTTTGAAATGTCCAAATTAGGATGATGTGATGAAGGATCTTAAAACAGAATAACAAGAAAAAATAATGATTTCACAGAAGAAATTTGACTCAAATATTAAGATAGGATGACACATATACTTAGAACAAGCAAAGATAAATGATAAAGATAAATGGCAATAAACAGAGGAGTCAATGTAGGGACACTTTGATCTAAAAACATCTTTCTCTTGGATGTTCCTGAGCTGACCTGTCAAACTAAATTACCATTACAGACTGATATGTTCAATATGTCACAAGTTGTTATGACATTGGATATAACATATGTAGAGGTACACTTACACTCAGGTGAAGAAGTGGTCAACAACATCTTGCCGTACATCAATTCACTCCTCTTCACCACTGTCATCTTCAATTGCCATTTCATCATCATCACCGGGTGACTCTTCACGGGCTCCATCCTCTTCGATGATTGGGATGTTCCATTGCAGGGCAATGTTGTACACCATGCACCAGGTAACCATGATTTGGCACACTTTATCAGGTAAGTAGAGGAGGGCTACACCAGTCTTGTCAAGACAACATAATCTCTCCTTCAGGAGCCCAAAAGCCCTCTCCACTGGCTTCCGTGTTGCTCCACAGACCTCATTAAAGTAAGCATCCCCTGGCGTTGTTGGACTCCTCAGTGGTGCTAACAGTCATGGTTGGTTTGGAAATGCTTATCCTCCTACATGGAAGCAATAAACTGATGGATTAAAATCATATCAATCCAACGTACACTACTAAAGTAGAACTAAAGCAAATGATCCTCAAGCCATATCTTACTTCTGTATAAGCCATGCCCTCTTAAGTCCTAGTTATGTCATTTGCAGGGGTATTGTTCTGTTCTGTAGTACAAAGGAATCACATGCTACCCCTGAAAAGTGGGTACAAACAACACTTGAGATATATGATACTTCACTCCTCTATATGAGATTCCATGCCACTACACAATATACCACTTTACTACTATATACAATACACTACTACACTCTACTCTACCTGATTCCAATCTACAATGCTCTAGTCCATGACAAAACACTTTGCAACACTCTCGTCCACTGTACATATTTGGCACTCCACATAACAACTCACCTCTTGAGACACGGGACCCTACAATTTAAAACACGTTTTTATTCAATTTAAAAAAGCATTGAAATTAAATAAAAAACAAAGTTTAAAGCTTAGTTATAGTTAGGAAAATGTATCTCCAAATATAAACCAAGGTTTAAATACACAAACTTTAAAACTTCATTTACAATTTATACACCATCTTCAGATTATTATAAGTAGCTGACCTTCTTGCACACTCTCTTAAGCTTGCTAACCAGACTACACTAACTATAACTCGCCACTCTACCATGCACAGTGTTCTCACAAACAATGAAACTTGTGAGAAAACAGGGCTGATTGCAGAGGCCCCCTAACTTTTTGCCCCCATTTTCCACTTTTTGCTGGTGTTTTCATGACTCTGATGGTGCACTGCTAACCAGTCCCAGGGCCTGTGCTCTGTGTAAAATGGATATGCAAATTAGGCTAATTATAATTTGCTAAGTTAACCTACATATAAGTCCCTAGTATATGGTAGGGCATGTAGGTGTAGGGACCACAGTATAGGTAGTGCACCCATAGGTGCACTGCTGAGGTGCCCAAAGTCTTAAACTACCTTATTTTTACATATGTCACCCCTAAGGTGTGCCCTATGTGCCCCTAGGGCTGGGTGCCATGTAACTATAAGCAGGGACCTTATAAAAATAGTTTTATAAGCCCTGGTGAGGTAAAAACAGCCACATTCGTTTTCCCCTCATTGTAGTAAATGGCCTTCATAGGCTAGAATGGGGAGACTTTATTTTAATTTTGAAAGTCTCCTTAAATGATGCATACCAAGAGTTTGGTATCAAATTAATTGTTGTAATAAATCCCACAACTTCAGGTTGTTGGATTTAATATAACTTGTTCAGGTAAAGAGTTTTAAACTTTACCTGAAAAGTTGCCAATTTCAGCCCTGCATTGTTTTTGCTGCTGTGCTCTGATTGGCCAGCCTAAGCAGCTTGGCCAAGCTGCCTTGATGAGGTGTGAAGTGGCCTGGCTTCACACAAAGGAATGTGCCTGATGGAAGGAATCTCCCCTCAGCAGATGGTGAGGCAGGAAGGGGGAGGGCTGCCAAACTGGTCTTCAAAGGCAGAGAAGGACATTTGGAGCAACCAGCAACACCCCCACATCCTGCAACCCCAGACAACTAGGTGTCCCCTTGATTAGATTAGGAGAGGGCAGGAGAGGGGTGTGTTTATGATTTTTAGCCACACCAGTGGGTGGGCTCAACTAGATGTAACCTCCAAAAATCAGATTCAGCCGTGATGGATTTTTAGAGAATGTTGCCTCCTGGGATTGATTTTTGCCACACTTCCCAGGAAGTGGTCATCACAGGGGGAATGACCCTGCATCTGATTGGAGAACCAGGACCCCCCTGCTTTTCACCCAGGAGCAAGGATAAAACTGGCAGACCTGCACCCACACCTCAGTTCCCTACCACATCCAACAAGGAAGAACAACAGAAGAAGAAGGACTGCACCAGCTGCACACTTGGGCTTCACCACAAGAAGGACTTTGCCTGGCTTCAACTGGTTCAAGGAGGGACTCCCTGTTTGCTACAGGTGAAAAATTGCTAACCAGAGTCCCCTGCACCAACTCCTGAAGAAAGCAACCAGCTGACCACTGTCCAGTGACCAAAAAGGCGTTTGCGCCAGGTGCATTCTGGGAGTTGTAGTCCGCACCCCCCAAGGACCATCTCAGAACTTCTGGACCCTTGGGGTGAGCTGTGGACCCCAAAAGAACCTTCAAAGGACATCTGGGAAAAGCCCCAGAAGTTTGGAGAAGTTTGGAGAATTTTTGTAAAAAAGCTCCATAGAGGGACCGACCCGCCGCGGCAACTCTAGCCTGCTTGCCTCAACCGCGACCCGGCCTGATTTGCTGGTTCGTCCCAGTAAAGAAAAATCTCAGAAAAAGAGACTAAGGGGGTCATACTGACCCTGGCGGTCAGTGTTAAAGCGGCGGCCAACCCGCCAACAGGCAGGTGGCCAAAAATATTGAATTCTGACCCTGGCGGGAACCGCCAACACAGGCCGCCGCATTAACACTCCGACCGCCACGGCGGTACAAACAAACAGCGCAGCGGTCACCGCCAACAGGCAGGCGGCAGACAATGTACCACCCACCCTATCACGACTCACCAATCCGCCACCTTTTCCACGGCGGAAACAGACATTTCAAAAGGAAAAAGCTTACCTTGACACATTCCACGAGGAATCGGAACAGCATGGAACCCGAACTCCACATCCTCCCAGCCATTGCCTTCCTGCTCTTCTTTCAGGATCACGAACCTCGCCGCAGACGACAACGGTGAGTACTGCACCTACGACACAGGGGAGGGGGGAGGAGGAAAGGTTACGGGCACACACATACGCGACACACCCACCCCCACCCTCACCCCGACCGAAATACCTACACACCTATGCATATAAAAAGTCAGAGTGACACCCCCAACCCCCCCCAAAAAGCTAAGACAAAAGGCAATGAATGTAAAAGTAGAACTATATTATTGCAACAATAAAGTATAGTGATCTTAGCAACATATGAATAATAATTACACATCTAGAACTATATACATACAAGTAGCAAAGGTCCGGCCCAGTCTTTCAAAGTCCAAATGTCCGTGGGCCAATGTGCAGCAACACATGGGCAAAGCCCACACACGAGAACGAGTCCATTGGAGAGAACACTGCTGGGGCATCACAAAAAGATAAAACAGGCACCTCAGGGGGAAGGGAAGGGTGGGCACCTCAGCCACATGAGTCCACGACGCCAGATCCACGAAGGGCCTCCATGCCCACTGTGCCATCCTGGGGAGTGCAAAGCCACAGTCTCTCAAGTCTCTACAGTGGGTGGATTGCCCACTGTGCCATCCTGGGGAGTGCAAAGCCACAGTCTCTCAAGTCTCTACAGTGGGTGGGTTGCCCACTGTGCCATCCTGGGGAGTGCAAAGCCACAGTCTCTCAAGTCTCTACAGTGGGTGGATTGCCCACTGTGCCATCCTGGGGAGTGCAAAGCCAGTCTCTCAAGTCTCTACAGTGGGTGGCTTGCCCACTGTTACATCCTGGGGAGTGCAAAGCCACAGTCTCTCAAGTCTCTACAGTGGGTGGCTTGCCCACTGTTACATCCTGGGGAGTGCAAAGCCACAGTCTCTCAAGTCTCTACAGTGGGTGGCTTGCCCACTGTTACATCCTGGGGAGTGCAAAGCCACAGTCCATCAGGTGGATTACAGAGACCACTGGTCATGGAGGAGGCATGGTGGGCAGAGTGCGTCGTGAAGGCCTGCCCGACACAGAACCGGGACTGCCAATGGGCCAGCGGTGCTTGACAGGAAGGGCCCAGCGCAGCGGTGCTTGACAGGAAGGGCCCAGCGGAGCGGTGCTTGACAGGAAGGGCCCAGCGGAGCGGTGCTTGACAGGAAAGGCCCAGCGGAGCGGTGCTTGACAGGAAGGGCCCAGCGGAGCGGTGCTTGACAGGAAGGGCCCAGTTCAGCAGTGCTTGACAGGAAGGGCCCAGTTCAGCGGTGCTTGAGACGGCGGGGCCCTGTTCAGCGGTGCTTGAGACGGCAGGGCCCAGTTCAGCGGTGCTTGACAGGAAGGGCCCAGTTCAGCGGTGCTTGAGACGGCGGGGCCCTGTTCAGCGGTGCTTCTCACGGCGGGGCCCTGTTCAGCGGTGCTTCTCACGGCGGGGCCCTGTTCAGCGGTGCTTGAGACGGCGGGCCCAGTTCAGCGGTGCTTGACAGGAAGGGCCCAGTTCAGCGGTGCTTGAGACGGCGGGGCCCTGTTCAGCGGTGCTTGAGACGGCGGGGCCCTGTTCAGCGGTGCTTGAGACAGCGGTGCCCTGTTCAGCGGTGCTTGAGACGGCAGTGCCCTGTTCAGCGGTGCTTGAGACGGCAGTGCCCTGTTCAGCGGTGCTTCTCACGGCGGGGCCCTGTTCAGCGGTGCTTCTCACGGCGGGGCCCTGTTCAGCGGTGCTTCTCACGGCGGGGCCCTGTTCAGCGGTGCTTGAGACGGCGGGGCCCTGTTCAGCAGTGCTTCTCACGGCGGTGCCCTGTTCAGCGGTGCTTCTCACGGCGGTGCCCTGTTCAGCGGTGCCTGTCTTGTGTTTCCAGTGAACCACACCTGGCCAATACTTGCCGCTCAGTCTGCATCGGACCTCTCCGTTGCGGGGCCCTCCTGTGATGGAGCCCTCGGGCCCTGTGTCTCCTCCGATACCCCCGGAATGGGGCTGGTGGGGCCCTCATGGCCAGGTCGGCTGCTCCCTGCCTTTTGCTCCTTGCTGCCCTTGCCCTCCTTGGCAGACTGTCCGTGGCCCTTGGCTCCCTTACCCAATGTGGCAGGTGACGGTGTAAGGCTACCCTCCTTGGGGGCAGGTGTATCAGGCCTGTCGCGCCTGCCCTTGAGTTTTTTGCTCCTCTTCCCAGGGGGGGGGGCTGGCTGTGCTTTTGCTGCTGGACGATGTCCCAGACCAAGGAAAGGGCGGACACCAAAAACCAGGCACGACGTTCTTGGGAGTTGCTGGGCTGGTGGTGGCTGAGGTGTTTGTGGAACTCTTACGGGATGGAGGGGGTGGGTCAGGTGAGGAAAAGAGGTCATGTTTAGAGAGGAAAATATTCTTTGGAGCCATGGGAAGGGTAGCTGGAGTGGGTATGGGAGTGGAGGAAGAGGATGTGGTTGTAGGAGAGTCAAGTGTTCTGTCTTTGGGTGCAGGTGCTTGGGCTGGAGGCTGACGTGAGGTGGATGGCTGTTGTTTGGGTGCCTGCCTGCGTTTGTGTGGTTGGGAAGCGGGGGTGACAGACACACTGGGAGAGGACACAGGGGAAATGTACATGGCAGTGGGGGTGGTGACTGCACGTGTGCGGACTGTACTGGAGGGTGTGCAGGTGATGGGTGCAATGGCTGATGGTGGTGTGCTTGCAGGTGTGTGTGGAGACGTCACAGGGAGGGAGGAGGGAGACGAGGAGGTGGGGGACACAGAGGAGGTAGTGACTGTTGGCATGTCTGCATCTGGATGTCGCTTGGGTGAATGCTTGTGTGTTCTGTGGTGCTTATGTTTGGATGAGCTGCCCTTGGGTGTTGAGGTGTGTGCAGGCTGGTCTGTAGTTGTGGATGGGATAGGCAGAGGAACAGGGGAGTGGGACTGGGTGGAGGGAGTCAGAAGAGGGAGGCTGGAGACAGGGACAATCGCTGCCGTCAGTGCTGAGGCCAGAGCGTTGAACGATCGTTGATGGGCAGCCTGACCCGAATGAAGGCCCTCCAGGTATGCATTGCTTTGATGCACCTCCCTCTCCACACCCTGGATGGCATTCAAAAGGGTAGACTGCCCAACAATGATGGTCCTCAGGAGGTCAATGACCTCCTCACTGAGGGCAGCAGGGGTGACTGGGGCAGGGCCTGAGGTGCCTGGGGCGAAGGAGATGGACGGCTTCCTGGCCTTGCGGGCACGGGCCGAAGGCCGAGGGGCTGCTGGGAGGGCGGAGCTGGTGCGCTGGGTGGCGGCTGTACCTGTAGGATCGGTGGGCACGGATGTTGCCGCCACCGCAAGGGAGCTCCCTTCCGAGGACGTGTCCGTGTCGCTGACGTCTCCACGAGTCCCCGTGGTGGAGCCCCCTTCACCCTCCGTCTCACTGGTCATGTCGGAGTCAGTTGCATGGCCCTCCGGGGCCATGTGAGATGCAGCTCCCTCTTGCGCCGATGCCACTTCTCCTCCGCCTGATGATGCTAATGCACACATTCACAGAAAAACAAAGAAAATGGGGGGGGTGGTGGAAAACATAAAGACAAGTTGAGTGCATGCATTGGGGACACCGTTGGCGGAGAGGACAGACACAGAAGCCCCCTGCACTACGCTGCGCACTTGAGGTACACTACTCATTCACTGGGACATGCCCTACAAGCCTATGGGCGACAACTGCCCACACAGTATACACTGGTCCATGAATCGCATTACTAGGCACCCTACAGAGGTGGGGGGCGGGGGCAAGGGACCATACCTCACGGATGGGCCTATCCTACAGAAATCGCCCTGGCCTAGGGATACCCACAGCCCTCCTCCCCCCCAGGCACCTCCACTGCGCACTAAATAGCTGAATGTGCTGGTACTCACCCCCTTGTGTCTGCTGTGATGTCCTCAAGCACCCATCTAAATCGGGGTAGGCCACCGCCAGGATCCAGGACATCAGGGGGGTCAAGGTACGACTGGCACCCCTCCTAGGTTGGGAGGCCATCCCCAGCAGAGCCTCCGCGGTCTTCCTGCTCCCGCGGCGGATGTCCTCCCACCTCTTGCGGCAGTGGGTGCCCCTTCTGTTGTGGACCCCCAGGGCCCGGACGTCCTTGGCGATGGCACGCCAAATGTCGATCTTCTGATGGGCGCTGACCTATGTGACATGTACAGGGGGGGAAGAGAAACATCATCACTTTTCTGCATGCTCGATGTGAGTGGCCCCCCCTCCCCAACCTTGCCATGTGGCACATGCTCTCATCTGTCGTGCCATGCATTCGTCATTCGCTGCCCTCGCCTCCATCGTACATCCTCCCCACTCAACCCAGGCATTGGGCACTATGCATTGCCCCCCGTGTACTCACCTGTTGGTCTGGAAGCCCGTAGAGTAGCGCATACTGGGGGAGGACCCCGTCCACGAGCTTCTCCAACTCCTTGGAACTGAAAGTGGGGGCCCTTTCCCCAGTCGCAGCAGCCATTGTCACTTCCAGACCGAGGTCACAGCAGCACTTGCAGTATAGGTCCTCTCCTGTGGATGATCAGGTCTCGTGTGAATAAGCATAGAGCAAATGGCGGTTACGGCCGCGGCGGTGCGTACTGCGGCGGTGCGTACCGCGACCGCCGGCGCTCACCGCCATTAGCTCCTGAAACCCATAGGGTTCAATGTTGTCCAATGCGGCTTTGCGCCGCGGACTGCGACCGCCTACCGCCACGGTGTGCCACGCTTGCGCAATGACCTGACTTCACATTGTCATACTTCACAGGTCAGGCAGCCGCCATTTCCAGGGCCCAAATGGCTTAATTCCTTCTGCGTCACACATGGCTAGGCCTTGCACCGTCATTCATACTAGCCATTCAATACCGAGAGATTCGTGTACTGTGCATGCTGTGGGCACTTACCTGTGGGTTGCTTGACTCGGTGCTCCATGTTGTCCTTCCTAGGCACCGTCCGCTGGGACTTGCGAGGAGATGGAGGAATCCTCCTGTGTACAGACCGCTGGTGGACCTGTCGACAATGGAAGAAAGACACGTCATACTCACCTACAGACTCAACCGTGCCACTATACAGGAACTGTGTGCCCAGCTGGAGCCAGACCTGATGTCACCCATCCGCCAACCCAAAGGGATTCCGCCTCTAGTGCAGGTGCTGTCAGTACTGCATTTTTTTGCCAGTGGATCATTTCAAACTACAGTGGCCATTTCATCTGGGATGTCTCAGCCTATGTTTTCAAAGGTGTTGTCCAGAGTGTTGTCTGCCCTGATGAAATACATGCGGAGCTACATCATTTTCCCTGAGGTGGGTGACTTGCCTACAGTGAAGGGTGATTTCTATGCCCTTGGACACATTCCCAATATCATTGGTGCCATTGATGGTACCCATGTGGCTGTGGTTCCCCCAAAAGACGATGAACAGGTGTACAGGAACCGAAAAAATTATCATTCAATGAATGTCCAGGTGGTCTGTTTGGCTGACCAGTACATCTCCCATTTAAATGCCAAGTTCCCAGGGTCAGTGCATGACGCGTACATCATGCGAAATAGCAGCATCCCTTATGTGATGGAACAGCTACAGAGACACTCTGTGTGGCTAATTGGTGACTCTGGTTACCCCAACCTGCCTTGGCTATTGACCCCAGTGAGGAATCCCAGGACCAGGGCAGAGGAACGGTACAATGAGGCCCATGGGCGTACTAGGAGGGTGATTGAGCGTACCTTCGGCCTCCTGAAGGCCAGGTTTAGGTGCCTGCATATGACTGGTGGATCCCTAATGTACTCACCAAAGAAGGTGTGTCATATCATCGTGGCCTGCTGCATGCTTCACAACCTTGCTTTGCGACGCCAGGTGCCTTTCCTGCAGGAGGATGGTCCAGATGGTGGTGTTGTGGCCGCTGTGGAGCCTGCGGAGAGTGAAGAGGAGGAAGACGAAGAGGACGACACAGACAACAGGGACAGAGTGATACTGCAGTATTTCCAGTGACACACAGGTAATAATCTACTCCTGCATTGTATTATATCTGTAACTGTAGAGGCTCTCTACTGTCTGACCTTTTACCCCAATGTATGGTAACTTAGTTGTGTATTTCACTTCCTATTTCAGTGATCTGATCCCCACGGAGTGCCCTTTGGTTTTTTTCCCCATGGACTACCGCTGTGTGACACTGGTTTGTTGTCATCACAATGTTAATAGAAATGTTTTGTTGGTTATCTCGAATACTTTTGGTTTAAATAAATAGATAGCAGAATCCAGTTTGTTTTTGTGCAAAAAAATTGTTTATTGTAGTTTTCAAATAGGTGTATAGTTCTAAAAGGGTGATGGGTGATGGTGGAGGCATGTCCATGGCAGTGTCCAGACTGTCGTTCCTACAGGTCCATTGTCCATATGCCTGTGGAAGGTGGAGCAGGGGCAGTTCAAGGTTGGACAGGGTGAACAAGTGCATGGCGGGAGTCTTGACATCCTACTCTGTCTTCTTCCTAGATCTCAGGCCTTTCTTGCGGGGTGGTTCTTGTTCTGCAGGGGGTGGGGTCCTGGTGGGCCGTTGCTGTTGTGTCGGGGCCTCCTGACCACTAGCGCCGGCAGAGGTGGTGGGCTGTTCTTCCTCCATGCTAGTGGCAGGTGCCCTTTGGGGGGCCACATGGTCCCGCAATGTGGTGACAATCTGGTTGAGTGCCACCACGATTGTACCCATTGCGGAACTGATGCTGCGCAGTTCTTCCCGGAACCCCATGTACTGGCCCTCCTGCATGGCCTGGATCTCCTGGAACCTGGCCAGGACCGTCGTCATCGTCTCTTGGGAGTGGTGGTACTCTCCCATGATGGTGGTGAGGGCCTCTTGGACAGTGGGTTCCCTAGGCCTGTCCTCCCTCTGTCGCACAGCAGCCCTCCCAGTTCCCCTTTGTTCCTGGGCCTCTGTCCCCTGGACGGTGTGCTCACTACCACTGCCCCCAGGTCCCTATTGTTGTTGGGGTTGTGGGTTACCCTGGGTGCCCTGTACTGGTAGACACACCGCTGCTTGACCTGTCCTGGAGAGAGAAGCATGGGCCCGGTGGGTGGGTGCTGTGCTGGTGTTTCCAGAGGGGGGTAGGTCTGCTGTGGCCTGTGGCTGACTGAGGGTAACCGACTGTCCAGAGGTCCCCGATGGTCCGGGCTGGTCATCAGGTTCTAGGTCGACAGAGCTGCTGTCATCACTGGGGGCCTGTTCTGGGGGTGGGATGGACAAATCTGGACCCTCCTGGCCGGTGTGTTGGCGTTCGGGCCCTGCAGGGGTAAAAGAGTATGGTTATTGCTTTTGTGTGTGCCATGGCGTGCGATTTGTGGGTGCCCTTGTCCCCCAGTGCTGGCAGTCCCTTGTGGGAGGAGTTGTGAGGGTGGTTTGGGGGGGGGATGGGTATGTGCAGTGGTCATGCTTAGGTGATGGGTGTCCATGGTTTGTGTTGGCATTCAGGGGTTGGTGTTGGGTTGGGTGGGTTGTGCTGGTGAGACATTAACAGGGAGGATGTGTGCTGGGGGTGAGGGTGGGGGTGTGGGTTGGCATGCTGGTGGGTGGGGGGGTGAAGTAGTTGAGATTAGACTTACCAGAGTCCATTCCTCCGTCTACTCCAGCGAGGCCCTCAGGATGCAGGATGTTCAAGACCTCTTGCTCCCATGCTGTGAATTCGGGTGGAGTGGGTGGGGGTCCGCCGCCAGTCTTCTGCACAGCGATGTTGTGTCTTGACACCATCGACCGCACCTTCCCCCGTAGGTCGTTCCAGCGCTTTCGGATGTCTTCCCGATTTCTGGGATGCTGTCCGACAGCGTTGACCTGTCGACGATCCTTTGCCATAGCTCCGCCTTCCTGGCTATTGTGGTGTGCTGCACCTGTGTGCCGAAGAGCTGGGGCTCTACCCTCATTATTTCCTCCACCATGACCCTGAGTTCTTGGTCCGAGAACCTGGGGTGTCTTTGGGGTGCCATGGGGTGGTGTGGATGAGGTGTGGGGTGGTGTTTGTGATGATGAGTGTGGTGGTGTGTGGTGTTTTGTGCGTAGATGTGCTGTAGGTGATGATGTTGGGTTCCTGTGTGTGTTGTGCTTTGCGTTCCCTGTGCTTTCTCTCTGTGTTTTGCGCCTTGTCTCTGAATTTCGAGTTGTGGGGGTTTGTGGGTGTTGTGTGTGTGTGTTTTATATAGTGATGGGTGTGTGGGAGTGGTGTATGTATGTGTATCAGGTGTGTGTATTTCGAATTGTCCAATGTGGTTGTGTTTTGTAAATGTGTGTGTATTTTGACCGCGGCGGTGTGTACCGCCAATGGGATACCGCGGTTGAAAGACCACCGCGTGGATTCGTGGGTCGTAATGGCATGGGCGTGTTTGTGTTGGCGTGACGGTGGAGGTTTGGTCATCTCCAGTTTATCGCTGACCGCTGATGAGGCGGCCTTCAGTGGATGTCGGGTTTTTGGCGATTTGGCAGTTGTGGGTCAGAATGACCGTGGCGGTTTACCGCGGCTGCGGCGGTATGATGGCGGTCTTCTGACCGGCGGTAAGAGCCTTTTACCGCCGAGGTCAGAATGACCCCCTAAGTCCGCAGGTAAAAAGTTGACCGGGACCTCCCAGCCAGCGTATCCGAGGAGGGCTCCATGGACGTCGGATAAAGATCCAGGTTTACCCCGGTCGAAGGATTTTCACCTCGAAAAAACGACTAAGTCCGAAGGTAAAAATCTCCACCGAGGATTCCAGCATCGCGTATCCGGAGAAGGGCTCCAGGAGGTCGGATTGGACTGGCAGGTTCGTCCCGTTGAAGAAAATCTTTGAAAAAAAGACTAAGTGTGAAGGTAAACTTTTAACCGAGGCCTCCCGCAGCCTGTAGCCGAGCAGGGCTCCATCGCGGTCGGCCTTAAAGTTTGACTTTGCCTCGGTCGAGGTGCAACCAGATGACCCGATTGGCGCTTTTTGTTTCTAGGCGCAAAAAAAAAAAAATCTTTAAAAATTCATATCTCCGGTTCCCCTTATCAGATTTTATTTGTTTTGGTGTCATTTTAAAGATAAAAATATATTCTATTTTTATAAATTGGTTTTGCATTTTTAAACTGTTTCCTGTGTTTTATTTAATTACTGTTTTGTGATATTTGAATGCTTTACACTCTGTCTCCTAAGTTAAGCCTTGACGCTCGTTGCCAAGCTACCAAGGGTTGAGCTGGGGTTAATTTACTGAGACCTAACTGGACCTTAGTGGTGGTTAATGGCCTATTGCTAAGTGTAGGTACCTACCTGCCCTTACCAATAACCCATTTTCCAACAAAACTCTACTGTTCAGCACTGTACTGGATGAGACTCCCTGCAACTCTGCTGCATGACACTACAGTCAAAAACACTGAACTGTACGACACTCTGCTCCACTGAACTTCACTCTACGCCTCTACATTTTACAACATTCTGCTACACTCTACACCACTCTACTGTCATAGACTCCCACTGTGGTAAGAAGACTGTTGGATTTTGGGTGTCAGCACCACCGAGCATGGGGGACTGACACTGATCCCACACCAAGTGACAGCTGTCAGCCTAACCCCTCTGACTAGCTTGCACGACCTCACCAATCCCAAGGGTGAGGGTGAATTGTGTCAGCCTATTGCAAGGACATCCTTCAAGTGAAGTTTTATAAAGAGCCCCAACCATAGAGGTATAAGAACATTATATAAGGTGTTACTGAAAAATAGTGTTGTCCTGAAAAAGGTTGTGGGAATCATTACAAGTACCACTGAAACGCTGTGTTGACAGTTCTTTTTGGTTCTATAATGAAAAGTGTTTCATTATCTTTTGAGTGTTAAACTTTGATTGCTTGGATTTAGGCAAGTGAAAAATAGAGATTTTTTTTTTTTTACGACGATTAATTAGCTCACAATATTTCATGTATGGATAGGTGAATAATGATATTGGGATAATATTGCTGGTCAATTATAAATGCAATAGAATATAATAGATTGTGAAGAAGACATGTTTTAATACTTGTTTTTAACATGTATGTGACTTGTAATATGAGCATTAGACTGTTGGGGGATTCTATAAAATCTTAATAAACACTAATGATTTGTATATGTTTTGTGTGCATTTTGTGAATGTGTTCCACCTTTAGTACATTCGAATTGAGAATCGGGGCAGATAACAGTTGGACCTTTAAAGAAGTGAGGTTGCACGAAAGGGAATTTGTTTAATTATTGATATAATTCACCCTGTCCCCTTTGGCATAATAGGATAACTCTCTCTCAATTTTGGGCTTTTTTCCCTTGGGCCATCAAACTCCTGTGGAGCTTCAGTCCCATGGGAGTGTGCACTCTGATTGACTGGCCGCAATATGAGCAAAAATGTTGCAACAGCAAATACAGGACTAGAGAACTTATGCCCCTGCCCTTAAAATGTTTTAAAATAAATATTTAAGGGTGCAGGTAGGAATACCCTTGTGGGAAATCCCAGAGGGACTCACTTGGGGCCAAATTAAAAAAAATAATACCCCAAAATTTGGCCTAGGATGCTTGTTTCTGGTCCAGGGAGGACAAGGCTTGGCAATTCGGGCTGGACTGTTCCTATGGGGAGCACGGTCACGATTGACTCGAATATGGCTGGGTCCAAACTGGGGTGACTTGGTGAGCAAAATAAATATGGATTAAACCCAGATCTGTGGCTGGGGTGAGTGTTTGAAAAGTTTCATCCCTCCACCCATCATTTTATTTTGTGGTGTTGCCAAGTTCCACCTTTATGCCTGGCACCCGCTTGTCGGTGAGTGAAATTTGCTGGCCAGTAGGGAAAACGTTCCAATGGGCAATCCTACCCAGTGTGACATAATTTACATGGGATTCGGCCCAAAATAAGCCCACAGTGCTCTGTTCTGCTGAAATCCAACTTGGCAGCTCCTTTCTTCCCCTTGTCAGACCTCTGGGAATACCCCTGAGTTATGACTAGTTGTTGAAGGAATTTCCCCTGCAAACCAATTCTAGAATATTTTCCCACCCAATCCCCAAATGAGATTTGTACCACTCTGACTACTTGGATAATGGCAGGAGAGGCCTAGATGTGAATTACATCTGCCAGTGTCAGTGGATACCCCTTTGATGCTTGTGCAGTTGATTGACACATCCACCAGGCCATTCTGTTGGGAGGAGGTAACACCTCCTCTCGGCCAAGATCCTTATGTTTCCTTTCCTTGGAGCAATTCAATAAGGCTGCCAGGTGACAGCTAGGGATAGTTAGAAATTGAGTCTCCACTTGGCAGAGGTATTCACCCTGTTTAAGTAGGGACTACAGTCCTAGTGGGGGTAATCAGATACAAACCCTAATTTAACCTGTGCTCACTCTCTGGTAGCTTGGTACAGAGAAATCAACTTAACTTAAAAAGACAATGAGCCATATTTACAAGAAAGTGATGCCTCACTAGTGATGCGCCACTTTTCTTGCAGCCCCCTTGATCCCCTAACACCACCATGGTTGGCCTGCATTCACAATACGTTGCACCATTGTGCAAGTTAGGGGCAATAGCATAATTTTTTTAACACTCTTGTAACGCTATACTGGATTATCTTAAAAATACAATTACGCTAATACAGAATAGTGTTAAGAGGCCCCTTGAAATCAATGGGAACCTGATTTAAACTCCTGCCTTAAGCAGGCATTCAACATGGTGCTAGAAATGGTGCAATGGAATCTTGTAGATTCCATTGCACCATTTTTAGCAATCCTCTAATGAAGGCATGTCCCTTTTTCATACATCATGTACATATTATGCATGATTTGGCACAAAGGGGGTCATTCTGACCCCGGCGGGCGGCAGGAGCCGCCCGCCTGGAGGGAACCGCCAGAATACCACTGTGCGGTCAAAAGACCGCCGCAGGTATTCTGGGTTTCCCACTGGGCTGGCGGGCGACCGCCAACAGGCCGCCCGCCAGCCCAGTGGGAAACACCCCTCCATGAGGATGCCGGCTCCGAATGGAGCCGGCGGAGTGGAGGATGTGCGATGGGTGCAGTAGCACCCGTCGCGAATTTCAGTGTCTGCAATGCAGACACTGAAATTCTATGTGGGGCCCGCTTACGGGGGCCCCTGCAGTGCCCATGCCATTGGCATGGGCACTGCAGGGGGCCCCACGACACCCCTCACCGCCATCCTGTTCAACAGGATGGCGGTGAGGGGGTCGGAATCCCCCATGGCGGCGCAGCAAGCTGCGCCACCATGGGGGATTCCTCAGGGCATCGGAAAACCGGCGGGAGACCGCCGGTTTTCCTGATCTGACCGCGACCAAACCGCCGTGGTCAGAATGCCCTGCGGGGCACCGTCAGCCTGTTGGCGGTGCTCCCGCCAACCCCGGCCCCGGAATGACCCCCAAAGTGTTTACAAGGTGGGGCAAACCTAGTTTACGCCACCTTGTAAATATTGGTGCTATGGTAGTGGCACGTTAGCGTTACATTTGCAGCAAAAATGTTGCAGCAAATGTGGCAGTAAGAGGCGTGAGGGCCTCGTAAATCTGGCCCAATGTGTCAAGTTTATGTGCAATACTTAAATTACATCAACACAGTGAAAACACCGCAAAAAGACTCAACACCAAATGGTTAGCAAAAGAATTGATGGATTAAACATTTTTTTAATTGGTTGGGCATTCAGTCCATCATTTGTGTTTGTTTGCTTTTGTTGCCCTAAGTGCACCAGGTATGCCCAGGCGTGGGTCTCGGGCTCACTGTGACACTGGATTCAAGCTAGCCTGGCTGATGAAGGGTGATACCCTGAAACCAGTCAAAGGATGTTTGTGTCCGGTCCCGGGAGGACTTGGCCTGGCCGTTCGGGCTGGACTATTCGCATTAAAAACAGGGTCAAGACTGATTATCATATGGATGAGTCCAAATTGGGATGGCATGGCGAGCAAAATAATTGATTGATTACACCCAGATCTGTGACTGGGAGTGAATGTTTGATTGGTTCCGCATTCCTTCCATCAGTTGTGTTTGCTTGTTTTTGTTGCCTTAAGTGACCGGGTATGCTCAGGCGTGGGTCCTGGGCTCACTGTGCCACTGGATTCAAGCTAGCCTGGCTGATAAATGGTGATACCCTGAAACCAGTCCAGGATGCTTGTTTCCGTACAGGGGGGACCTGGCCTGGCAATTTGGGCTGGACTGTTCCCGTGGGGAACAGCGTCAAGAATGATTATCATATGGCTAAGTCCAAATTGGGGTGGCATGGTGAGCAAAAGAATTGATGGATTAAACCCAGATCTGTGACTGGGGTGAATGTTTGATTCATTCTATCCATCATTTGTGTTCATTTATGTAAAATTAGATCCCCTTATATTCTGATGTTGCATCCGTATAAGTGGGGGGGTTGTTATTATGGGGCCGAGACCCATTAGGAGTCAAATGTGATTTGAGCTTGTCACCAAAGGTATTTCCATCTACCAGATGTACCTTTTTGTAAAAGGATGTGTACTTCTTAGAAGTGCATGTGTAATATATGTAAAAAAATTCTATACAATAAAAGTGCACTGATTAGACAATAGTTCATTGAGATTTATTTTTTCAAGTCAGTGCATTGGGATTGTCAGCCCACATCACCTAACCAAAGCAGCCTTGCATTGATCTGCTTCACTATCCTGAGAGTGTCAAGTGCCACAAACGGGTATTTGTTTCTCAGTAAGGAGACAATTGTGGGCCTATTACTTGTAATAAGATCCTAGTTTATGAAAAAGAACTTAGAAATTCACTGAAAAAAAACAAATGTTAAAGCAACGCTATAGTTAGGCATAGGAAAATAGACATTTACTTATATTACAAACCACTAGAAAAAGTCATGGGGAAGGTTAAAGGAACACTATAGTTAGGTGAAAATGTCAGTCATAGTCTTATGATTTAAACCTAATATAACGCAGAAAAGTGTCAGATACAGTTCAGTGAGCTACCTACAACTTGCTTCCTTGCCATGTAGACCTCACATATTACATCACTCATGACATGTTCAGTGACATCATCAATGACATCACTCATGACATTTCAATTAACATAATTCATTTCATTTAGAAAGCAAGAACCTTATACTTAAATTTGCGGTTAACTACTGTATGCAAGTATATGATCTTCCTCTATTGTAGTTCAGTGGAACCCAGAAGTCAGCCTTATGATAGGTCACTAGCTCTGTCAGTACATCAGTTGAATAGCTCTGCACTGTAGGGGTCATTATGGAAAAAGGCAAGATGATAGGAGGCGAGTGAAATATAAGTTCTACAGGATTTAGCTATGTGATGTTCTTCCTCGAGGATCAACTGGAAACAATATCCATCTCACCCCTCTCAATAAGGATGTCCTCTCCATAATGAACCCCCACCTGCTATATGTGCTGACACTTCAAGGCAACACTAATTTGTGCCAGGTAAGATCATATCTCCCCACCCCCTACTCTCCATAACTGCCAGGCTTCCTTGGTTAATTTCTTTGAATTCTGGGACTTGTAAACCTGATTTTATACCAGGATAAATAAGACTACAATTCCCAGAATCCTAAGCAAAACGCTTCTACTGGTTCAGGAAACGTGGCAGTTAAGACTATCTATATGAAACGAAGCCTGTAACCACTCATCCATATCTTCCCTTCACTTGTACGGGCCCATCGCATATATATCACTCCAAAACACCTTGTAATGTAAGCACTAAAACCTCCTATGTGTTGTGTTAATTAGGGGTGGGTGGAACTTTTAACTCCACTAAAAGAATGGAAGTAATTTAGTAATTCTGTGCTACACATGTAACACAGAATTAATAATTCATTCTGCAGTTCCTCTGATGGAATTATATTAAATCAACACTCTGTGAAATAGTTTTAAACAGGGCTGCTCAACAGCCTGCGGATTAGAGGCTAGAAAAGGAGAGTGTGAGATTGCCTTGCAGTCTCAGGGTGAGCAAGGCCCGGACGATACTGGGGCTTGCTCAAAAAACATGCAGTGTGCCTTTTGTGTATGTCGCCAGCAGAGACCTCTCAGTCTCCTCACAGTCCTCTATCGTTGTTGCCTCCCCTTGAAGTTTTTTTATTTTTTTGATAAACAAATGTTATTGTTTTCTGAGAAAAGGAAACCGTGAACAAAATAATAAAATATATAAGCACACCGAGCAGGTCTGACAGAGCGATCATAAAACATTATGACATTACAATGAGTGTTAGGGTGTATAGTAGCAATATTGATCACAATTGCCTTTATGGTTGAAGTCGTGTTCCCGAGGTAACAACGGCATTGGGGTGAAAGTTTGAGCCAGAGGGTGGACCTTAGTAAACGTTTCAGTACTACTATATTGTAGTGTTAGGCCCGTCCCCATTACCATCTACAACATCATGTCCATTCATTTCCCCCATATCTTTTCAAATTTTCGGGGGCAACCTCTAGCTTCATAAACCATTCTTTCTTGACTTGCACACCAGTCAACTCCCCTTCTCCATTTTCGTAGTGATGGGCCTTTGGGAGAGCTCCAGGCTGCGGCTATGTTTCTTTTGGCAATCAACAGGGCTGTGGCCACTAAAGCCCGATGTGCCAGTGGTCCACCCATTTCATCCATTATTCCCAGCAAGACCATTTTTGCAGAGCTCTGTATCGTCTTCCTCAGGACTGCACCTAATTCCCAGAGCACCCCATCCTAGAAGGGTCGTATCACTCGGCAGGACCAGACCATGTGGAAAAAATCTGCAAAAACCAGGGGGAACCCTATAACTTTACCCTGCCTAGGGTAAATATAACATCAGCAAAGAAAACAATGGCAGGTAGAGACAAATTACATCTTAAGTTGTAAGAACAGTCCTATATTCTGTTACTTCTGAGTTTATTTCTTTCTCAAATTTATTTCAACCAAATTATTCAAATAGCAAAACAAGGACTTATGGTAATATAGCACTTATATCCATTATCACGATAACAATACACCAAATGACACTTGACAAGACATACATAATAGACCACATCTAAGATTTACCACTATAAAAAACATCTTAAAATAATGCCCTATATATTTAAGTGGTGGTCACTGTTATCACTCCACATGTGATCCACTTTTATACGCTAAGGCACTGGGCTTTTTTTCCGCAATCATTTATCAACATGTTGTGTATTTCTTTCTCACAAGCGTGATATACTGCATCTTAAATCTTTACAATATAATCCATTATTTAACAAGCCCAATACACTTGCAAAACAAAAAGGTTGACGCGTTTCGGCCTACTGATTTAAGGCCTCATCAGGACTGGAGAAGGGCAATCGTAGTTCTAGAAAAGACAATAAAAAAAAAGAAGCACAAGAAATGCTTGCGAATATACATTCATACATATAATAAATAAATCAGTTAAAAGGTGTATGATACATGCCTACAGAATATATGATATTGCATAAAGCTTATATTTATTTGGAAACAATATTCACTTAATTTAGGAATATATACCTCTTTGCAGAACCGCAAAAAATAATTTTATGGCTAGCTGTGAAAAAATACTTCACTGCTTACAGAGTTGAAAAAGTTATTTCTCCATATATACTCTATTTAAATTATAACAATTATAACAAGCTCATGTCTTTACCTTGATTATAAAGATAGTCACAGAAAACCGAGATCTTATGTATCATCCTCAGTTAGCTTAAATGCTGGACCCAGCTGCTTATATGCGCCCATCTGAAGTAAAAACAATGCTGCTAATATCTGCTCCCTAACAGGGGACACAGAAGCTTAAATCAGCATTCAAACATCCTTCTTTCAATCTCACTGCTCGAAGTAGCTATCAAGTTAAAAACCGTTGTCATCTTTACCGTGTTGAGCGCGTTACCAAATGGAGCTGACTCTTCGGCGTGTAAACTTGAAACACCCGGTCTTCCGTGTTGCACTCATTACTAAGCAACGAAACGCGCTAGAGACGTACTGGCGTCTCTAGTACTGAAGGAAGCCAGTGGAATTATGGGTAATCTACCAGACATGGTGGCCCGCGTCGGAAAAAAACGCGGCCATCTTAAAGCAAGGAAAACGACTTGCCTTTCCCATTGTAAAAGCCAGTATTATCAAACCTTCATTGAAACAGATATAGAGGGTCATTCTGACCCTGGCGGCCGGTGGCCGCCAGGGCCACCGACCACGGGAGCACCGCCAACAGGCTGGCGGTGCTCCAATGAGCATTCTGACCGCGGCGGTTCAGCCGCGGTCAGAAGCGGAAAGTCAGCGGTCTCCCGCTGACTTTCCGCTGCTCATTGGAATCCTCCATGGCTGCGGAGCGCGCTCCGCAGCCATGAGGATTCTGACCCCCCCTACCGCCATCCAGTTCATGGCGGGAAAGCCGCCATGAACAGGATGGCGGTAGGGGGGGTCGCGGGGCCCCTGGGGGCCCCTGCCGTGCCCATGCCAATGGCATGGGCACGGCAGGGGCCCCCGTAAGAGGGCCCCAAAATGTATTTCACTGTCTGCCTTGCAGACAGTGAAATACGCGACGGGTGCAGTAGCACCCGTCGCACCTTCCCACTCCGCCGGCTCGATTACGAGCCGGCATCCTCGTGGGAAGGTCGTTTTCCCCTGGGCTGGCGGGCGGTTTAACTGGAACCGCCCGCCAGCCCAGGGGAAAACTCGTAATACCCGCCGCGGTCTTTTGACCGCGGCGCGGTAATTTGGAGGGCGGGATCCTGGCGGGCGGCCTCCGCCGCCCGCCAGGGTCATAATGAGGCCCATAGTGTCATAGCCAGTAATTATTAAAAATGTATGCAACCTCGCTTAGCAAAAGCAGAAATTGAAAAAATTTGTCAAAATTAGTCAACAGAAGAATCAGGTAATTTACATCTGTCTAACTCATCTGTTATACTTAAAATTTCTATACTTGGGCCAATCTCCTTCTGTTATTAACGGTTTAGCTATCTTAAGGGCCTCTTCGTATTTCATACTTTCTACCCGTGATATTTTTAGGGAGAATCTCCTAATTGCACTGGGTCATCTTATGAACGCTAAACAAGGATCAATAACTGGTCTACATGCTTTTTCTTCAAATCTAGGTTCCTCAAATATACATTAATCTCAAACAACCTATTATATCTGATGTTATATAACAAATTAGGAACAGTGCATTGTCATTCTGTAAGTGTTGACAGAGTATCAGAATTTCTTGAGGTAAGTAGCAGGTCTCACTTAATTAGTGCCCACATTTCATCATCGTCATTTAAACCAGTTCTCGCTGTTTGGAATCTCTCAATGAATCTTGCTTCCATTCTTAATAATTTCTTTGTCGTTGGCAATCCATCCAGTTTGGGTTGTATTGCCAGTAGAACTGTCCACCAGATGTCTTCTGCTGTGTGCATACATTCCTGGAAATGCTCGACTAATGGTGCTCCTTTGACTCCACATTTGATTCTGGACCGATGTTGCAGGATCCTGGTTTTGATTGGTTGTGCAGTCTGTCCAATATATGCTTTACCACATGGGCACATAATGCAATAAATCACATTTTCCGTGTTACAATTAGTGAAATCATTTTGTGTATGTATTCTACCATTTATTTTAACCTCTTTGGTGTCTTGTGTGAATTGGCACGCCATGCATTTTCCACATCTGTAGTGACCTTTGATTACTGGCAATTGTAATAGAGTTCTCAGATCTTTCTTTTTTTCAGTTTGTATCTGGACTGCCTTGACCCATTGGTCTTTTCAACTACGTGCCTTCTTAAATGAGAACAGTGGTTTGTCTATATTCAACTCACTTATGATTTTCCAATTGCGTTCAATGATACACCGTATTTTTTTCGCCTTAGGACTGAATGTGATAACACATGTTAGAGGGACCTCTTTTGCTTTTTCTTTTGGAACTAGCAATGTTTCTCTGGGGGTAAACCACGCTCTTTTAGCTGCATTTTTAATCAATTTTCTAGGGTATCCTCTATCGATAAGTTTCTTAGTCAATTCCTTTGCGTTATCAAAATAGTCAGTTTTTTCAGTACAATTCCTCCTAATTCTTAAAAATTGGCCATATGGTAAATTTTGTTTAAGTGTGCGTGGATGGCCACTTGAGAAATGTAACAAAGTGTTATGATCTGTGGGTTTTTTGTAAAGACTGACAGCTAAATGGCCATCTTTGTTCCATATCCATAAGTCAAGAAAATTGATTTTGGCTTTGTCTTTACTCATAGTGAATGTAAAATCTATTGTACGATGATTAAGCCACTCATGAAATGCCTCTAGCATTTCCTCTGTCCCTTGCCAAACCATCAGAATATCATCAATGTAACGGAACCAATGATCAATATGTTTCCTAAACGGATTGGTTTGTGGATAGACCCATTTATGTTCAAAATAATCCATTACCAAGTTAGCGATCTCTGGGGCAAAACTGCAACCCATTGCCACGCCTTTAACTTGGCGATAAAGTTGATCATTATATTTGAAAAAATTGTTTTTCAAACACAATGTAGCTAATTCCACTAAGAATTCTGTCGATGGAGTGTGAAGTTGGATATTGTTATTCAAAGTTTTTCTAATGATTTCAATTGCTTCGTCTTGCGGGATATTGGTATACAGTGACTCAATGTCAAAGGTAACCAACACTTGATTATTTTCTTCATATGTTAGATTTTCTAACTTGTCAATAATATCCATAGAATCTCTGACATAAGCCGGTGTTTTGGCTACAGCCGGTTTGATGAATACATCAACCAATTGAGCAAGAGGTTCTAAAATAGAACCACACGCTGATACTATTGGTCTACCTGGTGGATGTTCTATGTTTTTATGGATCTTGGGTAGGATGTAAAAACAAGGAATTCTTTCATCAGACTGGTTGAAGAAATTATATTCTTTTTTACTTATCCAGCCCTGTTCTTTTGCTCTTGCTGTAAGTGTTTCAATTTTGTTCTTAACCTGTTTAGGTATATCTCCATTTATTTCTCGATAATGGAGTGGGTTACTCAACTGCCTCATTGCTTCTAGGTTGTACTGTTCTTTAACCCAATTCACGATCCCACCTCCTTTGTCTGCCGGTTTTATAATGATTTCTTGATTTTCAGCCAAAAGGTGGATCGCTTCTTTCACTATTTTGGAGCAATTTTCATTGAAATGGATTCTTTTAGAGTTGAGTGCATCTAATTCTTTCAACACTAGATTTTCAAATATTTTGATTTCTTCTGGTAAAGCATTTCTATCTGGTAAAAAACTAGAACTAGGTCTGAGGCCACTGTCCTCATCACCATCTTGTGTTGGAGATGCATTAAAGAAAGCTCTCAATCTAACCTTTCGGAGAAATTTCAGCATTTCTATTTTGCTTTCCACAGGATCTAGGTTCCTAATCGGAACAAATGATAAACCTTTACTCAGCACATGTTTTTCTATTTCTGTTCAGGGATGTGACGACAAATTATAAATTGGAATTAGATTTTCTGATTGCATTATTGTCGTCTGTAGGCCCTCCTTCTGTTCGAAAAAAATTGTGATCTTGGAATTGTCCTCTGGAGTTGCCCCCCCCTCTCGATCCTCTGCGGCTGCCTCTGCCTAAAAAAGGTTGAGTCCCAGAGTATGTGCCTTGTGTCTCTGGCTCACATTCCGAAGAAGTATCTGAAAAAGTAATGAATTTTTTCCGTGATCTTGTTTGGAATTGCAGGTTAAGATTATTGGGATTGTTGTTTTTATAGAAGTCTTCTCTTAAATAAGGATAGGTATGTAGAATATCAAAATTCTTTATATCTCGAGCTAATTTAGTTGTTTTTTGGCTGATCGTATTAGTTTTAAAGTCTGCTATAATTTTATTGACTGAATCCAACAATTGCTGGGCATTTTGTATGGAATTGTCTGCCGCTATCTCTTGTTCAAGGGTGGCTATTTCTTTTAATTCACACTCACTAATCCTTAGAGCTGTTTCAACCGATAGTGCTAGCCAATCACGAGAACACTTGGTGCCTACCCCACTGAATTGTGTCAAGTATTTTGGATCACTAGTAAAAATTACAGGAATATTTTTAATTTGTAAACCTAGTGGAATTGTATTATTTTTTAGATGTTCAAGTACTACCTGTGCATGTAATTGAGTTCTTGTATTTTTCTTCTCAAGCTGTTTTAGTCTCTCTATTTTATCTAATTTCGGAGTCTCACTTGGTGGAGATTCCCCGCTTAGAAGTGAAGGTAGTTCCAAAAGCTTTGATATTTGTTTCACTGTATAGCAGACTGTTTGATGGTCTGACATAGTCTCTGTTTAGTTTCCAAGAATCGCTATTTAATGTTGAATTAATTAACTGTGGCAGAGTGCCCAACCAATTAAGTCCTTTTTAGCTAGATATTATATCTTATTAAACCTCCCAATAGTGGGGGTAAATTATCTCTCATATATTTTTTAAACAATTAATTCCCTCACACCTAACAAGGTGTACGAAGAGACTGCAAAAACCAGGGGGAACCCTATAACTCTACCCTGCCTAGGGTAAATATAACATCAACAAAGAAAACAATGGCAGGTAGAGACAAATTACATCTTAAGTTGTAAGAACAGTCCTATATTCTGTTACTTCTGAGTTTATTTCTTTCTCGAATTTATTTCAACCAAATTATTCAAATAGCAAAACAAGGACTTATGGTAATATAGCACTTATATCCATTATCATGATAACAATACACCAAATGACACTTGACAAGACATACATAATAGACCACATCTAAGATTTACCACTATAAAAAACATCTTAAAATAATGCCCTATATATTTAAGTGGTGGTCACTGTTATCACTCCACATGTGATCCTCTTTTATACGCTAAGGCACTGGGCTTTTTTTCCGCAATCATTTATCAGCATGTTGTGTATTTCTTTCCCACAAGCGTGATATAGTGCATCTTAAATCTTTACAATATAATCCATTATTTAACAAGCCCAATACACTTGCAAAACAAAAAGGTCGACGCGTTTCGGCCTACTGATTTAAGGCCTCATCAGGACTGGAGAAGGGCAATCGTAGTTCTAGAAAAGACAATCAAAAAAAAAGAAGCACAAGAAATGCTTATGAATATACATTCATACATATAATAAATAAATCAGTTAAAAGGTGTATGATACATGCCTACAGAATATATGATATTGCATAAAGCTTATATTTATTTGGAAACAATATTCACTTAATTTAGGAATATATACCTCTATGCAGACCCGCAAAAAATAATTTTATGGCTAGCTGTGAAAAAATTCTTCACTGCTTATAGAGTTGACAAAGTTCTTTCTCCATATATACTCTATTTAAATTATAACAATTATAACAAGCTCATGTCTTTACCTTGATTACAAAGATAGTCACAGAAAACTGAGATCTTATGTATCGTCCTCAGTTAGCTTAAACGCTGGACCCAGCTGCTTATATGCGCCCATCTGAAGTAAAAACAATGCTGCTAATATCGGCTCCCTAACAGGGGACACAGAAGCTTAAATCAGCATTCAAAACATCCTTCTTTCAATCTCACTGCTCGAAGTAGCTATCAAGTTAAAAACCGTTGTCATCTGACAGATGTAAATTACCTGATTCTTCTGTTGACTAATTTTGACTAATTTTTTCAATTTCTGCTTTTGCTAAGCGAGGTTGCATACATTTTTAATAATTACTGGCTATGACACTAGATCTGTTTCAATGAAGGTTTGATAATACTGGCTTTTACAATGGGAAAGGCAAGTCGTTTTCCTTGCTTTAAGATGGCCGCGTTTTTTTCCGACGCGGGCCACCATGTCTGGTAGATTACCCATAATTCCACTGGCTTCCTTCACTACTAGAGACGCCAGTACGTCTCTAGCGCGTTTTGTTTGCTTAGTAATGAGTGCAACACGGAAGACCGGGTGTTTCAAGTTTACACGCCGAAGAGTCAGCTCCATTTGGTAACGCGCTCAACACGGTAAAGATGACAACGGTTTTTAACTTGATAGCTACTTCGAGCAGTGAGATTGAAAGAAGGATGTTTTGAATGCTGATTTAAGCTTCTGTGTCCCCTGTTAGGGAGCCGATATTAGCAGCATTGTTTTTACTTCAGATGGGCGCATTTAAGCAGCTGGGTCCAGCGTTTAAGCTAACTGAGGACGATACATAAGATCTCGGTTTTCTGTGACTATCATTATAATCAAGGTAAAGACATGAGCTTGTTATAATTGTTATAATTTAAATAGAGTATATATGGAGAAAGAACTTTGTCAACTCTATAAGCAGTGAAGTATTTTTTCACAGCTAGCCATAAAATTATTTTTTGAGGGTCTGCATAGAGGTATATATTCCTAAATTAAGTGAATAATGTTTCCAAATAAATATAAGCTTCATGCAATATCATATATTCTGTAGGCATGTATCATACACCTTTTAACTGATTTATTTATTATATGTATTAATGTATATTCGCAAGCATTTCTTGTGCTTCTTTTTTTTGATTGTCTTTTCTAGAACTACGATTGCCCTTCTCCAGTCCTGATGAGGCCTTAAATCAGTAGGCCGAAACGCGTCGACCTTTTTGTTTTGCAAGTGTATTGGGCTTGTTAAATAATGGATTATATTGTAAAGATTTAAGATGCACTATATCACGCTTGTGGGAAAGAAATACACAACATGTTGATAAATGATTGCGGAAAAAAAGCCCAGTGCCTTAGCGTATAAAAGAGGATCACATGTGGAGTGATAACAGTGACCACCACTTAAATATATAGGGCATTATTTTAAGATGTTTTTTATAGTGGTAAATCTTAGATGTTGTCTATTATGTATGTCTTGTCAAGTGTCATTTGGTGTATTGCTATCGTGATAATGGATATAAGTGCTATATTACCATAAGTCCTTGTTTTGCTATTTGAATAATTTGGTTGAAATAAATTTGAGAAAGAAATAAACTCAGAAGTAACAGAATATAGGACTGTTCTTACAACTTAAGATGTAATTTGTCTCTACCTGCCATTGTTTTCTTTGTTCATGTGGAAAAAATCAGCAGGCCCATCCGGGCATCTTGGGCATTGAGAGGAGGGGCGCAAGCCTGCTCGGTGCAGCCTATTCGATGTTAGGTAGGCATTGTGTAAACAATAGAATTGCACTGTGCGGAGTCTGGCCGATATTGCCAGTGACCTGGGTGCCATCATGGCCTCTCTCCATTCCGTCTCATCCAAGGGGCCGACCCAGGACTCCCATTTAGTTCTAGTGGCCCCCAGGTCACCGGGCGTGTTATTTATCAGTGTTTTATAGATTTGGGAAATGCCTTTCCCCCCAGGTTCCCCATAGTTAATTTAGCCTCTATTGGGTTGAATTCTGGGAGGGGGCCCGTTATTGGTAGGTGAACTTTTAGGGCCTGTCTAAGTTGAAGGTATTTAAAAAATTGTGTTGGGGTGAGTTGGAACTCCCTTTGCAAGTCTTGGAATGATTTTATGGAATCACCAGACCAGACATCTCCTACCAGAGAGATACCTACCTGGTCCCAATCTGTGAAACCCTTTAGTGCTGCTGTAGCACTTAGCCATTTCCCTACCCACAGGGGGGTCTGCCGAGTGATAACAGCATTCCAACGGGTCGTTCTCAAGGCAGCGCGCCATGCCAGGAAGACCGCTTTTGTTACTTCTCCGGTCCCCTGCGGGAGGGGTGTCCCGTACATTACATTTAGGAGGTGTGGAAATCCCAGGAGTTCCAGTTCCACCCGGTAGGCTGGGTCCCCCCATCCACCATTAAACCAGTCGTGAATTACTATTAATTGAATAGCTAAGTAATATAGGTAGGGGTCTGAGGCGCCCAAGCCTCCATCATATATCCCTCTTTTACAGTGGTGTGCCGCTACTCTGTGTCTGGCTCCTCTCCATAGAAATAGCCCTGTAGCGCTGTCCAGTGCCCTGAACCAGGAGCGGGGGATAGGTTGTGGGAAGTTTTGGAAGATATATAGAAGTCTTGGCAGGATCATCATTTTGTATAAGGCTACACGGCCCATCACGATTAGCGGTAGGGTGTGCCATCTCTGCAGGTCCGTCTTGATGTGTGTCAGCAACGGTGATAGGTTTTTGGCCCATGTCATCTCGGGCAGCAGGGACACCCATATACCTAGGTATTTGAAGCTGAGTCTGTGCAGGGGAATCCTATCTTGCCAGTCAAAGCAGTCTCTAGAGCTTGCCAGTGGGATCAGTATTGACTTGGTGGGGTTTGTTTTTAGCCCCGAGGCCTGCTCATAACATCGCAATATTTCAAAACTGCGTGGACCCGTTATGCTTGGTTCCTCCATGTATAGTAAGATGTCGTCAGCATAGAGCACTATTCTGTCTTCCTGTGTATGATCCCAGTTCCACCCTCGGTATATCGAGTCGAACCTGATCATCTGGGTTAGGGGTTTGATAGCTAGGGTAAATAGAAGGGGGGACAAAGGACATCCCTGCCGCTTGCCTCAGTGAATCTCTAACTTTGAGGACTGAGTCCCGTTAATTTGCACCCGGGCAGTGGGGTCAACATACAGGGCTTGTACTAGATGGCAGAACCTCGGCCCAGGCCCGCACAGCAGAGCACGAGCAGGAGAAATCCCCAGTCTACCGAGTCAAATGCTTTTTCAAAGTTGATAAGTAAAAGGGCGAGGTCTCGGGGCAATCTATGACGCTCGTCCAAGGCCACATGCAATCGACGGATACAATGTCTGGTGCTGCGAGAGGCCATGAATCCACATTGGTCTGGGTGTATTAGGTGGGGCAGAACCCTCTTAAGACGGGCAGCGAGGATGGCGGCAAAGATCTTAACTTCAGTATTTATCAGTGAGATTGGCCTGCAGTCGGCACAGCGTAGTGAGGGGGGTTTGGTCTTGGGTATTACCACAATGGTGGCGGCATCCAATTCTCGTGGGAAGGTGCCATTATTTTCTATTTCTGTAAAGAGATTTAGTAAATGTGGTGTTAACTCTTCCTTGAAGGATTTGTAATATTCTGCATCAAATCCGTCTGGGCCTGGGGTTTTCCCGGTGCCTAGTGTTGAGATAGCTGTTTGTATTTCTTCTACGTTGATGGGTTCATTGAGGACTCGCACCTCTGCCACTGGTAGGCGGGGGAGGGAGGTGCTGTCTAATAGATGGCGGGCCAGGTCTAGGTCCACCTTGTTCGATGCCTGATACAATGCTCAATAATATGTGGCTATTTCTGCATGCCCTGTTGCAAGATTGCCTTCCCTGTCTTGGATTTCGGGGACGATCCTGGAGGCCTGGTGATGTGATACCAGCCAATATAAAATTTTCCCCGTTTTGTCTCCCCCTCCATAGATTTTCGCCAAGTCCACCCTCCACATGTGCTTTGCCGCTTCCAGAGACTGGTCCCTAATCTCCTCCCTGGTTAGGACTAATTGTCGTGTTACCCTTTCACTTGGGTGGATTTCATCCTCCCTGTCGAGGTCTCTGGGCCGGAGCTCTAGCCGTTCGATATGTTGGGCCTGTGCGCGTTCTCGGTTGCGTATCAGACTCTTTGCTGAGCCTCTCAGCACTGCCTTGCTCACCGCCCATAGGGTGCCCTGGGAAGTAACTGACCCTACGTTTAGGTCAAAGTAATCCTGTACTGCCCTACGCAGCTGATCGGTGTAATTTGTGTCTTGGAGATATCAAGCATTTAGCCGCCACACCGGGCGGGGCCGGGACTGTGTTGGACCTATTATATATCTAAGTGGAGCATGGTCAGAGATTCCCCGTGTCAAGATCTCGATGTGGGAGAGGGCTGTACAGTCTGAGCCTGGGAGCAGTATCAGGTCTATCCTAGATTGAGAGCCATGGGCTGCTGAGGTGTGGGTAAACTGACGTTGTCTTGGGTGCCACACCCACCACGCATCGCAGAGCCCCGTTGCAGAGAGCCACCCTGTGAGCCCTGCCACTGCTGTCTGTCTGTGTGTGGAGAGCTGACCGGCTCCGTCCATAGCTGGGTTTGGGATAGCGTTAAAATCACCGCCCACCATCTTGAGTCCCGTGGTAGTTCGAGAACTAGCTGGGAGAGGTCCTTGAGGGTGTTTGGGCCTAGTGGCGGGGGGGTGTAGACACTGACCACATTGCTCATGTTCCCTTCAATCTTACCAGTGATGGCTTTGTATCGCCCCTGCTGGTCTCTTCGCACCTGGATGTGTGTCATGGGGAACGACCGATGTAATAATATAGCCACCCCTCTCGAGCCACGAGTGAACCCAGCGTGGTATACCCTATCAAAGCCTCTACGTGTCGGGAAGGGGCAGTTGTCTCCCAAGAGATGAGTCTTGCAACAAGAGTATTTCCGGTTTATATTGGTGTAGATATGTAAACATAGCTGTGCATTTGATTTTGTCCAAGAGACAGTTAACATTCCAGGAGATTACTTGGGTCTGATTCATGGGGATATGTGTGTGGAAAGGTTGTATTGTGGCTCCTAGGGCCTCCCTTAGTCGGGCCTTGGTTTGCAGAGGGTCCTCTCTTAGGTGTCTGACGCTGTGGGGCACACGGTGTTTTAATGTCGGTAGAATCTCTATTTTCCCTACTCTGAGTGCTTGACATAAAAAACAAATTACATCTTACTTTAAACATCCTAACTTCGGCCTTTAGAACTAGGCCGAGACACCCAATCCCCCCAACTCCCTTCCCTCCCCATACTCCCCCCCATAAGCATCTGTCGCCCTTATACACCATCCCATTCTGTAACTAGTGGGATGAAACTTCAATTGATAGGGTGGTGGTGGCGGAGGTGGTGGACCCCTCCATATTTCCGGATCTGTTCTAAGTAACACATTGTAAGCATTCGTAAGTTAGTTTTGCTGTAACCTAGGCCTTCCCTGCCTTGCAATGTCTGTGTGCCTGGAATATGTCGTGCCGGTGAAGTCACAGCAATGGACTGCGAGAAAGCTCTGTGTCCTCTGGGATTCCCGAATGGGCCCCCCCCTTCCTCGGTGTGTCCGGGTCTCCTTCAGCACACCTAGCCTCTCGGTCAGAACCCGGGCTTTGTGGGTTTATCTGGCGGTCCCCGGGCCGCGACCCCACGGGGCAGGGACCCCCTGGTGTTCTGCATCGTCTTGAGTGCATGCGACTGCGTCGCTAGGATCGATGGCCTCCTTGTGGGTCCGGGTGCGGCCCCCGCTGGGACCCGGCCCCTTCTGTACCACGGCCCAGGGGGATTTCCTCCGTCAGCCAGGTCCAGGCTGGTGTTGGGTGGTCAAAAAAGTGAGTCTTGTTTCTATAAATAACACAGAGTCTTGCTGGGATCAAAAGGCGATATTGGACATCCATAGCTCTACGTTTTTGTTTCACTTCGGTGAATGAGCGCCTTTGTTGTTGAACCTCCCTCGTGTAACCTGGGAAGAGTAGGACTTTCGTTCCATTGCATGTGAGATCACCCTTCACACGTGCCTCTTGTAGCACTGCATCGCGGTCTTTAAAATTAAAAAGACAGAGTATCACCGATCTGGGCGGAGAGCCCGGAGCAGGCCTCGACTGCAGTGCCCTATGGGCCCGTTCAATTGCGAACCACGACGTGAGGCGATCAGTCGGCATCCAGGAGCAGATATGTCCTCCAAGTATTGGGCCAGCGAGGATTCTGCTGCGCCTTCAGGAAGGCCCACCACACGGAGGTTATTGCGTCTAGATCTGTTCTCAGCAGCTTCAGCTCTCTGGTGTAGGTTAGAGGTGCGAGCCGTCAGAGCTGCGACTTGGGTTTTGAGAGCGGTCACCTCGTCTTCCACCGTGGAGATCCTGGAATCAGCCTCTGTGAGTCGGGCTGTGGCGTTCCAGAGATCTTGTCGGACCAAGGCCACGTCTAACCTGACTTCGCCTATTTTAGATTCAACAGCCACCTGAGATGTCTGGATCACTTGGAGTATTGTCGCTAAGTCTTCAGATGTTGTTTGTAGTTCGCTGTTTCGGCCCGGAGTGTGGTCGTCAGTCCGGGACCCAGTGACGCCTGTGGTAAATTGGTCCATACGTGTCTGTGCCATTGTCTGCTGCGCTGGTTTATCTTTGCCCATGGTGGTGTCAAAAGGATTCTGTTCCCATAAGATCATCAGATGTTGATGGCGTATTGCGGCTTGGGGGGTCAGGAGTACTTTAGTTTGGTGGTCAGTTTCTCAGCGTCCATCCATGCCCAGCAGACTCACGGGGGCCCAGGGGGCAGCAGCAACTTCCAGACCTCAGTTCATACCAGTCGGATACTCTGTGGTCCCAGGTGGAAGGAGACCCAGTCGTCACCTCTCCATCCTGGGACACGGCCCGGCTCGGATGTCTTCTCCAAGAGAGGTGGGGGGGGCATACCAGAGAGCTGTCCTCTATCCCACAGCGCCATTGAGCTTGGTTCTATGTTTGAGGGATTGTCCCAATCTGCGGGTCGTTCTTGATTGAGGCCCTATAGAGTTCCCATTTATGAGGTGATGTGTTCCTCACATGTTGGGGGTGTTCTCATTGTGCGTTAGTCTCTATCCCACCTCATCTTATGTTGCATCGACTGACTTTTAGCTTCGGAGGAGCCTCCCCTAGCCTACGTTGGCACGGGTCGCGGCTCAATGGTGAACAGATGTCCCAGTTCTTAATGCCCTCTCCCTGCTGCGTCCCTGGGGAGTCCCGCGGGACCGCCGCCAGAACCCGGCATCTCCCGGTCAGTCAGGGCCGCCGTGGAGGTGTCCCTGGCCCTTTCCGGGCCTTCACGCTGCCTCGGGCCGTTCAGGTCGCCACAGCCAGCCAGGGAATGGCTGCAGGCCGCTGCGCCATGAGGCTGTGGATTCTTCTCCCACAGGCGGGGGGGACGTAAAACAAAGGGGACCGCGAGCCCCGGTCTGCCGCCGGCCCCACCGGGTCCGTCGGCCCTTTTCAGCGCGATGCTCCTCTTACCTTAGTTCAGGGCCGCGCGCTGCTTCAGTTGAAACCGGGCTCCACCAGACGGTACTCCGCTCTCCTCTCCAGGGGTCACACGCCGTCCCAGGCTGTTCAGGACATCGCGGCCAGCCAGCGTTTGCCTGCGGCCTTCTCCATGCCTCGAAGCACGGGATCTCCGTGCGTCTTTCCCCGCAGTGAATGGCTGCGGAGGCCATAAACAGTGGATAGAGTAGAGGTCAGGGTGTGTAGAACCTGTATCGCCATCGTCTTCAAAGACTCCATCAGCGTCACCACCTCCACCGAAGACACCCCCCTCGCCGCTGAACACCTGCATTTTCAGATTCGCACCGACCCGAGGACCACCCTCAGAGGATCCCTCGTCTACCGTCATCCCGGACCGCGCGCCCCCTTCAGCGACGCCATCGCCGACTTCATCTCCCCGCACGCCCTCGCCTCACCGGACTACATCCTCCTAGGTGACCTCAACTTCCATCTGGAACAAAACAACGACCCCAACACCGCCACCCTGCTCGACAACCTCACCAACCTCGGCCTCAAACAACTGGTGAACACCGCCACCTACATCGCCGGACACACGCTTGACCCTATCTTCTCCGCCAGCAAACACGTCTTCTTCAGCCACACCTCCGCTCTACACTGGACCGACCACAGCTGTGTCCACTTCACATTCCGACGCGAGACCCGCCACCTCCGCACTCAACCCATCCCTCGTCGACAGTGGAACAAGATCCCCGAAGAGCAACTCTTCTCAGCACTCGCCGCCAACCAACCCACCCTCACCACCGACCCCAACGACGCAGCCCTCAGCCTCACAAACTGGATCTCCAACTGCGCAGACAACCTTGCTCCCCTCAAACGCACGCATTGACAGACCAACACCAAAAAACCTCTCTGGTTCTCTGACACCCTCAAAGAATCAAAGAAAACTTGTCGCGCCCTCGAGAAGGCCTGGCGCAAGGACCACACCGCTGACAACATGACCGCCATCAAGAACGCGACCCGCGAACACCACTGCCTGATCCGCGCTGCTAAAAAGACCTTTTTCACCGACAGACTGGACAAAAACAGCCACAACAGCAAAGAACTCTTCAGCATCGTCAAGGAGTTCTCCAACCTCAACGCCAACGCCGTCACGCCCTCACAGGATTTGTGCGAATCCCTCGCCACTTTCTTCCATCGCAAGATCAGCGACCTCCACAACAGCTTCGGACACCAGACCCAACATAACACCACCGAACCCGCACCCCCGGCCATTATCCTCAACAACTGGACCCACATCAACACTGAAGAAACCAAATCCATCATGAACTCTATCCACTCCGGCGCCCCTTCAGACCCCTGCCCTCACTTCATCTTTAACAAAGCCGACGACATCATCGCCCCGCACCTCCAGACCGTCATCAACTCTTCTTTTTCTTCTGCTACCTTCCCCGAATGCTGGAAACACGCCGAAGTCAACGCCCTACTAAAGAAACCTACGGCTGACCCGAGCGACCTGAAAAACTTCCGCCCCATCTCTCTTCTGCCTTTCCCAGCCAAGGTAATAGAGAAGACCGTCAACAAACAGCTGACCACCTTCCTGGAAAACAACAACCTGCTCGACCCTTCACAAACCGGATTCCGAACCAACCACAGCACGGAAACCGCCCTCATCTCAGTCACTGACGACATCAGAACCCTGATGGAAAACTGTGAAACAGTCGCCCTCATGCTCCTCGACCTCTCGGCTGCCTTCGACACCATCTGTCACCACACCCTAATCACCCGCCTCCGCTCCACCGGGATCCAAGGCCAGGCCCTGGACTGGATCACCTCCTTCCTCTCAAACCGTTCCCAAAGAGTTTAACTCCCTCCGTTTCGCTCAGAACCCACAGAGATCATCTGCGGCGTACCTCAAGGCTCATCGCTCAGCCCGACACTCTTCAATGTCTACATGAGCCCCCTCGCCAACATCGTTCACAAGCACGACATCATCATCACCTCCTACGCCGACAACACCCAACTTATACTCTCCCTCACCAAGGACCCCGCCAGCGCCAATACCAATCTACAAGAGGGTATGAAGGACGTCGCAGATTGGATGAGGCTCAGCCGCCTAAAGCTGAACTCTGAAAAAACGGAAGTCCTCATCCTCGGCAACACCCCGTCCGCCTGGGACGACTCCTGGTGGCCTACGGCCCTCGGCACCGCACCGACCCCCACAGACCACGCCCGCAACCTCGGCTTCATCTTGGACCCTCTTCTCACCATGACCAAGCAAGTCAACGCCGTGTCCTCCGTCTGCTTCCACACCCTCCGCATGCTCCGCAAGATCTTCCGCTGGATCCCCGCCGACACTAGAAAAACCGTGACCCACACCCTCGTCACGAGCCGCCTGGACTACGGCAACACCCTCTACGCAGGGACCACAGCCAAACTCCAAAATCGCCTGCAACGCATTCAAAACGCATCATCCTCGACGTACCCCGCAACAGCCACATCTCCGCACACCTGAGACACCTGCATTGGCTCCCAGTCAGCAAAAGGATCACCTTTCGACTTCTCTCCCACGCACACAAAGCCCTCCACAACAAGGGACCGGAATACCTCAACCGACGCCTCAGCTTCTACGTCCCCACCCGCCTCCTCCGTTCCTCTGGTCTCGCACTCGCTGCCGTCCCTCGCATCCACCGCTCCACGGCGGGTGGGAGATCTTTCTCCTTCCTGGCGGCCAAGACCTGGAACTCCCTCCCCACCAGCCTCAGGACCACCCAGGAGCACTCCGCTTTCCGGAGACTCCTAAAAACCTGGCTATTTGAGCAGCAGTAACCCCCCCTTTCCCCTAGCGCCTTGAGACCCGCACAAGTGAGTAGCGCGCTTTATAAATGTTAATGATTTTTTTGATTTTGATTTTTGATATCGTGCGCACGGCTCCGGCCTTCCCTGCCCCAGAGACTGGTGAGTATGGGAGCACTCCCCTGGGGGCAGCAGGCATTAGTGGCGGGGTGAATATTGGAAATTAGCAGTGGATGACTTTCTTTAACTTAGCACTGATTAAAAAAAAAAACATTGTTTTTCCAGGTTGTAAAATGGTGAAATCGTCTGGATATATTTATAATGTATTCTGTTGAAAAAGTATGCCATATCGTTGACCTATCTGCAGGATTTTTTGTAAATGTAGATTTTGATATATTAGGTCGCCGTGCAATGATACAGGAAAAAGGGTAAACGTCCTCTACGCCAACTCTTTATTAACGAAGTCCTGGTTAACGAAAGCGGAAGAACGCTTTCTTTAACCACAACTTCATTATTTTGTGCCTTAACCACGCATGTCCTGAACAACGAACATGCGTGGTTAAGGCACAAACAAGGGAGTCGGCAGAGGAGGACGACACGGATGACGAGGCGACGACTCAGGTAAGTGGGGGGCTGGGGGGGTTTTAGGTTTTGGGGTGGGGGTGGGGGGTCGGGGGATTTTAGGTTTTGGGGCTGGGTTGGGGGTCAGGGGGTTTTAGGTTTTGGGACTGGGTGGAGTGTTGGGGGCTTTTAGGTTTTGGGGCGGGGATGGGGGGGTCGGGGTTTTAGGTTTTGGGGTGGGGGTTCGGGCGTTTTAGGTTTTGGGGTGGGGTGGAGGTTCGGGGGGTTTTAGGTTTGGGGGTGGGGTTGGGGGCGGGGCGTTTTAGGTTTTGGGGCAGGGTGGGGGGTCGGGGGTTTTAGGTTTTGGGGTAGGGTTGGGGGGGCGGGGCATTTTAGATTTTGGGGCGGGGTTGGGGGGGCGGGCGTTTTAGGTTTTGGGGAAGGAGTGGAGGGTCGGGGATTTTAGGTTTTGGGGCGGGGTTGGGGGCGGGGTGTTTTGGGTTTTGGGGTGGGGTTGGGGGGTTGGGGTGACGCATGCAGGATCAATGGGTGCCTATTACTAATGTCTTTACCAGGAATGCCTTTACAATGAAATATCGTTGTTAAGGCATTCGTGGTAAAGGCATTAGTGGTAACAACGAGGTTGGTGTTCCGACCTCGTTGTTCAGGCACTCGTTGTTTTGGCAGGCGGCATTCCAACATACAACCAGGAAAAAGCAAATCTGATAGAACGAATACTGCTTTAACTGTTTTTGCTTCTCCTTGTTAAAAGAGTGAAAAAAAGAAACACACAAGTTAAGGATGTGGGCTGTACAAAAAAGATTTCTTCGATTTCGATTTAATAGACCATAATGTTCATCCATGGATAATAAGAATGTAGGCTACGTATAGGGTCCAGTTGGCAAATGACTTGGCTCTTAGTTCACTAATGCCATTGTCTCTCGGGCTGGGGGTTATGAATGTTCTATATAAATGTTTTAAAACTATCACCCAGTGAATGCCTCTGCCCGCTCGGCCCCTTTGCGTAATTTCACATAATTTTAATGAAATTTTGCAGAATTGCGTGGAGAAAAACTCCACCAATTCCACTAACACATAGGGGGTCATTCCAACATCGGCGGTAAAAGCCTCTTACCGCTGTCAGAAGACCGCCACCATACCGCCGCGGCCGCGGTAAACCGCCACGGTCATTCTGACCCACAACACGGAAACGCCGAAATACTGACACCCACAGAAGTCCGCCACACCAAAGGTCAGCGATAAACTGACGGAAAAAAAACGACACTGTCACGCCAACAGAAATACGCCCACACTATCACGACCCACGAATCCACGCGGCGGTCTTTCAAAGGTGGTATTCCATTGGTGGTACACACCGCCGCGCTCAGAATACACACAAACCTACAAAACACAGCCACATTGGGCAAATCGAAATACACACACCTGATACACATACACACACCACTCCCACACACCCAATTAAATATAAAACACACACCCACATCACACACAAACTCCTACAACTAAAAATTAGGAACGAGGCACAGAGAGAGACACCACCATCTACAAACTAGCAACCACAGGCACACATTACCATCACCCACATTACTTCCACGCACCGCACACAACACACCACTAAATATCACCCCACACATCACAACACACACCACCCCACACATCACCCACACCACCCCATGGCTCCGCAAAGACACTCCAGGTTTTCGGAGGAGGAACTCAGGGTCATGGTGGAGGAAATCATCCGGGTAGAGCCACAGCTATTTGGATCACAGGTCCAGCAGACATCCATTGCCAGGAAGATGGAGCTATAGAGCAGAATAGTGGACAGGGTCAACGCTGTGGGACAGCACCCAAGAAATCGGGATGACATCAGGAAGAGGTGGAACGACCTACGGGGGAAGGTGCGTTCAACGGTATCCAGACACCGCATTGCAGTGCAGAGGACTGGCGGCGGACCCCCACATCCCCCCTCAGAATTTACAACATGGGAGGAGCAGGTCTTGGCGATCCTGCATCCTGAGGGCCTCGGCGGAGTATCTGGAGGAATGGACTCTGGTAAGTCACATCTTCACTACTTCATCCCCCCCACCCCACCTGCATGCCAATACATACCCCCACCCTCACCCCCATTACTCCTACTCCTTGCAAATGTCTCACCATCACAACCCACCCATCCTAACACCAAGCCCTGCATGCGACCACAAAGCATGGACACCCATCACCAAAGCATGCCCACTGCACATACCCATCCCCCCCCCAAAGCCCCGTCACAAAAGCCCCCACACACGAATGCAAGCACTGGGGGACACAGGCAGCCACCCATTGCACACCATGGCACACAAAGATGCAATAATAATGCCTTTATACCCCTGCAGGACCCCAACGCAACGTCACTGTGCAGGAGGGTCCACAAATGTCCACCCCACCCCCAGAAGAGGCCCACGGCGATGACAGCACCTCTGTCAACCTGGATCAAGATGACCAGCCCGGCCCATCGGGGACCTCGTGACAGTCGGTTCCCCTCAGACAGCCACAGGCCACAGCAGACCTTCCCCCCTCTGAGAACACCAGCACAGCACCCACCCAGCAGGCCCATACCTCTGTCCCCAGGACACGTCAAGAAGCGGTGTGTCCACCACTACAGGGCACCCAGGTTAACCCACCACCCCAACAACAACAGGGACCTGGGAGCAGTGGCAGTGGGCTCACGCTCCAGGGGACAGAGGCCCAGGGAAACAGGACAACTGGGAGGGCTGCTGTGCGACAGGGGGGGGACAGGCCCAGGGATCCCACTCTCCACGAGGCCCTCCCCACCATCATGGGAGCATACTACCGCTCCCAGGAGACGATGGCGACGGTACTGGCCAGGTGTCAGGAGACCCAGTGCTTGCAGGAGGAACAGTATTTGGGGTTCAGGGAGGAACTAAGAACCATCAGTTCCACCCTGGGCACCATCGTAGGGGTGCTGAATGTGATAGCCACCTCATTGCTGCCCACCGTGGCACCACAAAGGGTCCCTGACACTAGCATGGACCAAGAACTGCCTACCACCTCCACCGGTGTTAGTGGACAGGAGGCCCCGCCACAGGACCAACAGGCCACCAGCACCCCACCCCCTGCAGAAGTAGAACCACCCCGCAAGCGGTCCCTGAGATCCAGGAAGAAGACAGAGTAAGATGCCAAGACCCCCGCCAGCAAAGGATACCACCCTGATTGTCATCCCACTGTCCCACATTGTCACCCTGTCCATCCATAAACTGCCCCAGCTCCACTTTCCACAGGCATCGAGACAATGCACCTGTGATAGTCTGGACTCTGCCATGGACATTCCTCCACCATCCCCCCTCACCAATTTGCAACCACCCCACAATATAGAGCACTCAAATAAACACAGTTATTGCACAAAAAACTCAGGAGTCTGGCTGTGATTTTGAACAAATGTATCAGACATTACCGTGCCAAAATGCTTATTTACATTGTGATGCCAACATACCAATGTCACACAGCTGTAGTCCATGGGTAAACAAAGCACATGTCACACACTGGGGGCCACATTTCTGAAATCGCAAAGGAAAGTGGCAAGGCAGTTACCATACACTGGGTGAAAACGACAGACAGGAGAGAGGTAGTAGTTGTTAAATACATGTAGTAGGCAGCTATGTATTCTTACCTGTCTGTCATTGGAAATACTGCTGTATAACTGTGTTCCTGTTGTCTATGTCGTCCTCTTCTGCTTCCTCCTCTTCACTCTCCACAGGCTCCACAGCTGCTACAACACCACCATCTGGACCATCCTCCTGCAGAAAAGGCACCTGGCGACGCAAAGCCAGGTTGTGAAGCATGCAGCAGGCCACGATGATCTGGCACACCTTCTTTGGTGAGTAGAATAGAGATCCACCTGTCATATGGAGGCAGCGGAATCTGGCCTTCAGGAGGCCGAAGGTCCACTCGATCACCCTCCTAGTTCGCCCATGGGCCTCATTGCACCGTTCCTCTGCCCTTGTCCTGGGATTCCTCACTGGGGTCAGTAGCCAGGACAGGTTGGGGTATCCAGAGTCACAAATTAGCCACACACGGTGCCTCTGGAGTTGCTCCATCACGTAGGGGATGCCGCTATTCCGCATGATGTACGCGTCATGCACTGAGCCAGGTAACTTGGCATTAACATGAGAGATGTACTGGTCTGCCAAACACACCATCTAAACATTCATCGAATGATAACTCCTCCGGTTTCTATACACCTGTTCACTCCTGTGGGGGGGACCAAAGCCACATGGGTCCCATCAATGGCACCTATGATGTTGGGGATATGTCCAAGGGCATAGAAATCACCCTTCACTGTAGGCAAATCCCCCACCTCAGGGAAAACGATGTAGCTCTGCATGTGTTTCAGCAGGGCAGACAACACTCTGGACAACACCTTGGAAAACATAGCCTGGGACATCCCTGATGATATGGCCACTGTTGTTTGAAAGGACCCACTTGCTAGGAAATGGAGCACTGACAGCACCTGCACTTCAGGGGGGATTCCTGTGGGTTGGCAGATAGGTGACATCAGGTCTGGCTCCAGCTGGGCACACAGTTCCAGGATTGTGGCACAGTCAAGCCTGTAGGTCAGTATGACATGTCTCTCTTCCATTGTCGACAGATCCACCAGAGGTCGGTACACCGGAGGATGCCGCCATCTCCTCACATGTCCCAGCGGAGGGGGCTTATGAAGGACAACAGCGATCACAGAGTCAAACATCCCAGAGGTATGTAACCACAGCTTGCACAGAACAAGAATCTTAATCCATAGATTGGCTTGTATGAGTGTTGAGGCAAGGCCTAGGTATGTGTGACGCAGTTAAAATATTAGGGCATGTGGGCCCCTGAAATGGCGGCTGCCTGACCTGTGAAGTGTGACAATGGGTTGTGAGCTGGCGTTGTACACCGTGGCGGTAGGCGGTCGAAGACCGTGGTGCAATGCTGCATTGGTTAACATTGAACCCTATGGGTCCCAGGAGCCAATGACGATGTGCGCCGGCGGTCGCGGTACGCACCGCCGCGGACGTGACCGCCATTTTCTATCTGCTTAGTCACTCGATACCTGATCTTTGACAGGAGAGGACCTACACTGCAAGTGCTGCTGTGACCTCAGTCTGGAGGAGACAATGGCTCAAGCGACTGGGGAAAGGGCCCCCGCCTTCACCACTGAGGAATTGGAGAAACTAGTGGATGGGGTCCTCCCCCAGTACGCGCAACTCTACGGTCCTCCCGACAAACAGGTAAATACACTGGGAGCATGCTGTATGGGCTATGCCTGTGTGGAGTGGGGTGTATGAAAGTTGGCGGGGGGGAGATTGAAGCGTGCATGAAACGACGGTGATTGCATGTGCCACATGACAAGGGTAGGGATAGGGGCCACTCACATTGACGGTGCAGAAGGTAATGACTTCTCTTCTCCCTCTGTACTTTTCATATAGGTCAGCACCCACCAGAAGGTAGATATTTGGCGTGCCATCGCCAAGGACGTCCAGACCCTGGGGGTCCACTGCAGACGGGGCACCCACTGCCGGAAGAGATGGGGGGACATCCGCCCCAGGAGCAGGAAGAAGGCGAAGGCTCAGCTGGGGATGGCCTCCCAACGTGGGAGGGGTGCCAGTTGGACTTTGACCCCCCTGATGTCCCGGATCCTGGCGGTGGCCTACCCCGAATTGAATGGGCGCGTGAGGGCATCACAGCAGACACAATGGGGTGAGTACACTCTCATTCTGCTGACTTTGCACGCAGTGGAGGTGTCTGGGTGGGGGAGGAGGGCTGTGGGTCTCCCTAGGCCAGGGCGAGTTCTGTAGGCTAGACCCCTCCGTAAGGCATGGCCCTGTGCCCCCACCCCCACCTCTGTAGGGTGCCAAGTACAGGAGATCATGGCCCTGTGTCATCTATGTGTGCGTATGTCGTCCATAGGCTTGTAGGCCATGTCCCAGGGATTGAGTAGTCGACCCCAAGTGCGCGGCATAGTGCAGGGGGCTTCTGTGTCTGTCCTGTCCGCCAACGGTGTCGCCAATGCATGCACTCAACATGTCTTTATTTTGTTTTCCCCCACCTTTTTTGTGGTCCTCCTGTTCATGTGTGCATTAGCATCATCAGGCGGAGGAGAAGTGGCACCGGAGCACGAGGGAGCTGCATCCCACATGGCCATGGAGGGCCACACCACGGAGTCTGAGTTCACCAGTGGGACGGAGGGCGAGGGGAGCTCCACAGCAAGGACTCGGGCCGACAACAGTGACACCGACTCGTCCTCTGAAGGGAGCTCCCTTGTGGTGGCGGCAACATCTGTGGCCACCCCAACTACAGGTACAGCCGCCACCCCCCGCACCAGCACCGCCCTCCCAGCAGCCCCTCAGCGTTTGTTCCGTGCCCGCACACCCAGGAAGGTGGGCATTTCCTTCGCCCCAGGCACCTCAGGCCCTGCCCCAGTCACCCCTGCTGCCCTCAGTGAGGAGGTCATTGACCTCCTGAGGACGCTCACTGTTGGGCAGTTTACCATTTTGAATGCCATCCAGGGTGTAGAAAGGGAAGTGCACCAGAGCAATGCATACCTGGAGGGCATTCTTTCTGGTCAGGCGGCCCTTCAGCGATCGTTCCAGACTCTGGCCTCAGCACTGATGGCAGCCATTGTCCCTGTGTCTACCCTCCCCCCTCCAACTTCCTCCACCCATTCCCTATCACCTGTACCTCTGCCTATCCCAGGGACACCATCAGACCAGCCTGCACACACCTCAACACCCAAGTGGGGCTCAGCCAGAAATAAGCACCACACATCCCACAGGCAGTCACACAAGCATCATACCCATGCAGACACAGCAACAGCCACTGCCTCCACTGTGTCCCCCTCCTCCACGTCTCCCTCCTCCCTCCCTGTCACCTCTACATTCACACCTGCATGCACACCATCTTCAGCCACTACGTCCCTCAGCAGCACAGACACCAGAACACCCCGCACACGTGCAGTCACCACCTCCACTGCCATTTACACGTCCCCTGTGTCCTCTCCCAGTGTGTCTGTGACGCCCCCTCCCAACATACACAAACGCAGGCAGCCACCCACCCAACAGCCATCCACCTCACGACAGCCTCCAGCCCAAGCACCAGCACCCAAAACCACAAAACTTACACCTCCTACAACCACTACCTCTTCCTCCACTCCCATAACCACTACACCTACCCATCCCACTGCTCCCCAAAAGTTCTTCCTGTCGAAACTCAACCTCTTCCCACCAACTCCCCCACCCCGTCCATGTCATATGACTCGATTGAGCACCTCAGCCCCCACAAAACCGGGCCCTGCCATCAAGGTCTGCCAGGGACAGTGGAGTGCCCCACCCACCAGGGCAGCCAGTTTGGTCCGGAGCCAAGGCACGGCCAGCCCACCCCCGGAGAAACACCCGAAGATAGGCAGTGGCCGGCGGGAGAGGCAGATGACATCAGGCACCAAAACCCCGACCAGGCCTCCGCCAGGGAGTGTGGAGACAGCTGCCACACCGGGCAAGGTGGGGAAGGGCCACAGGCGAACTGGGAAGGCTGGGAAGGGCAGCACGGCCGACACCACCGCCATCAGCCCAGCTGGCCAGGAGTGGCCCACCAGCCCCATCCCATGTGGGCAGGACCCCACCAACAGGCCCGGCCCAGCTGCCCAGGAGGACACCGCCAGCCACAAGTCAGGTGGGAAATGAGCACCCCGCCATGGCCAGGGCCGCTGACCTGCCCACTTCCATCTCAAGCACTGCTGAACTGGGCCCTTCATCTCAAGCACCGCTGAACTGGGCCCTCCAACTCAAGCACTGCTGAACCGGGCACTGCCGTCTCAAGCACCGCTGAACTGGGCTCTCCATCTCAAGCACCACTGATCCGGGCACCGCCGTCTCAAGCACCGCTGAACCGGGCACTTCATCTCAAGCACCGCTGAACTGGGCCATTCATCTCAAGCACCGCTGAACCAGGCACCGCCGTCTCAAGCACCGCTGAACTGGGCTCTCCATCTCAAGCACCGCTGAACTGGGCACTGCCGTCTCAAGCACCGCTGAACCGGGCACCGCCGTCTCAAGCACCACTGGCCCATGAGCGGCAGGGGCTGGGCCGCATCTGTGTCGGGCAGGCCTGCACGAAGCACACTAAGCACCAGGCCCCCTCCAGAACCAGTGGAAGAAGGCATCCACTACCTCTGTCCTGCACAGGATGAGGCACTCTGGGCACCAGGCCCCCTCCAGAACCAGTGGAGACTGTCATCGACTTGAGAGACTGTGGCTTTGCACTCCCCAGGATTGAACAGTGGGCAGACCACCCACTGTATAGACTTGTGAGACTGTGGCTTTGCGCTCCCCAGGATTGAACAGTGGGCAGACCACCCACTGTATAGACTTGTGAGACTGTGGCTTTGCACTCCCCATGATTGAGCAGTGGGCAGCCCACCCACTGTATAGACTTGTGAGACTGTGGCTTTGCACTCCCCGGGATTGAACATTGGGCATGGAGGCCCCTCGTGGATCTGGCGTCGTGCACTCATCCGGCTGAGGTGCTCCCCCTTCCCTTCCCCCTGAGGTGCCTGTAGTTTTGCCATCTGATGCCGCTGCAGTGTTCTCTCCGTTGGATTCAGGTATCCTGTGTGGGCTTTGCCCATGTGATTTGGCCCGAGTGGTCCACGGACAATGCCTGCTACAATGCTCGGAATTGTGCATTACTGTATTTATTATTGTGTTTTATTGTAAATATTTAAATAGCTGGTTTTTTGATATATGCAAATGTTTCAAACGAATTCCTTTTGTCTTTGCATTCTTCCTGGGGGCTTGTGGGGTGTAACTGTGATGTTTTGCTATGCATTGATGTGTGTGTTGTAGTGGGTGAGGGTGGGGGTGGGTGTGTCGCGTATGTGTGTGCCCGTAATTTTTTGCCTCCCCCCTCCCCTGTGTCGTAGGTGCAGTACTCACCGTTGTCTTCTGCGCCGGCGTTCGTACTCCTGGTACAGGAGCAGGTATACTATCGCTGGGAGTATGTGAAGTTCCGGTTCCATGCTGTCCTGGCTCCTCGTGGGGTGTATTGAGGTGAGCGTTTTCCCTTTGGTATAGCGGTTTCCGCCGTGTTTTTATCTGCGGTGCTACCGCCCCGGAAAAGGTGGCGGATTGGTGGGTTGTGATAGTGTGGGCGGTACATTGACTCCCGCCTGTCTGTTGGCGGTGACCGGCGCGCTGTTTTTTGGTTCCGCCGTGGCGGTCGGTGTGTTAAAGTGGCGGCCTCTGTTGGCGGTTAGCACCACGGTAGGAATGCCAATATTTTTGCCACCAGCCTGTTGGCGGTTTAGCCGCTGCTTTCACGCCGACCGCCAGGGTTGGAATGACCACCATAGTGTTAATGTTGATTTTTATACTCTTCATACAGACAAATTGGTTGCTTCCGGTAGGACATAAATGATTGTACCTGCTGCAAGGTAAGACACAGGGCAGGTCTGACAATGAAAACCACCTAAGCAGACAGGTATGTCTTTATGCTAACAAACACACTATAGAGGATTTCTTTCTCTTTTGCCTTTACAATCCAAAACAAAAATGTTGATATGTGTTTTGCCATGCCCTTTTATTGCACTGATGTAACTGTGTCATATGTATTGTACACTATTTTTTTAATACTACTTTTATTTTCATAATTCAATGTCCTGTGTTGTTGCCCTATGCGCCACCTTCAACAGTATCGACTTCTACTCCCAGCAGTGCTACAACACGATGATTGAAACCACTCTGCCGATGGACGATTTACACTGGTATATTCAATCGCTTCTCTTTTCCCTAAATATCTAAAATATATTTATTACTGACAGGCGAGCTGTATGTCTTTTCTCATATATCTCTGTTGACAACATGCTCAATATGTAAGTCTATTTCTTTACATATTATTATTGACATAACAATTGGCACTGAAATTCAGCAATGTGGCAATATAATATGCTTTAGGCCTAGTTGTAACTTTTAGAATATAATTTTTGTGACTCTCAAACTGGATAGTGAAAATATACATTTAGCTTCATCGTCTTTAATTCACAATGACTTACGCCCCTATCTATGTCTCCCTCTCCTATCGACTTCTGTCATACAACAGCCTTTGCGTCAATCAACCTTGAAAACATCTTCAACTGGGACATTGGGACAAATCCTGACAGCAGCAATTAGGCCCTTCACCATCTGCCCATCAAGTAAGTCTGGGAAATATTCTTTTTTAATTATACAATTATAGAGCTTTTCTAAAAAGTTACTATATGAAGTGATGCACAGGTGCATATAGCTGAGTTATTTGTCCTGCATTGGGTGAACGGCGAGTGGAGAGTACGGTAGCATATCAGGTGTTTATTCTTCTGGTTGTTGCTTTAGACCAGCTGTGCGCACATTGTAGTGCATTAGAATCGAGGGGTTAGAAAGGGAATAATAGATTTGGAAAGAACTTTGAAAGTATGAAATTAAACATTATATACATTAATTGGGTTCATAGTGTGAGCTGCACTGGGAGTGAAGCAGGCAAGGGTGCAATGGTTCGCACCATAGTGTTCTATGGAAGCGTGATACTTTGAAGAAGGTAGAAGTCCTGCAAATGAAGCACGTCTTTGAGTTGAGTATGCTATGTAGAGCACATGTTCAGAAGATGGTTGCGTGGGAGGCATGCTTTGGGGGCCATATCAATGAAGGGGCGCACTGCGGCAACAGACCGTCTTATTCCTATCCAAAAAAAGTAAGAGTAGTCCTGGACATCCCCTGAGCTCTTGACAGAACCTCTCAGATTGGTTCTATTGTGCTGATGCATCACTTGTGTGGGTGCATCAAGTTTCAAGAAGCACATTTCAGCTCAGCAAAAGCAGGTACTTTTGGAGGCCCTTGGCTGCTTCACATCGAAGTAGCATACTTGCTGCTTCTCCCCAGGTTACCACCCCTCACCGCCATGCCATCACAGAGAGGTTTGATTCTGCTTTCCAGAAATGCATAATATATCAATTCAGGAGTAAAATTGCTAAGTTGAGAAAGCAGGAGAGGGCCTTCCGTATTTTATAGTGTAGAAAGAACCCTAGAACACAGGTCTCCAATTGATGCAAGGTGCCGTGCCTAGACAATGTTTGTAGGTGGTGCGTGACTGCAGTCCAGAAACCGGCCATCTCTGTACATGACCATAACGTGTTGGAGATCAGTGCCTCATAAGCAGCAAAGCGGATAGATGGCATGGGGAAAAAAAAATGATTTTCCCTTAGGACATGGAGGCTTTGGTACTGATTCACAAAGGTAAACTTTTACTTTTGTGTGTGTTTACATTATTTGGAAATCACAGAACTGCATTTTAATTTGACGCAGAAAGTCTGCAGTCAGGGCAGATAACTCTGCAAATAAAATGGTAGGCATATGGTATATTTTTATGTACAGAATTCTCTGTCCCGGCTGTGGAGTTTCCACACTCTTAAAATCACTATTAAAATGCAGTCTTGCGAATTCTAAGATAAACTTAAACTTACATAAATGTATACGTTTACATTTCAGAATCTCGATAGAATGTACGGCATAAAACTGTATGAACTTGAATCAAGCGTTTCTGGAAACTGTTAAGGGGTAAGTGAGAGCATTGCACCATTCAAAATTGTGAAGTTCCCTTTGAAAATTCCACTTGAGATATAGCACCTCAAGGTGGATCAATGTATGAGTCAGTAGCACCTTAGTAGTCCATCGATTTAGGTATCACCCACTCTCCAATGTGCATCTGAATTGTAGCATTTTGCATGTGGGTGATACGCCTGTTACTTTGTGTCAAGTATGTTGGCGTGAATGTGTTGTGCATTGTCATTCAGGAAGTTTCCATGGGCAATTCTGTGCAAGCTGGTTAGAGTATCAAAAGGAAGTAGAAACCCATTTTCAAGGAGATTGCGCAAAGTCTTAAGTACAAGCTTGCACTACTGTGGGAGAGTGGCCAGATCTTGCTTATTGTTAGGATAGAACAAGCCCTGCATCAGGAGTTCAGGGGAAAATAGGACAACCTTCTCTATGACATGTAAGGCTGTGTGTATAAATAAGTGGGTGACCCGGAAGAGTTGGGAAGAGGGTCCCTGCATGTGCACAGTTAAATTGAACATTTTGAGACGCTCCACATTTGTCTATGGCTTATCCACTGTAGCAGTATCCTTTATGTAAGCATCAGTGAGCCAGTGAGTGAGTTGCAAGATGATATAATTGTTCTCATACTAAGGGCACTTAGCTTGTATTGATCAGTTGGACACTGCAAATTTCCTAGTACTACACATCTTTAGATTTTATTCTAGAAAGTTTGCTAAGCAAGCTGTTGAGGTGGTGAAAAAATGAAGTGGCAGATGGGCAAAGTAGTAGAGTAACTAAGGGAACACAACCATTTTAGAAAGGACAATTCTGCCCATGACTGATAATAGTAGTGTGCTCCACGATCGGCCCAATTAATGCCATGACTCTACTTGTAATGTTCCCATCTAGTAAGTCTTGGTCTGAGTGCAATACTTGTATGCCCAGACATCAAAATAAGTGGGGTTGTCAGCTCAATTTGGTGTGCACTATAGTCAATTTGCACCTGTGGAGTATATAGATTCAGAGTGAATGAACGGGACTTTTGCCAGTTGACAAGCAAGCCAGATATTGCATGAAATTCCTGAAGAGGAGTCTTTGGTGGTCATTACAACCCTTGCCAAGACCTGCTCCTCCCATGTTGTTAGTTGTGGGGGAGGAGGCGGGGTCCTCCATCAGTCCGCTGAACCGCAAGGTGGTGTCTTGAGACCATGGAATGCACCTTACCCTGTAGGTCGCTCCACCTCTTCCTGATGTCATCCCGATTTCTTGGGTGCTGTCCCACTGCGTTGACCCTGTCCACTATTCTTCGCCTAGCTCCATCTTCCTAGCTATGGAAGGGTGCTGCACCTGTGATCCGAATAGCTGTGGCTCTACCCTCACGATTTCCTCCACCATAACCCTGAGCTCCTCCTCCGAGAACCTGGGGTGTCTTTGCCGTGCCATGGGGTGGTGTGGGTGATGTAAGGGGTGGTGTATGTGGCGATAAATGTGCTGATATGTAGTGGTTTGTGGTGTGAGGTGCGTGGAAGTTCTATTGGTGATAGTATTTTGTGCCTGTGGATGCTTGGTAGTAGTTTGTGGTGTCTCTCTCTGGCCTTCTCTCAGTAATTGTGGTCGTAGGGGTTTGTGGATGATGTGTGTGTGTGTTTTATATTGTATTGGGTGTGTGGGAGTGGTGTGTGTATGTTTATCAGGTGTGTATATTTGTAATTGTCCAATGTGACTGTGTTTTGTAAGAGTGTGTGTATTTTGAGCGCGGCGGTGTGTACTGCCAATGGAATACCGCGGTTGAAAGACCGCTGTGTGGATTTGTGTGTCGTGATAGTGTGGGCATATTTCTGTTGGCGTGATGGTGGAGGTTTTCTTTTCACCAGTTTATCACTGACCTTTGGTGTGGCGGACTTGTGTGGGTGTCTGAATTTTGGGGGATTCCGTGCTGTGGGTCATAATAGCTGTGGCGGAATTCCGCTGCCGCGCCGGTGTATTGGAGGTCTGCACGGCGGTAAGCGGCTTTTACCACCAATGTTGTAATGAGCCCCTTTATGTCTTTCTGGCGGCCCTCTATGTCACAGTTGTATACGTGTATGGGAGACAGCATTCATTTTGTCTCCTAAGGGGATGCCCCATTCTCTCTACAATGCAGCAGTATGGCTATTGGCTTCAATGCCAAGGCAAAGATCAGTAGGAAAGGGAGTAACCCTGTTGTGTGCCTTTTTATACTGGAACAGATTCGCAATATATAAACCCTCATTATAAGTTTGGCGGTGAGAGGACTGTCATGGTGGCAATGGCAGTCGGACCAACGCTAGGCCGGTGGAGAAGACCGCCATGTGGTCTTCTGAACCGAACACAGCCAATCCTCTTCCAGTACTGCCAGTGCGGACGGACTACATCGGATGGGGGTAGGCATCTCAGGGCTGGTGGGGACCATTTTTTCCGATGAGCGTATTGCAAAGTTGCACGCCTCCAGGATTTTCACCAGGGTCGCACTGCCACCAAAACCCTGCTGGAAACGATCCAGATAAAAGGAGACACTCACCTTCAGTAACACCGACATGTCCAGAGCCACCATGGAACCAGAACTTGAAGTCTTCCCAATGCTCCTGCTCACCCTGTGTCTTCAGAACCAGCGACAACGAAGAGGACAACAACCGTAAGTACACACACTGGAGGAAAAGGTATTAGAACACACACACAACACATACATCCGGGACGGCAAGTGACAGACACACACACACACACAACCACACACCCATACCAACACACACACAAACACCTACACACAAACACGTTTACTCACAAAACACACACACGCACACAAACAATACACACACCACGCACAACACACAGTTGCCATCAACACACCATCCTGCACCTCTCATCACCGCCACAGGCCAATATATATATACACAACACCACCGAGTCACACAACATCACAACCGCAGCTACACAAACGCTTGCCAACACATTGCACTGCACACCAACACATGACAACACATACTGACAACATCACACAAAGACAACACACAACCAATCAATAAACAGCACACACCCACAAAACATGCCATATGTCACACCACACCCACAAAACACACAATGCAGATGACATAGCCATCACCATACATACGGGCACACACACAAGAACCACACAATGTCACACAACACCACCACAACACACCACACCATGTACAATGCTCAACTTAGCTACACACATGCATGGAACCAAACAATCATGTCACACACACAAAACACATCAGTAGCAGCTGAACCAATGGCAGGCCCACACACACATGCATTTCAAGCACAACAGCCAGCAATACTAACACACACAACTCATACACCCACAAACCAAAGTCATAATCGACACCACCTGCATGTTGGCCCTTATGTATTAAATAGAAAAAAAACTATATACAGCCAAAAGGCAATTGGCCAGTTCATGTTTCTTTGTGCAAGACACAAATAGTAAGTCTCAGTGCCCTAACTTGACTTCTGACTGCAAAATCATGTCCACATGGTTGGGGCATCAAGGGGAAAGGCAGGCATCTCAGGGGTGAGTGGGTTGTGGTTGAGGTAAGGGTTTGGGCTTGGGAGGTGGTTCCTTGGGTTTGCCCTTGGGTTTGGGGGGCTTGGGCTTGGGCTTGAGTTTTGGTGGAGGGTCTTTAGGTTTGGCCTTGAGAGGGGGGCTTTTGGTTGGGGGTAGACCTCTTGACAGGGGGAGGAGCATCGGCAACACCAGGAGGGGCGTGGGTGGAGGGGGAAGGTCTGGAACTGGGCAAAGACACAGGGCACTTAGTGGACTGACCGGGTGGGAGAGGGTCAAGGAGCTGGGTAAACTCGTAAAGGAAACATTTCTGAGGGATACAAGGGCAGTCATGGGAAAAACGTTTGGGAGTGGAGGGAGTGGGAGCGGTTGTCAGATGTGTCTTTGTGTGTGTCATGGGTGCAGGTGCCTGAGATGCTTGTGTGTGCTGGGTGTCTGTTGGGTGGGTGAGTGTGGACATTTAGGTGTCGAGAGAGGAGGTGCTGGGAATTGCCATGCTGGATGGGTGACTGTGTGTTGGGGTAGTGGCTGCAGGAATGGAGGATGTACTGCATGTGTGGGTGTTGGTGGTTGTGGTGAGTGCAGATATGATGACTGGGGTGGATGTTTGCGGGTCAGCTATTGTGGTGACTGTTGGTAATATGGGAGTTGTGTCTGGATCAGTGAGTGTTGATGGCATGCCAGCAGGTTTGAGTGGTAAAGTGTCTGTGATGAAGGTGTGTGAGGCAATGGATGTTGTTGTGTCTGCAGGTGGGTGTTGCTGTGTGCATGCCTGTAGTGGGCCCTGTGGTGCTTGTGTTTGTCATGTGGAACCATGCCTGTTGTAGTGGATGCATGCAAGTTTGAAGGTGTGCTCTGGATGGGTGAGGGGAGGAGGCCAGAGCCTGAAAGGATCTCTGCAGGGCAGCCAAGACACCTTGAATGCCTTCGAGAAACACATTGTTCATTTGCATTTGAGCTGCAGATCCCTGGATGGCATTCACACTGGTGGTCTGACCCACAGAGCAAGAACCTCCTCACTGAGGGTACCACGACTGTCTTGGGCTGGGGCAGAGGTGCCTGCGGCAAAGAAGATGCCCTCTGTCCTGGGTGAGTGGACACAGGCAACTGGGTGGGGAGCTTCAGGGAGGGCCATGCTGGTAAGGGGGGTAGTGGACAATGATGATGCTGGGGTAGGCCCAGATGGGTTCACCACCAAGGAGGATTCCGATATGATGTAGACAATACGGTCTCCCTCATGGCACTCCCCTCGACCTCCATCCCACTGAGTCCCTCGGACCCTGGAACTCAGCTTCCCCTTTTACTTCACCAGATGATGCTGATGCCCACAAAGGGAGGGAGTTAAGGAGAGAGAAGAAAGGGTGGAAAAGGGTCAACACCTAACTTCCATAAACACATATGAACATGTGCATGTCTCACACAACAACTCATGGCTGGGAATGCCATTGCAATTGCAATTGCACTCCACGTCTAAAACCTATTACCCATGCAAAGCTGTGTTGGACAGTTAACATCAGATGTGCACACAAGTACAAATATGGATATGAAGAAGACAGTGACTCACCATTACAGCAGAGGAATTGGAAGGGCCATCTAAAACACACAATGTTGGTACTTCAGGGATCTACCTGGGCACTTACCACATCAAGTACCATTCCATAGTTGTAAGCCCAAGTCCATACAATGATATCTACAATAGCAGCAATTGCTCTACAATCTACCCTCATGTAATCTGATCTAGTAATACCCCATTGTTGTTTTGCTACACACCACTACAATCTGAAGGTGATATATGTTGCACAGTCACCTACCAGGTCAATACCCCTGTCCATTGAGGCCCTTCTTGTGGTGGAACTGTGCAGCCAGACACACAATCAGTCCATGGCAGCAAATGCATAAACCCAAGATATTCTCAATTCATGTAGGAGACTAACACAGATGGGATTGCACTTATGCCTCGGATACAGTGATCCTATTGGTTGGAGCTGATCAGACACAATGCTTGGTTTGACAAAACCACCCCAACCTTTCAAATTGTGACATTTCAATCCAGTGACAGCATAGTCTTGTCACACATAAATCATATTATCTACCTGGCTGGGTCACTGGTATCCATTGTCATTGTGCGTCTACCATTGTCCACAATCGCAGTATTCCAGTAGTAGCCCAGCCAATCCCACTCAAGGCATGACAAGGGTGAAGTCACAGTCAGAACTCACCCCCTTGTGGCTTCTGTGCTGCCCTCAAGCGCCCATCTACCTCAGGGTAGGCCGCTGCCAATATGTGGGCCATTAACGGGGTCAGGGTTCGACAGGCACCTCTCCCTCATTGGGAGGGCATCTCAAGCTGGGCCTCCACGGTCTTCCAGGCCCAGAGTCTCAGGTCCTCCCACCACTTCTGACAATGGTTGCTCTGCCGGCCATGGACCCGCAAGGTCTGCAGTTGCTTGGCGAGGGCATGCCAAATCCCTTTCTTTTGATGGGTGCTGACCTAGATGGGTGATACAGACAGGAGGAGAAAGTGATTGGGACTGGCACAAAGTAGACAGCATTGGCCTACACACATCAGACACACCACTTTGCCATCCACATCCATAGTAGCGTTTTTTCTTGGGTGAAGGCCGGGGGTCTGTCACCTGCAGGACGTGACATGACGGCTCTCAGAGACAGTGCACAGCAGCTCACGTTGTAGAGGTGTGGCTTGCAGGAGTGTCAGGAGTCAAGTGAGCTAGGCATAGAAAATGGCAGTCATGACCACCGCGTACATGACCGTCACCACCAGCAGTGATCATCATGGGCCCTAGTCCCCCATAGGCAGCAATGTTAACCAATGAGAAGTTGCACTGCAGTTGCGACCGCCTACCACCATGATGGCATACGCCGGCAGACTTGCATCACTTCATCTGTCCTGTGCTGCTGGACAGGCACCTGCCATTTTATGTACAGTAAATGGCTTGTTGTTGAAAAAAAAGTGTGTCATGGCACTTATATCTCCAGAATGCTGCGCAAGCCCATGTTATACCATCATGTATTGAAACATACATGTCATATTCTATGCACAGTGCTGTAATATGGGCGGAGGTCATATGAACAGCATGTTCACCTACTAGCTGCCTCGTAGGTGGGGTTGCAACATAGATCACTGTAACATCTACATACATGGCCAGTGCAGCCCCATATATGCATAGAACATGGGACATCACACATGTGTTGTGTGGCACAAACAATGAACAGGGCCAACAATGGCCAGCACAGATGGTGGGTGGAAATGGCCCTCCTGCATACACAATGTAGTGTGTGTAACCTGTGCAGGTATTTTTGCATAGTTTAGTGTGTTGCACAACATTTTGTACATCTAACATGTGTGGAGTGCCAATCACTATCTACATTCTCTCTTCTTCATCGTAGATACCATGTAATGAGGAGAATGAGAAATGCACTGGTGTATTATCCGCTAGTCGACCATCGCTACCTTCGAAGAGAGACACATTCTCCAGACCTATTGTCCGAATCGTGTCACCATCATGGAGCTCTGTAACCAGTTGGAGCCAGATCGACTGCCTGCCACCCGCAATCCCTATGCCATCCATACCACACTACAAGTTTTGGTGGTTCTACACTGTCCTGCAACAGGGTCCTTTCAGGTCACAGTGGGCTTGGCTGCAGGGATGTCATCCTTCAGTCTCATTTTGAAGGATGTACTGTCTGCTTTCCTAAAACACATGGACAGCTACATCAGGTTCCCCCAAACTGCAGATTTGGCCGCTGTAAAGGCAGACTTCTATGACCTTGGACACATTCCTCACATCATAGCAGCATTGACAGCACCCATATTGCTTTGGTTCCTCCTTCTGTAAACGAACAAGTATGTAGTATATAGGAACGGGAAAAGCTTTCACTCTATCAACATGTAGGTGGTGTGTTTGGTGGACCAGTATATCTCCCAACTGACTGCCAAGTTTCCAGGATCTGTGCTTGACGCCTACATAATGAGGAACACCGATGTCCCAGACATGATGGCACATCTACAGAGAGAGAGGGCATAGCTCATTAGTAGGTATCAATATGGATGTGTGTCTCTGTTGTAGCACCTGTCAACAAATTCTTCTCTGTGGCTGTCCCTGGTTTGTAATATGTCCTACCTTTATTCGTACAGGTGACTCAGGCTATCCTAACCTGCCCTGGCTGTTAACACCTGTGAGGTACCCTGCACAGATGTCAAGACATGTTACAATGAGGCCCACGGCAGGACGAGGCGTGTGATTGAAAGGACTTTTGACCTACTTAAGGCATGATTCCGTTGTCTCCATGACTCTGGAGGAGCCCTCCTCACCAGTCCCCAAAGCTATGTCAGATCATAATTGCCTGCTGCATGCTCCACATTCTGGCCCTGTGACATCACATCCCATTTCTGGCAGATGAGGACGTGGCCACTGGACCAGTGGGAGGAGATGGTGACATGGAAACTGATGAGGAGGCAGATGAGGATGGTGTAGCAAACTCTAGGACCTACCTGATCAATCAGTATTTCCAGTGACATACAGGAATGTTTTGTGTGTTGTAGCATGTGATATACTTGCACTTGGATTAATGACTAACCTCTCCTGGCCATTCACATCAGTGCAGATGTACCATTTGCCCATTCTTCTGTGTGGGTGGTGATATACGAGTGATTGTATGTCAGGAGCAGTGTAATTGCTTGTAGGAGGCTGGCCTGGTTTGTAGTGGGTACCAAGTGTACTTACACCTTATACCAGGTCCAGTTATCCCTTACTAGTGAAATTTAGTCACTGTCTAGCAGCAGGCTGTCTAGGGGTAGCTGAGCAGCCAAGGCTGATCTAGGAGACATGCAAAGCTCTTGCAATACCACTGTAGTCACACAGTACTGACACACATAAAAGAAAATACTCGGGCCCGTATTTATACTTTTTTTGCACCGCATTTGCGTCGTTTTTTGACGCAAAAACGGCGCAAACTTGCAAAATAGCATTGTATTTTGTAGGTTTGCGCCGTTTTGCGTCAAAAAGCGGCGCAAATGCGGCGCTAAAAAAAGTATAAATACGGGCATCAGTGTTACAAAACTACAGGTACTTTTTTTTTAGTGACACAATGCCAAAAAATACCTTAGAGACTATGGGGGTCATTCCAACCCTGGCGGTCGGTGTAAAAGCGGCGGCCAACCTGCAAACAGGCAGGCGGCCAAAAAAATGGAATTCTGACCCTGGCGGGAACCGCCAACACAGCCCGCCACTTTAACACTCCGACCGCCACGGCGGTACAGACAAGCAGCGTGGCGGTCACCGCCAACAGACAGGCGGCAGACAATGTACTGCCCACCCTATCACAACTCACCAATCCGCCACCTTTTCCGGGACGGGAGCCCTGCCGATAAAAACACGGCGGAAACAGACTACGAACGGGAAAACGCTCACCTCTATACACTCCATGAGGAATCTGGACAGCATGGAACCAGAACTACACATCCTACCAGCTATTGTTTACCTGCTCCTCTACCAGGAGCACGAACGCCGGCACAGAAGACAACGGTGAGTACTGCACCTACGACACACGGGAGGCAAAAAATTATGGGGACACACATACGCCACACACCCACCCCCACCCTCACCCACTACAACACACACATCAATGCAGAGCAACAAGTCAGAGTGACACCCCCAAACCCCCGGAAGAATGCAAAGACAAAATAAAATGATCATTAAATTAAAAATGAAGTATATTATAGCATAATTGAAGTTAAGTGAAATATGAAATATATAAATGAAATATATTACATCATGAACAATATATACATAGGTCAAAAGTCAGGCCCATATTGGCTATCATCCATTGTTCGTGGGCCAATGGGCCTAAACACATGGGCAAAGCCCACACACGAGACCGGATTCCATTGTAGAGAACACTGCAGGGGCATCAGATAGTAAAACTACAGGCACCTCAGGGGGAAAGGAAGGGGGGGCACCTCAGCCAGTTGAGTCCACGATGCCAGATCCACGAGGGGCCTCCATGCCCACTGTACCATCCTGGGGAGTGCAAAGCCACAGTCTCACAAGTCTCTACAGTGGGTGGCTTGCCCACTGTAACATCCTGGGGAGTGCAAAGCCACAGTCCATCAAGTGGATTACAGACTCCACTGGTTCTGGAGGAGGCATGGTGCCCAGAGTGCTTCGTGAAGCCCTGGCCGACACAGATCCGGTCCTGCCAATGGGCCAGCGGTGCTTGACAGGAAGGGCCCAGCGGAGCGGTGCTTGACAGGAAGGGCCCAGAGGAGCGGTGCTTGACAGGAAGGGCCCAGCGGAGCAGTTCAGAGACGGCGGTGCCCAGCGGAGCGGTGCTTGACAGGAAGGGACCAGTGGAGCAGTGCTTGACAGGAAGGGCCCAGCGGAGCGGTGCTTGAGATGAAGGGCCCAGCGGAACGGTGCTTGACAGGAAGGGCCCAGCGGAGCGGTGCTTGACAGGAAGGGCCCAGTGGAGCGGTGCTTGAGATGAAGGGCCCAGCGGAGCGGTGCTTGAGATGAAGGGCCCAGCGGAGCGGTGCTTGAGATGAAGGGCCCAGCGGAGCGGTGCTTGACAGGAAGGGCCCAGCGGAGCGGTGCTTGACAGGAAGGGCCCAGTGGAGCAGTGCTTGAGATGGCGGGCCCAGCGGAGCGGTGCTTGAGATGAAGGGCCCAGCGGAGCGGTGCTTGAGATGAAGGGCCCAGCGGAGCGGTGCTTGACAGGAAGGGCCCAGCAGAGCGGTGCTTGACAGGAAGGGCCCAGCGGAGCAGTTCAGAGACGGCGGTGCCCAGCGGGGCGGTGCTTGACAGGATGTGCCCAGCGGAGCGGTGCATGACAGGAAGGGCCCAGCGGAGCGGTGCTTGAGATGAAGGGCCCAGCGGAGTGGTGCTTGACAGGAAGGGCCCAGCGGAGCAGTTCAGAGACGGCAGTGCCCAGCGGAGTGGTGCTTGACAGGAAGGGGCCAGTGGAGCGGTGCTTGACAGGAAGGGCCCAGCGGAGCGGTGCTTGAGATGAAGGGCCCAGCGGAGCAGTGCTTGACAGGAAGGGCCCAGCGGAGCGGTGCTTGACAGGAAGGGCCCAGTGGAGCGGTGCTTGAGATGAAGGGCCCAGCGGAGCGGTGCTTGAGATGAAGGGCCCAGCGGAGCGGTGCTTGACAGGAAGGGCCCAGCGGAGCGGTGCTTGAGAGGAAGGGCCCAGTGGAGCGGTGCTTGAGATGAAGGGCCCAGCGGAGCGGTGCTTGAGATGAAGGGCCCAGCGGAGCGGTGCTTGACAGGAAGGGCCCAGCGGAGCGGTGCTTGACAGGAAGGGCCCAGCGGAGCAGTTCAGAGACGGCAGTGCCCAGCGGAGCGGTGCTTGACAGGAAGGGCCCAGCGGAGCGGTGCTTGACAGGAAGGGCCCAGCGGAGCGGTGCTTGAGATGAAGGGCCCAGCGTAGCGGTGCTTGACAGGAAGGGCCCAGCAGAGCGGTGCTTGACAGGAAGGGCCCAGCAGAGCAGTGCTTGACAGGAAGGGCCCAGTGGAGCGGTGCTTGAGATGAAGGGCCCAGCAGAGCGGTGCTTGAGATGAAGGGCCCAGCGGAGCGGTGCTTGAGATGAAGGGCCCAGCGGAGCGGTGCTTGAGATGAAGGGCCCAGCGGAGCGGTGCAGTGCTTGACAGGAAGGGCCCAGCGGAGCGGTGCTTGAGATGAAGGGCCCAGCGGAGCGGTGCTTGACAGGAAGGGTCCAGCGGAGCGGTGCTTGAGATGAAGGGCCTAGCGGAGCAGTGCTTGACAGGAAGGGGCCAGCGGAGCGGTGCTTGAGATGAAGGGCCCAGCGGAGCGGTGCTTGACAAGAAGGGCCTAGCGGAGCGGTGCTTGAGATGAAGGGCCCAGCGGAGCGGTGCTTGACAGGAAGGGCCCAGCGGAGCGGTGCTTGAGATGAAGGGCCCAGCGGAGCGGTGCTTGTCACGGCGGGGCCCTGTTCAGCGGTGCTTGTCACGACGGGGCCCTGTTCGGCAGTGCTTGTCACGGTGGGGCCCTGTTCAGCGGTGCTTGTCACGGCGGGGCCCTGTTCGGCGGTGCTTGTCACGGCGGGGCCCTGTTCAGCGGTGCTTGACATGTGTTCCCAGGGAACCAGATCGGGCCAATATTTTCCGCTCAGTCGCCATCCGAGCTTTCCCTTGCGGGGCCCTCCTGTGCTGGAGTCCTGGGCCCGTGGGTGTCCTCCTTCACACCCGAAATGGGGCTGGTGGGGCCCTCCTGTGCAGCTCGCCTGCTGCCGGACTTGTCCGCCCTGCTGCCCTTGCCCTCCTTCGCCGATTCTCTGGGGCCCTTGCCTTCCTTTGTGGATGTGCCAGGTGACGGTGCCAGGGTAGTGCCTTTGGGGGCTGCCGTCTCTGGCCTCTCGCGCCAGCCCTTCCCTTTTTTAGTTTTTTTCCCAGGGGGTGGGCTGGCTGTCCCCTTGCTGCTGGCCGATGTTGCTGCCCTAGAAGCTGGTGGACTCCAATAGCCCTGGACTATTGTAGGTGCAGGGCTTGTGGTGGCTGAGGTGCTGTTTGGACTCTTACGAGATGGAGGGGGTGGGTCAGGTGATGCAAAGAGGTTAATTTTGGAGAGGAAAAACTTTTTAGGAGCAGTGGGAAGGGTAGGTGCAGTGGGTATGGGAGTGGAGGAAGAGGATGTGGTTGTAGGAGAGTCAAGTGTGGTGTCTTTGGGTGCAGGTGCTTGTGACGGAGGCTGTCGTGAGGTGGATGGCTGTTGGGTGGGTGGCTGCCTGCGTTTGTGTGGTTTGGAAGAGGGGGTGACAGACACACTGGGAGAGGACACAGGGGACGTGTAAATGGCAGTGGGGGTAGTGACTGCACGTGTGCGGAGTGTTCTGCTGGGTGTGCTGGTGAAGGACGTACTGGCTGATGGTGGTGTGCATGCAGGTGTGAGTGGAGACGTCACAGGGAGGGAGGAGGGAGACGAGGAGGAGGGGGACACAGAGGAGGCAGTGGCTGTTGGCATGTCTGCATGTGGATGTTGCATGTGTGAATGCTTGTGTGATCTGTGGTGCTTATGTCTGGATGAGCTGCCCTTGGGTGTTGATGTGTGTGCAGGCTGGTCTGTAGGTGTGGCTGGGATAGGCAGAGGAACAGGGGAGTGGGACTGGGATGAGGAAATTGGAGGGGGGAGGCAGGAGACAGGGACAATGGCTGCCATCAGTGCTGAGGCCCGAGCGTTGAACGATCACTGATGGGCAGCCTGACCCGAATGAATGCCCTCCAGGTATGCATTGCTCCGGTGCACCTCCCTTTCTACACCCTGGATGGCATTCAAAAGGGTAGACTGCCCAACAATGAGCGTCTGGAGGAGGTCAATGATCTCCTCACTGAGGGCAGCAGGGGTAACTGGGGCAGGGCCTGAGGTGCCTGGGGCGAAGGAGATGCCCGCCTTCCTGGCCGAGCGGGCACGGGGCGAACGCTGAGGGGCTGCTTGGAGGGCGGAGCTGGTGCGCTGGGTGGCGGCTGTACCTGTTGTAGCGGTGGGCACGGATGTTGCTGCCACCACAAGGGAGCTCCCTTCCGAGGACGTGTCTGTGTCGCTGACGTCTCCACGGGTCCCCGTTGTGGAGCTCCCCTCGCCCTCCGTCTCACTGGTGAACTCGGAGTCGGTTGCATGGCCCTCCGGGGCCATGTGAGATGCAGCTCCCTCGTGCTCCGATGCCACTTCTCCTCCGCCTGATGATGCTAATGCACACATGAACAGGAAGACCCAAAAAAAGGGAGGGGGGGAGAAAAAATGACATGTTGAATGCATGCATTGGCGACACCGTTGGCGGAGAGGACAGACACAGAGGCCCCCTGCACTACGCCGCGCACTCGGTGTACACTACTCAATTATTGTGACTTGGCCTACAAGCCTATGGACGACAACTGCACACATAGGTGACCCAGGGCCATGGGTATCTGTACTTAGCACCCTACAGAGGTGGGGGGCGGGGGCACAGGGCCATGCCTTACGGAGGGGCCTAGCCTACAGAAATCGCCCTGGCCTAGAGATACCCACAGCCCTCCTCCCCCACCCAGACACCTCCACTGTGCGCTAACATAGCAGAATGTGCTGGTACTCACCCCCTTGTGTCTGCTGTGATGTCCTCATGCTCCCATCCAAATCGGGGTAGGCCACCACCAGGATCCGGGACATCAGGGGGGTCAATTGACGGAAGCCACCCCTCCTACGTTGGGAGGCCATCCCCAGCAGAGCCTCCGCGGTCTTCCTGCTCCCGCGGCGGATGTCCTCCCACCTCTTGCGGCAGTGGGTGCCCCGTCTGTTGTGGACCCCCAGGGTCTGGACGTCCTTGGCGATGGCATGCCAAATGTCGATCTTCTGATGGGCGCTGACCTATGTGACATGGACAGGGTGGGAAAATAAATAGCATCATTTTCTGCATGGTCGATGTGAGTGGCCCCCCCTCCCCAACCTTTCCATATCGCACATGCTCTCATCTGTCGTGCGATGCATGCCTCATTCGCTCCCCTCCCCACCATCTTTCATCCACCCCACTCAACACAGGCATTGCCCACAAAGCATGGTCCCAGTGTACTTACCTGTTGGTCTGGAGGACCGTAGAGTAGCGCATACTGGGGGAGGACCCCATCAACAAGTTTCTCCAATTCCTCAGATGTGAAGGCAGGGGCCCTTTCCCCAGTCGCAGCAGCCATTGTATCTTCCAGACCGAGGTCACAGCAGCACTTGCAGTATAGGTCCTCTCCTGTGGATGATCAGGTCTCGAGTGATTAAGCAGATAGAAAATGGCGGTCACGCCCGCGGCGGTGCGTACCGTGGCGGTGCGTACCGCGACCGCCGGCGCACATCGTCATTGGCTCCTGAGACCCATTGGTTCAATGTTAACCAATGCTGCTTTGCGCCGCGGTCTTCGACCGCCTACCGCCACGGTGTGCCACGCCAGCGCATTGACCTCACATCCCATTGTCACACTTCACAGGTCAGGCAGCCGCCATTTCAAGGGCCCACATGGCTTAATTTCTACTGCGTCACACAGGCCTAGGCCTTGCATTGCCACTCATTCAAGCCATTCAATGCATAGCGAATCGTGTTCTGTGCAAGCTGTGGTTACGTACCTGTGGGTTGCTTGACTCTGTGCTCCATGTTGTCCTTCCTAGGCACCGTCCGCTGGGACTTGCGAGGAGATGGAGGAATGTTCCCGTGTACAGACCGCTGGTGGACCTGTCGACAATGGAAGAAAGACATGTCACACTGACATACAGACTTGACCGAGCCACTATACAGGAACTGTGTGCCCAGCTGGAGCCAGACCTGATGTCCCCCATTCGCCAACCCACAGGGATTCCCCCTCTGGTGCAGGTTCTGTCAGTACTCCATTTTTTGGCAAGTGGATCATTCCAAACAACAGTGGCCATATCATCAGGGATGTCTCAGCCTATTTTTTCTAAGGTTTTGTCCAGAGTGTTGTCTGCCCTGATGAAATACATGCGGAGCTACATTGTTTTCCCTGAGGTGGGCGATTTGGCTACAGTGAAGGGTGATTTCTATGCCCTTGGCCATATCCCCAACATCATTGGTGCCATTGATGGGACCCATGTGGCTTTGGTTCCCCCCAGTGAAAGTGAGCAGGTGTACAGGAACAGAAAAAGTTATCATTCGATGAATGTCCAGGTGGTCTGTTTGGCTGACCAGTACATCTCCCATGTAAATGCCAAGTTCCCTGGGTCAGTGCATGACGCGTACATCATGCGAAATAGCAGCATCCCTTATGTGATGGAACAGCTACAGAGACACCGTGTGTGGCTAATTGGTGACTCTGGTTACCCCAACCTGTCGTGGCTACTGACCCCAGTGAGGAATCCCAGGACAAGGGCAGAGGAACGGTACAATGAGGCCCATGGGCATACTAGGAGGGTGGTCGAGCGGACCTTCGGCCTCCTGAAGGCCAGGTTTAGGTGCCTGCATTTGACAGGTGGATCCCTAATGTACTCACCAAAGAAGATGTGCCATATCATCGTGGCCTACTGTATGCTTCACAACCTGGCTTTGCGACGCCAGGTGCCTTTCCTGCAGGAGGATGGTCCAGATGGTGGTGTTGGAGCAGCTGTGGAGCCTGTGGAGAGTGAAGAGGAGGAATACGACGGGGACGACACAGACAACAGGGACACAGTGATACAACAGTATTTTCAGTAGCACACAGGTACGAATCAACCCCGCCATTTTACATTTACTTAAAGTCTCCTGCCTCTCTACTGTCTGTGTTTCCCCCCAGTTCCTGTTAACTGAGTTGTGACTTTCCCTTCCGTTTTCAGAGCTGTGGGCCCCACTGCGTGACCTCTGCTTTGTTTGCCCATGGACTACAGCTGTGTGACAGTGGTATGTTGTCATCACAATGTAACTGAACATTTTGGCACCGTTATTTCTAATACATTTGTTCAAAATACAAGCAGACTCCAGATTTTTTAAGTGCAATAAGTGATTTTATTAAAGTGCTAAATTTAGGGACATGATTGTAAAACGGTGATGGGTGATGGTGGAGTAATGTCCATGGTAGAGTCCAGTTTTCAGTCTCACAGGTGCATTGTCCATATGCCTGTGGAAGGATGAAGCAGGGGCAGTTTAAATTTAGACAGGGTGACAATGTGGGACAGTGGGATGACATCAGGGGGTATCGTTTGCTGGCGGGGGTCTTGGCATCCTACTCCGTCTTCTTCTGAGATCTCAGGTACCGCTTGCGGGGTGGTTCTTCTTCTGCAGGAGGTGGGGTTCTGGTGGCCTGTCGTTGTGTGGGGGCCTCCTGTCCACTAGCGCCGGCGGAGGTGGTAGCCTGGTCTGGGTCCATGTTAGTGACAGGGGCCCTTTGTGGTGCCACATGGTCCCGCAATGTGGTGACTATCTGGTTAAGGGCCACGACGATGGTCCCCATTGCGGAACTAATGTTTCTCAGTTCCTCTCTGAACCCCATGTACTGTTCCTCCTGCAGTACCTGGATCTCCTGGAACCTGGCCAGTACCGTAGCCATCGTCTCCTGGGAGCGGTGGTATGCTCCCATGATGGAGGAGAGGGCCTCTTGGAGAGTCGGTTCCCTGGGCCTGTCCCCCCCCTGTTGCACAGCAGCCCTCCCAGTTCCCCTGTTTCCCTGGGCCTCTGTCTCCTTGACCGTGTGCCCACTACCACTGCCCCCAGGTCCCTGTTGTTGTTGGGGTGGTGGGTCAACCTGGGTGCCCTGTAGTGGTGGACACACCGCTGATTGACGTGTCCTGGAGACAGAGGCATGGGCCCGCTGGGTGGGAGCTGTGCTGGTGTTCCCAGAGGGGGTTAGGTCTGCTGTAGCCTGTGGCTGTCTGTGGGGAACCGACTGTCCCGAGGTCCCCGATGGGCTGGGCTGGTCATCTGGGTCCAGGGAGACAGAGCTGCTGTCATCACTGGGGGCCTCTTCTGGGGGTGGGATGGACATCTCTGGACCCTCCTGGGCGGTGTGGTGGCGTTCGGGTCCTGCAGGGGTATAAGAGTATGGTTATTGCTTCTGTGTGTGCCATTTCATGTAATGGGTGGGTGGCCGTGTACCCCAGTGCTGGCATTCCCTTGTGGGGGCTTTTGTGACGGTGGCTTGTGGGGGAGATGGGTATGTGCAGTGGGCATGCTTTGGTGATGGGTGTCCATGCTTTGGGGACGCATGCAGGGCTAGGTTTTGGGATGGGTGGGTTGTGATGCTGAGCCATTTGCAAGGAGTTGGTGTGATGGGGGTGGGGGTGAGGGTGGGGGTATGATTTGGCATGCAGGTGGGGTGGGGGAATGAAGTATTGAAGATTTGACTTACCAGAGTCCATTCCTCCACCTACTCCTGCGAGGCCCTCAGGATGCAGGATGTGCAAGACTTCCTCCTCCCATGCTGTGAATTCTGGGGGAGTAGGTGGGGGTCCGCCGCCAGTCTTCTGCACCGCGATGTTGTGCCTTGATACCATGGAACGCACCTTCCCCCGTAGGTCGTTCCACCGCTTCCTGATGTCGTCCCGATTTCGTGGATGCTGTTCCACAGCATTGACCCTGTCCACTATTCTTTGCCATAGCTCCATCTTCCTGGCAATGGTGGTGTGCTGCACCTGTGTCCCGAAGAGCTGGGGCTCTTCCCGAACTATTTCCTCCACCATGACCCTGAGTTCTGCGTCAGAGAACCTGGGGTGTCTTTGGGGTGCTATGGGGTGGTGTGGATGAGGTGAGGGGAGGTGTATGTGTTGTAGAGTGTGGTGAGTGTGTTGGTGTATGGTGTTTTGTGCGTGGATATTGTGTGGGTGATGTTGTGATTTGCATCTGTGTGATGGTCTACTCTATTCTGTGCTGTCTCTCTCTGTCCTTCAGTCGCAATTGTGGTCGTAAGGGTTTGTGGGTGATGTGGGTGTGTGTTTTATATTGTATTGGGTGTGTGGGAGTGGTGTGTGTATGTGTCTCAGGTGTGTGTATTTTGAATTGTCCAATGTGGTAGTGTTTTGTAAAGGTGTGTGTATTTTGACTGCGGCGGTGTGTACCGCCAATGGAATACCGCGGTTGAAAGACCGCTGCGGGGATTTGTGGGTCGGAATGGCATGGGCGTATTTCTGTTGGCGTGACGGTGGAGGTGTGGTCATCGCCAGTTTTTCACTGGCCGTTGCTGTGGCGGAATTTTGTTGATGTTGGGTTTTTGGCGGTTTGCCAGTTGCGGGTCAGAATGACCGTGGCGGTTTACCGTGGCGGTGTTATGGCGGTCTTCCGACCGGCGGTAAGCGCCTTTTACCGCCGAGGTCAGAATGACCCCCTATATTCCCTTAGGAGGTAAGTGATATACACAATATATACACTAGAACACAGAAATAACTGTAAAAACTGTAAGAAAACAGTGAAAATAGTGAAAATCACAAAAGGTTGCAATGGGCATAGGGAGAGCACCAACCATAAATTAAAAAAGTGGAATGCAAAAGTCAGTTACCCACCTATGTAAGTGTAGTGTGTAGAGGGGCACTGGGAGTGTAAGAAAACACCAAAGGTAAGTGTTAGAACCCACCCCAGAGCCCAGGAAAACAGGGGTAAACCACAATAAGTTTCCTGAAACATACAAAAAGTTGTGATAGAAGATTATACAAGAACTAGAAGAGACTGCAAGACACCAACAATGGATTCCTGGACCTGAAAATCTGCGTAAGAAGGGGACCATGTCCAAGAAGCACTGAAGAGTCCAGGGAGAACAGGAGCCCCTGCTAACTCAGAAGAAGGTGTAAAAGAAGAACCACAGATGAGAAGGCAAAGTGAGTTATGCACCCAAGAAGACAGATGAGGGGTTTCTAGTTGGTGCAGAAGAAGTCCCATGCCGGATATATTATTGCAGTCTGGTTTGCGTCGCTGGATTCTACCAACAAGCCTTGGCACACGCAAATATCACAGTTAGCAGAAAATGGTGCTGGCCGGGACCAGGAGGAACCTGGTGGCCTCTACCCAGGAGGGGGAGATAGAGGGGTCTGCTCAGCAACTCAGAGCCCTCAAAAGACCAGGTAGCATGCATAGGAGTTCCAAAGCATGGGACAAATAATGTGCAAATAGAGGCCCACACAGCATGACACCAAGGGTTCAAACACCACCTGAGAACCACTCAGGAAGCTGTGCGTCACAAGATGGAGTGCTGGGGGCCTAAGCTGTGCTATGCATGAAGAACGTCTTGGAAGGTCACACACAAGCCTTGGCAACTGCAAGTCACGTGTTATATGGGGGCACTGTCTTGCATGGGAAGGCAAGCCCTTACCTTCACCAAAATTGGACAGCTGGACTTTGGGACTGTCGGGCCACTTAGTCCACCACCTGTGTTGCTGGATCCACACCCATCGTCTGGAGAGGGGACCCACACCACCAGTTGTTGCTGCAGAGAGCCTGATGAAGCAGGGATGTGACTCTGTCACTCCACGGGAGATTCCTTTGGTTCTTCTGGTGCAGGCTGAAGACAGGCAGTCCTCGAAAGATGCACCACCTAGAAACAGTTGCAGTGGCTGGCAGAGGCTGAAGATACAGTGTTTCAAAAGTCGTCTTTGCTTCTTTGTTGCAGTTTGTAGAGTTCCTGGAGGGTTCAGCTGCGATTCTGTCAGTAAAAGATAAAGTAAAGGATGCAGAGGATTCCTTCTGGAGTCTTGCAATCCAAATCTGGGGAAACACCCAGAGGAGAGACCCTAAATAGCACTGAGAGTGAGATTGGTGACCTAACCAGGTAAGCACCTATATGGGGAGGGTTCTGACATCACCTGCTAGCACTGGCCAGTCAGCTGCTCCCAGAGTGCCCCACCACCTTGGAATCCAAGATGACAAGACCCAGGGACACTCTGGAGGAGCTGTGGGTACCAACCCTGGGGTGGTGATGGGTAGGGGAGTGGTTACTCCCCTTTCCTTTGTCCAGTTTCATGCCAGAAAAGGGACTAGGGGTCACTGAAATGGTGTAGACTAGATTATGCAAGGAGGGCACCATCTGAGCCCTTTAAAGCATTTCCAGAGGACCTGGGAGGCGACCCCTCATATGCCTGTAACACATATTTCTAAGGGGAAAGGGTGTAACACCCCTCTCCCAAAGAGAATACTTTGTTCTGCCTTCCTGGGCTTGAGCTGCTCAAGCTACAGGACGACAGAAACCTGTCTGTGAGGTGGCAGCAGTTGCTTCCTGGAAAACCTCAGAAGGCTGGTTTGGCAGTACTGGGGGTCCACTGTGGAGACCCCAGAGTGCATGGGATTCAACATCCAATACTAGAATCAGCATTGGGGTAGAATTCCCAGTTGTTAGACACCTTACATGGCCATATTCGGGGTTACCATTGTGAAGCTGTACATAGGTGTTGACCTATGTCCAATGCACATGTAAAATGGTGTCCTCACACTCACGAAGTCTGGGGAAATGGTCCTCGATGACATGGGGGTACCTCTGCTAGTGCAGGGGTGCCCTCACACACAGGTACTTTGCACATACCCTTCAGGGTTGGAAGGTCTGCTATATAGGTGACTTATACATGACCTAGTGCAGTGTAAACAGCTGTGGAATGGTGCATGCATCATTTCACACAGACTGCAATGTCAGTCCTGTAGAAGCCTGTGCATGGGCTCCATTATGGGTGGCAAAAGTAATGCTGCAGCCCATATGGGTCCCATGGAACCCCAAAGCCTTTGGTACCAAAGTACTATATACTAGGGACTTATAGAGATGACCAGTGTTAGACTTTTCATCCTTGGCATAGTCTCCCTTAACCTTTTGCCTCTGTTTCCCAGGTTGTTGATGTATGCTGGACTCTGTTTTTGCTGTTTCTGTTACTCTGGGCACTTTACCACTGCTAACCGGTACTAAAGTGCAAGTGGTCCTTTATAAAATGTGTATGTAATTTGTTTATCCATGATTGGCATATTTGTTTTATTAGTAAGTCCCTAGTACAGTGCACTAGAGTTGCCCAGGGCCTGTTAATCAAATACTACTAGTGGGCCTGCAGCACTGGTTGTGCCACCCACATAAGTAGGTCTGTAATCATGTCTCAGACCTGCCATTGCAGTGTCACTGGGTGCAGTTTTAACTGTAAATTCGACTTGGCAAGTGTACCCACTTGCCAGGCCTAAACCTTCCCTTTTCTTACATGCCAGACACCCCTAAGGTAGGCCCTAGGTAGCCCCAAGGGCAGGGTGCAGTTTATGATTAAGGTAGGACATATAGTAATGTGGTTTATGTGTCCTGACAGTGAAATATTGCTAAATTCACTTTTCACTGTTGCAAGGCCTGTCCCTCTCATAGGTTAACATGATTAAATCTGATTAAAGTGTAGATTCCCTTTGGGAGCGGATGGACATGTGGAGTTTGGGGTCTCTGAGCTCACAATTTAAAAATACATCTTTTATTAAAGTTGATTTTGAGATTGTGTTTTTGAAAATGCCACTTTTAGAAAGTGAGCATTTTCTTGCTTACACCATTTCTGTGACTGCTTGTTTTTGGATTCCCTGTCTGGGTCAGTTTGACAGTTGGGCTGGTTGCACCTCACACTAGACAGTGACACAAAGGGAGCGAGGGTGTATCCTGCGTATCCTGCTGAGTCATCTGTGCTAAGAGGGATGGGAGGAGTGGTCACTCACACCTGAAACGGCTGTGCCTGCCCTCACGCAATGCAGTCTCCAACCCCCTAGTGAGTGTCTGGGGTCTGGCCTGGGCAAGGCAGGATTTCACATCCAAGAGAGACTTTGCTTTGAAGTAGGCCTACGTCAAATGAGAAATTGGGTATAAGAATGGCACCCAAAACCACACACTTTAGAACACTTCTAGAAACCAAGAGAAACCTCTGCCTGGAGAAGAGCTGAAGAGCTGAGAAAGAAGAACTGCCCTGCCCGTGACTGTGCTTTGTGGAGCTATCCTGTAGTTGCTGCTTCTTCCAGAGTAAGAGGGCAAAGAATGGACTTTCTGTGCCTTCCATCTTGTGAAGATCTCCAAGGGCTTGATTTAGAGCTTGCATCCTGTTGTTTGAAGTCTCAGTGACAGCTAAGACTTCTCTCTGCCAGTACCTGGAGTCTGTGAAGACACTCCTACTCTGCCCTGTGGTGCCCTTCCAGTTCCTGGGACCCTGAAAGGAGAAGCTGGCAGCCTAAGAGGAAGAAATCCACGCACAGAACAACGTGCGGGGAAAAGATCGACGTGACTCTGATCTGCGGCTGGGAAATCGACGCTCTGCCAGCTTCGCGACTGAAAATCGACGGTCACCTGTAACGCGACTGAAGATTTGACGCACGGAGCTGGAGAAACGATGTGCATCATCGCCGATGGAGGATGGTGAGATCGCAACCTGCGCAGCATGGTTTTCCGACCATCATGCAGCTGGATTTCTGACGCAGACACTGCTGGGCATATAAAAACAATGCAAGGCCTGCCCAGACCTGAGAGTGCTGACCGGATCAACGCATCACACTCCTTCGGAAAGAAGAAATGACGCGGCCCAACCCAACGAAAGGAGAAATTATGCAAGGTCTCACTCGTGAGTGAAATCGACGCATCGTAAGCCCTTTTTGACGCACAATCGCCCATGAGGGGTTACTTTTGACGCACCTAAGGTAAATTTTCACCCTAACAGTATTAGTGTGTGTTTAAAACTACATGAAGATTCTTTTTGCTTTTTAATTGATAACTTGACTTGTCGTTTTGGTCTTGTTTTGTTTAGATAAATATTCTATATTTTTCTAAATCTGTGTTGTGCCATTTTGTAGTCATTTCATTAAGATATTGTGTTACGCCTACTGCTTGTGCCAAGCTACCAAGGGGGTAAGCAGGGGGTAGCTGAGGGTGATTCTCTTTTACCCTGACTTGAGTGAGGGTCCTTGCTTGGACAGGGGGTAGCCTGATTGCCAACCAAAGACCCCATTTCTAACAACCAGTATGCCAATTTGGGATGAAATACTGGGTTACCAGTATGTAGAGACAAATTTGAGAGGAGAGAGAGCCTAAGCACTGGGGTCCTCCTTAGCAGGACCCCAGTGACACAGTCAAGCATACTGACAAAAACAGTGAAACATATTGACAAGTAGGTCACAAACCATAAGCACTGGGATCCTGGCTAGCAGGATATTGAGGAAGAATACTGGGGAGTAGTACTTTATGCCAGGGGAGTATTAGTTACTTACCAGACTTCAGTCCTCCGGGTATTCCAGTCAGACCCTCAGGATACAGTATTGCCAAGACCTTCTCCTCCAAATTGTGAACATTAGGGTAGGTGGTGGGAGCCCACCTCAGTCTTCTGTACGGCAATTTGGTGTCATGATGCAGTGGAACGCACCTTCCCCTGTAGGTCATTCCACCTCTTACGGGTGTCCTCCCTTGTGCGTGGATGGTTGCCCACTAAGTTGAACCTGTCGACAATTTTCTGCCATAACTCAATTTTTCTGCCTATGGATATTTGCTATAACTGTGTTCCAAACAGTTGTGGTGCTACCCTGATGATTTCATCAACTGTGACCTTTAGCGCTTCGTCTGTGCAGTTTGGGTGCTTTTGACGTGACATGGAGGTTGCATTGTGGGTGGTGGTGTGTGTTGTGTGCAAGGGTGTAGTGTACGGTGGTTGTTGGGGTGTGGTATTTGGTTTTCTGTGCCGGTGGTATCTGGTGCTTGTGTGCAGTGGCGATGTATGTATTGTGTTGCTGGTGCAGTTGTGTGGTGTGTGATGCATGTGAAGTGTGATGGTGCCAATAGTTTTGACCTGCAGTTTTCTCTGTTTGTCTGCTCCTCGCTGTCTGTGTTGGTAGTTGTAGCTCAAAGGATTGTGTGTGTGTGTGTGGGTGTGTTATATATTGCGGTGAGCAGGTGTGTGTAATGTATGAATGTGTCGCAGGTGTGGGGTATTTGTACTGTCCAATGTGGTGCTGTGTTCTGATGGAAGTGAGTTTTTGCCCATGGCAGTTGGCACCACCAATGGTTTTCCGCCGTGCAATGACTGCTGTGCTGATTTATGGGTCGTAATTTGCATGGCAAAATGTGTTCAGTGTGGCGGTGCTGGCGGTGGGACCGCCTTTATCCCACTCTCAGCTGCTCTGGCAGTGTCAGATTTGTGGCTGTATTTTGACTCTCTTCATTGTGGACTCTTAGGGGCATATTTATACTCCGTTTGTGCCGATTGTGCGTCAAAAAATTTGACGCACAATCAGCGCAAACTTTGCCCCATATTTAAACTCTGACGCCCGAGCCCGCGGATGACAAAATTCCGCCGTGTGCGTCATTTCTTGGATGCGGCAACCCACCCTGCGTTAACGATATGCAGGGTAGGCCTTCCCGTCCAAAAAACGATGCAAACGGCCATGTGTCGTATTTATGCTTCTGGGCAAAAATGACGCTCGGCCGGGAGGCGGAGCCAGAAAATGACGCACAGCCCGATTTGCGTCAAAATTTAACGCCTGGGTCAGGGCAGGCGTTAAAATGGGGCAAACACACCTGTATTTAATAAGAACACACAGAACAAACAGCAGAGCAGCAGAGCAGCAGAGCAGCAGAGCAGAAGAGCAGCAGAGCAGCAACAGGGAGACATGGAGGTGATTCTTATCCAGCGTGCACGCAGACGCAGAGCCCAGCAGCAACAACAGCAGCAACAACAACACCAGCAGGGACCCCAAAAGCAGCGCAGAAGGCAGGAGAGGATATTCCGGCCAAGAACAACCCTTCAGGGCCTCAGGGAACACAACATCATACAGAGGTACCGGTTGAACTGGCAGGCCATCCAGCAGCTGCTGCGAAACATTGAACAGCAGTTGGCCCCCACTTTGGTGACACCCCGCACCATACCAACAGAAACAAAGCTGCTTGCCGTACTTCACCTGCTGGCAAGTGGCTCATTTCAAATAACTGGTGCCCTGGTTGGCGGAATATCACAACCATCATTCTTCGCATTTCTGCCAAAAGTACTGGATGCCATCATTCAACTGACACACCGCCCCATCTGCTTCCCTAACACACTGCAGAAGCAGCAGGAAACTAAAAAGGGGTTCTATGCAATCAGTGGCTTCCCACTCGTCCTTGGTGCTATCGACTGCACACATGTACGCCTTGTGCCACCTGCTGCGACTGAACACCTCTACCGCAACAGGAAGCACACACATTCAATCAACGTACAGGCCATAGTCGATCACCAGGGATTGATCACCAACATCGTGGCTAAATATCCTGGGAGTGTACATGACTCATTCATCTTCCGTCACTCTACCATCAACCAACACTTCCAGGATGGACAGTATGGCAATGGACTACTTGTTGGTAAGTACAAAAACCTACTTATGTACACACTGCACAGCAACCCACTAGGACACACAACACATACACCACAACAGCAACATGTCAACAGGAACATACAGAGGTCCTGACATCACTAGCCATGTTTCTTAACTCACCATTGAACCTGTCACACATCAGAAATTACTGTACAGCCTAATGTGAAGACGTCAATGAGTGTGGTAGCCTAAATGTCACCTTGCAAATTGTAAGTGTCCCAATGACCTTTACATTAATACATTGCATAAGCCTAAAGGTATGGGATGTCCAGGGTACTTTGATATGAACGTGTTAACAACACTTTCAATTTTAACTCTGCATGGAACTATCATCTCACCCCCAGTGAAGACACACGGACACCTGTATCACAAGTCACAATGTTAGGGAGGGCACACTGCACTGAAAATCACAAAACATACTGATGACAAACGGTTAGCAGACAAACACGTGCTCAGCCAAGGTAAAAACACAATGCAGATGTTATAGCCTACAAGTATAGGATGTCACATCAGTACACAAAAGAGTCACAGACAACACAAGACAACTACTGCCATGGACGGTCTTTTCAATAATGCAAGCTACATCAACATGAACCCATTCTGTTTTTTTCTTTCAGCTGATCAGGGGTATGGCATCCAGCCATGGCTAATGACACCATTTGGGAACCCGAGTACTGCTGCAGAGCGGGCATACAACGACGCCCATAAGAGGACACGCAGCATTGTCGAGCGGACCTTCGGCATCCTCAAGTCAAGGTTCCGCTGCCTCGACATCACTGGTGGTAGCCTACTATATTCCCCTGAGATGGTCTGTAGGATCATACTCACATGTGCAATATTGCACAACATTTGTGTCAAAAGGAACATTCCCCTCCTCGAACCAGACCCATACATGCCTGAAGACGAAGAAGAGGAGGACGCTGGCCTGCAACAGGAGGGGGAACAACCAAACACGGCTGCAGGAGTGCGTAGGCGCCAACAGATTGTAAATAATTTATTTTCATAATTATCACCATCACCACTTAATGCACTATTGTAAATAAACACTGATAACAAACACCACATTATGGTTTGGCCCATTCATTTCTGCCCACCTTTAGCTTGAAATATCAGAAGAAGAATGTCGTCTCATTGAGCAATAATGATATAACAATCAGGACACAGAAAAATACACTACAAATGTAATGGCCACCATACAATGCTCACATACACACACAATGTAAATTGCTGACATCCTGTACAGTTCACCTTTGAAGGACAATAGCTGAGGACTACACATATGACACACATACATGTAGGAAACATGGATCATCGCAGCAGATGACACACAACTAAAAAACCATCACTCAACTAGGGGAAAACAGGCCTCATACATCAGGCAGTTCACATGCTCATGCTTCAGGAACAGGAATATATTACCAGACTCTTGGCAACAGTAATTCCAACTACTTACTATCTTTGCAATGACTATCTGTCACTACAGTTACACATAAGCAGAACATACACAGCACAAGTGCTACACCTATGACAAGCATCCACTACCCATCTACATGTCAGCCCTTTTCTAAAAACATTGCACACACCTGCGGCTGGTCACACCCCACCTGTCTGAAGAGGTCCCTGGAATGCTGATATGTGTACCCTGAGATTCCCTCATCTACACACACACACTCACAAGAGTCATCCAGTGTGCCTCACCCTTTCCTATGCCTACCATTGTCATAGTACCATCTCACTGCATGGAACTCAGCTCATATAATACACTGGCTTGGAGTTTTTAAGGCCTGGTATCACCTGTAGATTGATTGTCGTGTGAAAGGTACTGTAGGCTAATTTTCAGCAAATCTCATCAGACAGGACTAGTGAGACACTGATGGAGGCCACACCAGTGATCCCCTCCATGCACACCACACAAATGTACATGCCCCGTCCCTGCTGATGCCTCCTACAGCATAGATGTTGGCATTTGGGCAATTACATCATTAAGCATTGCTACTAATGTTGCTGTGTAACACTGTATATGGTTTCATGTGTCACCTTCAATACAACACAGGACATATACAGTGTGACATGTCAACTGTCTACTGCTCCCTCTGACCAGTCCTAGTCAGACCACTGATCATGTAATTTCTGAAAGAACTGGCTCCTGATTGACCCAGCATCCTGTCAGCCTGACTGGCACCCGTCCGTGGGTCACCCTAAAGATACCTGGGGTCCACCTATGGACCACACGTGCTGTCCAAAACCTCTTGTACCTCAGACACTAATTTGTCATTAGCCTCATCAATGTATACTCAAATACATAGTATTGCATCATCTGACTGTTATTTGTATCATATTTGTGACAGTGCCCTTGAATAGCTAAATCATGGCCCTTCCGTTGTCTGGGCCTCATTAATGCCTAAACTACAAAGTGTGACAGTGTACCTGGACCATAGCGTTTGATGGTGTAAGTGGCATCCAGCCGAACCAGCAACCTCAGATAATGTCCATGAAAAGTCAACACATATGAGGACCCTGACAGTTCACACGCAGAGTTACATTGTTCAAATAATAAAGATGAGTCGTGTGTGCTGAATACCAGCCATTTACTTCTGCACAGAGGCTATGATGTTGCCTGATACATTACCATCCACAGAGGCCAACGTGAGTACAAATGTTGCAATGACACATGCCGGATCCAGACACCTGAGACATTCTCTCACTCAGCACACCAAGGTTGGCCAGTTGAAAGTCTCATTACACGTCTTCAGTGACAGGGTGGGACCATCCACGTGTAGGTGACCATGTCCTCAATGACTTTTCTCAAATTTTGCTACAAACGATACTCATTAGATACACGATTAGCTGCCACTAACTCATGAGGAGACCTGGACGTTACAGTGACAACATACACCTTGACACTGGATCAATATTGGACCACACACATGTACATGTACCATCCAATCAACAAAATGGTTGCAAGCAGCCGATCACAGTAGTGTCCCGGTTGGGTTGTTACCTAGCAGGAAGAATGAAAACATGCCTCTAAACCAGGTAATGCATATAGGGCCACATACATCAACAACCTATTTGCTATCATGACATAAGGAACGTTTTTCTATAAAATCAATGCAAAATTGTATGTCAGAATTCTCCAAAGAATCAATTGGGCAAACGTCAAATGGGCAAATGGGATTACAGATTAGCAAACAGTGAATCATACCCAATTTGCTTCTATGGGCCTGCTGCCGATGGTTTAGCATTACTGAATTTGGGAAACCCTTTGATAAAGTTGCAAGTCTGGAAGAGCAAACCCCAGGGTGCTGGGGGCCTAAGTCCCCCTCTGCTGCCCCCCAAATATAAATTTTTTATGCACATGTGAAGTACACACATGCATAAGGCGCATGTGTGCCCTACATGTCAAAAGTGAAACACATTTTAGATAAATTAACTCGTAAATAGGACATGGTTACCCCAAAAAAATTTTTAGGCGACAATTGCACTACCTAATTGCCCTTTATTTAATTTTGAATAGCTTGATACATGTGGACACAATTTTGCTAAGGAATACATCCTGGTATCTCATTCATATTTTGAAATTAGCAATCAGCAATTACCTACATATGTGTACAATTATGAGTAATATCCATTCTGGCCAATCATTACTATTGCACTGTGAATACCTTCTATACATTCTATATGGGACATTTGCTACAGCTAACCCCAAAGTTTATCACTTAGCACCGTTTGGTCATGACAAAATTCATTTCTCAATTAGACAAATGAAAGACATATTTGTCATAATGCGTCATATTTCCACGCATACAGCTTGTGCGTCATTATTTTTGACGCACATGAGTGCATATAATGCTGAGTCAAATATATTTTTCATAAATAGATATCATATTTTGCTGCGGCTTAATTTTCAACTCTAGAACTGTAAAATATGCCTCAAATATTATATCCCAATAATGAAAAATGTTTTGACTCTGCATTATTTGCACTCCTGTGCGTCAAAAAATATGACGCACAAGCTGTATGCGTGAAAATATGACGCATAGTGGAAAAAAATGGCGCCATTTTATGCAGGATGTGATGTAATAGGATATCCTGTTTACAGAATCTGTACAGTGGGTGTACTTTCACTTTCACTTTGCAGTCTCAGATTATTCTAGACTGTGTGGCTGTGTGAAAAGTGTTGTCCTGTGTATTAGTGCTTTTGTGTCCAGTGTGCCATCTCACTTGTGCTTTTGTCATCATTGTCTTCTTGTAGAATACTGGCTGAGTCTGTGTTGTCATAATTTGTCAAGTCCAGTGTTGTATTTATTGTCTGTGGGAGTCTGTTGTGGGTACTGTAATATAGGGGATAGTTGGGCTTTTCTTCTTAAGTTTTCTTTGTATTTCCCCACTCTACCTTTCCCCATTTCCCCCTTTTCCTTTTTCAACTACTTTTTCCCCTTTTTCAGTGCTGACATGTCTGGTAGGCCACGGCTTTCCAGGATGGGTGAGGAGGAATTGGGGGGGTTTATATGGCTTGTTTGCCATTTCCTCCCACTTATGCTGGAGGCTGGGGGTAGGGTGATACAGGGGTATCACACGGAGGCCCGTAAAGTCCGGTGGGGGAAGGTGCGCCATCACCTGGTGCGTCTATATGGTAGCCAAAGGAATGACCATCAACTGAAGCACCGCTGGGCTGATCTGATCTCCAGGGAGCAAGATCTGCTGGACCACCTGGGAATCAGGATTGGTGGACATGTTGGTGAGTACAGATCATTTAAATGTGCACAATTTAAAGCTGTGTTGTGACATGTGATGATTGTTACCCAATCTGCCAGATAAGTAGCTGACTGTGTGTAATGCTAGGGAAACATACAGGGTAATTGATGCACAATGTGAAGGATGACAAATGCTAGCAGTCTGTTAGCTCATGTTTTCTACACATACCGGTTGCCTGTAGCAGAATGTAATGTAGTGCCGCCTTTGTGTCAAACAAGCGACACATTAATGACGCAATTAGGAATCTACAGGTCACAATAGCCAGTGAAATATGGATGTAGAAACATCATACCTACATATGTAGACGCTATAGCTAGGCTGACATTTGTAAACCCTACATGATGCTGAAAATGAGTGCTGCCTTCACGTCAATTGAAGTTAGCAATGTTGTCCACACATATGTCATATGTGTGTCTGGTTGGTGTGTAGGGAAAATGTTCTTGGAAGTGCCATGCCTTGTCGTGATAAATGTGCTCCTTCACATTTAATTGTTACATGCCTGATCTGAGCATGAACCATATTTGTTAAGGACTCAGATGCCCTCAGCTAACATTTTAGACAGGTATTTATTGTCACTTGTGCCCAAATCAGAATAGGGATGGCAGTCCAAAGGTATGAACGAGGGTACAAACATCTATGTTTGGTGCCAATCACCATTGTTTTGACACATCAATGTATGAAACTGTAACAACATGAGGTATTGCCAAAGTACCTGGCCCTCTGTACCATGTACCTATCAGTCACATATGTGTCATGACCACATAGGCTGTTTGAGAGGTCAGGCAGTCCTCAAGGGACCAGCTTTTGGATGTCTCTCTTGGATGCACATGATGAGATGAATGCACACCTATATTGTTGGTGCATACTAATGGAGGTGCATCTTTGCCACCACATGACAGTCCGGGCCACTGCATGTGTGTAGTAGTGTGTGTAACTGTAGCAGGAGACTCATCTGATGTAAATGTTGCACATGAATAATTCCATGCAGTATGAGTATGTGTGAAAGTGTATCATTACTCATGTCATATTATCACATTGTCTTTGTATTTGCAATTGTTTGTCAGTGCACGGATTCTGAGTATATTCTTCCTTCCATGCTTTACAGGTGGACCTGCACCGTACACAGTGGGAGAGGTGGCTCATTTTGAGGACCCCGACACCTACAGTGAGTGTTGCATGTGTGGTATTTTTTATGTTTGCTGGTGATGCATGATGGACTACTGTGTGTTGAACAGATTGCAAGGTTTGATGCGCTGCCCAATCATTAGTATTGTTCCATTAGTGGGATTTCAGTTATCACTTCATTTTGAGTTGACCCATGCTTATCCATTTGTCAGAATTTGGGTCTGTAGGCCATTCCTGTAGGGCCCGCTATGGGAAATGGGGTGAGTCATGTGGAATACACTAGTTAATGTAAGAGTTGCTCTGGGATGCGTCTCGGACTGAGTCTGCATTTCAGACTGACATTCTCCCAGATAACTTCTGCAAATGGCTTGTCTGAAATCTGCTGCTTCCCTAGTAAACGATGTACTGAGTACATTGTAGGTTGGATCTTCCGGGGGCATGTACTTCCACAAGTTGTACTAGAAGTGTGTGGGACTACAGTGCAACGGCCTAGGTGTATATGCTATTCATGATCATGGGTGTTCTTGCTCCTCTGTGTCTATAGAAAAATATGCCTCACTGGAAGTATGTGATGTTGGCCTAGGTCAGTACATTTTGACATGTGTGGACCTTGGATAGGACAAGGTTTAGCTGACTCCGATTTGTTAATAGCCCTTCACTGGTGGTGTGTGTGTGGAGGCAAAAACATGTTGAGCTTTCTATACACTCCTGGGTGTGCATCGATTTTGGGATTGTTGGTTGTTCTTCCCACCCCCCCTCAAAGACAGCCATGTGTTTGGAAATAGGGTACCTTGGACTGTAGCAACCAGTATGTTACACATACTTGTGACCATTTGAAACTTTGTTTTGAACCTAGTGTACACACTTGGTTATGGCACATGAGTTCTATACTAGCAAATCCAATTACAAATTGCAGATCTTGAGGGTTGTGATTGTTATCACATACACTGACATATGGAGTCCAGGCAATAGGCGGAGGAGGTGCAGCATGAATGTAGGCTGCATTTGTAATTTTTATGATGAGAAGTTTAGGCTGATGTCACCCATCATGTAGATAATTGTATATGCTATGTGTGAGATGACATTTGTATGCAGGCTTCCCATGTACTTCCTCTGAGACTTTCAATGATCTATATGGTGATATGAGCTGTTACAACTACAGTAAAAGTAATTTCTGATTGACCCATTGTGCTATTCCACACAATGCATTTCCTATGGTAAATAGTTGCCCTTTCTCTTCACAGCTGCAAACATGAGTGCCATACAGAGGCATGAATTTGAGAGGCGGGCCATGAGGTACCGACACATCCTGCAGGTGCAGTCGGGGTTCCGACGGATGGCCCGAAAATACCAGGCGGATCAGGCCTCTGGAGCATGGTGGGCTTCACCACAGGGCGGCCCAACGTTGCCCACTACAGCCACCACCACCACAACCACCAGTTCTCCCCAAGTGGCCCCAACAACGGCAGGGACAGTTGTCCCTGCCTCTGCAGCACGCCAGGACCCAGCATTATAAGAGCTGCAGGACAGTCCAGTGGGCTACGCTCAACACCCTCACAGAGTACCTCTGCCGGGACCCAGACAGCAGCAGCACCTCCAATTGACCCTGTGGCATTCCAGGCCTTGGACCGCAAAATGGACAAGTTCATTAGGAAGGTGGAAAAGCTGAGCCAGGATGTGGCCTACATAAAGAAGCGGGTCAGGTCCATCAGGCAGACCCTCCGGAGGGCCAACCTCTAGGACTGATATGGTCTCTTTAAATTTATCCCTCCCCTCCCTCCTCTTTCCTTTTTATCATGATTAGTGGGCTTGGGGGATTAGTGTTAGGTTAGTATAGGTTGTTAGCTTAGTTAGTGTTAGGGAGGAGGGAGGGGGGTCCTTATTCTTTCTACTTTTCATTATTAAGTGTGTGGGGGTCAATGTTGGGGTTCCTGTCTGTTTAGAAAAAAAAAATATATATAAATAAAAAAAAATATATATATATGATTGTTCAGGATAGTATACTATGTGTGTAGGTTAGTATGTGTTGTCCTGCATGTGTCCTGTCTCATAATGGTGGGTGGGGGTTTGATGTTTAGATCGATTCGTTATATGTGTAGAGTAAGTTTAGCTTAGGTTAGTTAGGGACAGTTGTGGGTTAGGAGTAGTCAGGTTAGATTAGTGTAGGTATGACTTTTCCCTTAGTTGCCTCTGGTGTGATTACTTATGAATAAATATATAGTTAACCCTTTGCATTATGTGTTAACTGCTACTTGATCATGGCCTTGCCATCAGTGTAGGTAATTGTTGTTCTATGACATTTGTGTCCTATGCTACAAACCAAAGAAAAAAGAGGTTTAAAATGGCAGCTATCCCTGTGCTAACTTGGTAAGTATCCACCATTTGATAGAACCACCATTTGGAGTTTACATGGATCACAAAGGATTTGTTTTGATGAGTATGTTTTCTACATCACAAAGTGTGCTTCCAGACTTGGTATTGTGGGGAATTTTTTAGGTCGGGCTGCAGTGTGATGTTCAGGGACATCTTTGAAGATGAGGTGTTGTTAACACTCTTGTCTTCTTGTCTTCATTACTGACATAGATCATGTGTGCAAAAAATCAGCATGAGTACTTTTTCGGAAGTTTACTCAGAAAGGTTGATTGATGCTGTGTTTAGTTGTGTTTGCTTAGATTAGACTGCATAATTCAATGTATTAGTATTGCATGGTGACCACATTTATCAGCCACCATTAGTTGACTGATTTCTATTGATGGAGCATTATTCTGTCCAACACAGCATGATGGTGTGTGGTTTCTCCCTTCATCAGTTATTCTCCTCAGGATGGGCAGGCTATGATGCAATCCTGGCCACTGCACAGATGTATCAGACTACATGATGTCAGGACAGTTGTATTGACAAGCTACATGGTTGTCACACAGGCACTTCTTAGTTATCTACTGCACAGTTGATGTGTCAAATTACACAGAGACATATTAGGTGTGCAAGTGATGATGCTCCTGACATGCTGGGGTGATGTTACCGACAGTGCAGAGGGACAGGATTTGCTAATTAATAGGAGAGAGACATTCACTGGCAATGCTGACAAGTTATACACTGGTTAGCAGAACAGTCATTGAGTATAGTTGTAGTGAGACTGGCAATTGACAAAACGTAGGACCTTGGTCAAAGTAGGCCATGGTGCAGGGACTAGTGCTTCCGGGTACTCTTCCGTGTGAATGTGATCTGTTCCATGTCTTCTTCTTCTGATGTGTGTGTTGCCTGCTTTGTCCTTGTTATTGTTGGTTGTGAAGGGGCAACACACACCTCAGTGTTAGAAGACGTGGAGTCAGACATCCCGGTGGCTGCTCCCTGTGAAGTTCTTAAGGGCAGTACTGCAGAAAGGAGGGCCTGCTGGTTTTTGAGAATAGCAGCTACATCACGATGGTATGCAGCCAGGTCAGCCCTGAGGGAGTCATGATTGCATTTGTGCATGCATTGGAAAGTTTGGGGTGTGAGGTGTTTTGGCAACTCCCTTACTGCAGTGGTGAATTCCTTGACAGTTTCTTGTAGTCCTTGCAGTATGGATGTTAGGGCTTGCATAGCTGCTGCCTGATCTGCAGATGACATCATGCACAAGCGCACACCCTCAAGGCTGGCAGCCATATTTTGCATCCCCACCCGCACCTCCCTGGCCAGCTCCCGCTGTACTCCAACTACAGTTCTTTCAAAGCTGGTGCCAGTGTCGTCAGAGTCCTCAGCTGTATAGGAGCTGGCAGGTCTTGCAATTGGGGTGGTGGGTGGTTCTTCTGTGATGGCTGCTTGTTCTGTGTTCCTCCTTGTGACTGAAGGTGGGGTCTGGAGGGTTTCAAGGAACTTTTGGATGGTCTCCTGGGGAATGTTTATGGGCTCGTCATCCATGTCATCAGGGATATCTGGGACAGGCATATCGGCAGGATATCCATCTTCCTCTGCAATAAAACAGGGTACAATTAGCGTGTCTGTGTTGTGACAATTTTGACGTAACATGCCTGCCTTTTGATGAATTCACTTTGTGATCTTGTTTGGTATTGGTATCTGCTGTCCTTCAGATGGGCATTGTTATAGGCCTATGGCCCACCTGTGTGTCACATGTATGATATTGAGTTATCAGACTTGTCTGCCTACTTGCCTCTAGGTGTTGCTTTATACCAAATAGAGAATAGCCAGCTTTTTGTCCTACTCAACCCTCCGTGTATATCCATTCTCATGGTGAGACCTTTCACTGGCTGTGGGTGTTCTGATGGTCCTGGCATCACAATTGCCTCTCAGGACCTGCCCCAATCCCTGATTGTTCACATTGACTTAAATGTAATTGACATGTGGCATATCCTATGCATGGCAATGTTATGATGTGATATGGATGTTGACATTGTTAATGTGTCCTGCTGATGTTGGGTAATGTGTGTTACATTGGATTGCCCTGATTATCGTATCAGTGTCCTATTTGGTCCTCTGACTGTGCAGGTGTATTTCAGTGACCAGTTCCAGGTGTCCCCTCCTCAATGCTGTTGTCTGAAAAGTATGACTTTAGTGATGTTGCCTTGTTTGCCAGGCACAGGATGGACCCTGACATATGTGTGTCCTTAGTGCTGTGTCGCTCCTATTGCTGTTTACTTTGGCTGATGTATGTGACAACTATGGGCATTGACATTTGAGTGTACTGGGGCCTTTGTCTTGTTTCAGGGGATTGTTGCAGATGTCATCCTCACCCCCTAATTTAGGTAGGTATGTTCCATGGGGAGGTTACTGCCATTGGCTACTATAGCTGCACAGATATCAGAGGTGGTAGGGTCAACTATTGTTGCAGTTACATTGCAGTTGTTGTTTTGGCTAGAGGATTGCTGATAGGGCCCTAGTTAATGTAGGAGATATTTTGGCTGACGAGTGCCAGGATGTAAGTTTGACGTAGTGGCCTTGCCTCCTGTCGAGGCTTTCCCTTTGCTCCATTGTTGGCATGACAGGATGCCCCCATGGGACTGTTGTTGGTGTGGTGTTATGTTGTGCCCCAGCTTCTGTATGTGCAGGCCATGCCCCCCTGCGGTGCCCCTTTACCCATGCCACTCCATGTATATGATGACTTACATGCAATGTGCAGTAGGTATTCCCCCCCCGATTACAGTCAATGTTATTGTATTTTAATTCCCCATGCGACTTACCCTGCATGTGCGTTGTCTCATGGTAGTCTGCACTGTCCTGTCCTTGAATCCCTGTGACGATCTCCTCAGGGATGACGGCTGCAACCATCTCCTCCATGTGGTCCAGGGCCTCCTGGTGTGCTGGACTCCCCCCTCCAGTCTGCTGTGCTGCCTTCCTGTTCCTGGCCATTTTTTCCTTTGTCCTGTTCTACGTTCTGTTCTGCGGCGGCGCAGTTTTGCGTCAAAAAGTAGAAATATGGCCCTTAGTACGGTGAAAGGGATACCGCTAACACTGGTGGTCTTTTGGCACCTACAACCACGGCAGTCTTGGCAAAAGACCGCCAAACTTGTGATTAAGGCTGTAGTGTCTGATGCATATATGTGTAGTTGTGATAGAGCTGTGTGAGCATCAGAAGGTACTTGCCCAGGTCCATAAAGCAGAGTAGTATAAAAAGGTATGTTCAGCCCAGAAATTTACACTTTCTCCAGGTTTTGCACAAGAGAAGCCGATCTCGGATATGTGCAAAGGGTGAATCCTATGACACGAAAGAGCTTGCGGATATTCATGGAGGTGCTATGCCCAAGCACAAAACTGTTCAGATCAGGATGTACCATGAGGGGCAAGAGGCGAAGCTGCCTATCAGCCAGAATTCTGCTTAAGATTTTGTAGGTGGCATTCAGGATTTCTGGTGAGTGATGTGAGTCTATGTCCTTGGTGTCCCAAGCTAGCTTTTGTATAGAGATTATTAGGGCTTCTAGGAGAAAGGAGGAATCTTCTCCCTTAATCAGAGAAGCTCCCTAGAGAGTTTCCAGCTGTGGCACAAGAACATCAGGAAAGATACTGAAAAATTCCAGGCATAACCTACCTGGGCCCAGTATGTTTCCTGTTGCTAAAGATCAGATAGCATATTTAATTTCCATCACAATAATAAGTGCATCCAGGTCACAATGGTGAGTTGGGTAATATGTGGTGTGGGCATGGTGTCCAAGTGTGGGGTAACTTCCTCAGGCATTGTTGATTTGACTGAGCCGAACATCGTCTGGTAGTGGGCAGTGAAGGCAATGTAATGTCATTTTGAGCAAGGTGTCAGAGCCTGACCTTGTGCTGTAGATGAGATGATGAGTCTGGTCCTCCTAGACCAGCCAGGCCAGTAGAGCACCAGATTTGCCTACCCCAGAATGTGTGTTTGTATGTATGCTTTGAGGTATACGAAGCACAGTCATTCAATAAGTTCAGCATGATGGGTGTGGGCCCGTACTAGGGGGCAGTAAGGGGCATTCAAGTCATTTGCTCTTTTTTCAAAGTGAGTATGGAGTTTTCCATGGTACTGAAAGTCAGAATCCTGCAATGGGAGGGTGTTACTTGAAGACGTTCTGTGAGCTGGCTTCCATTGTGAACATTAGTTTGAAACCGCTGCTGCACTTTGGCGTTTATTCAAAGACGTTACAAATCCTCTTAGAAATCAGATCCACTCCAGATTCCATTCTAGTGTTCACTTACCATATACTAAAATATAACTGTACATGAGTGCCTTAGCTGAGTCTGAGAACTGCAGTGGAGCATTTTCGTGAATCTCATTATTCAGGTAGCTCTACGCTAACAATTCTAGAATGCCCATGTGCTCCTTTGCATGAATTCCTGCCACGTTCAGAGACAAGATCTGGTCCTTCTTCCACTCAGGATTTTTGTTCCACCCATTGGTTGCTTCCTGAACTTCAGTGCACTCCTTTAAGCAGAGAGCTGGAGGAGGGACTTTAACTGCTCTCATTCACAATGTGCTGTAGCAATCTCACACATGTCTCGAGTCCCAATCATCCTATGTTGCTATGAGCTGGAAGAAAGGATTTCAGACTGGCTTCTGCATTTAGAGTTTGTACTTCAATTGCCATTCCTGGGAGCTCTGCCTTTCTTCTCCAGATGCTTGCACTGCTGAGCACTTGAAATCCTGAGAGAAATCATGTTTCTTGCAACTACTTTTTGCAGTGTCCTGCTTTCCTGTGGCTGCCAAATGAAGCATTGATCTTTATCTGTTTTTCCCTTGCTTCAGTCTCACAAGAATGAAAGCACACCAGCAAAAACAGTGGGAAAATGTCAAATCTCTTTCTGTCAACAGTACAAAACTGCTATGACAACCTGCAAATGACAAGGGGGGCAGACTCCTTGCAAAATATCAGATCAGTCCAGCCAAGAGGTCCCAGGTTAACTAGTTGTGGCAGCCTCATATTTGTTATCAGAGTGTAAATTGGCATCTTCACAGGTCTGCCTCAGATGCAAAGTGAGGTCATGGTCCAGAGACCAACTCTAATCTAATAAACAGTCTGCCACAACTGCAGTGTTTATGTAGTTGCCATTCATTGTGGCCCGAATCAAATGCAGGAGAATGCCAACAAAGGGATCCCATCCTTTCATGTCAGTCACAGTCCGAATGTCAAGAGAACCCTGTTTGTCTAAATCAGAAAATGCTCATACTTGGCTTATTACATCACCAAAGTTACCTAAAGTGAAGAAGGTACAAGAGAAAGACATTGCCCTTTGCTCGAGCCAGGAATAGATTAGCTCCAGCTCTTGAGACCTCATTCCCCCTTACATCTCCTCCAAATAGCCTCTCCGTGCATCAACCATCATCACTGTTTGCAACCCAGGCTGCAGTTCATACAGTGCCACATATTAGATTTAAACATTTCAGCTTTCGAAAGTGACTCAACCTACAGGAAAAAAAGGGGTTGACATTTGCCATCTCTTTGACCCCTTCAGCAGATCCAAAACAAGACTACTGCCAAGGTGATCCAGTCAGTGCAGCCATGCTTAACCCAGGTTAAAGTGAACAAAATAAGGTTGCAAGCTCCTTGGACAATTGGTCTTACTATGTGAAATAGATAGAATTGACTCAAATACAACAAATAAATCTTCTTTCTCTCTGATAGGAGGAAGAGGTAGATATTCAAACTTTGTTAACCAAGAACAATGACCAAAGGAGGATCAATACACTTCTACAGAATATCCTGTTCTCTCTGCTATGGGAACAATAGCTAAACTCTCACAAAACGTGATAGAGACCCTGGAATTTCAATCAGCTCTCATCAGTGAGCAGATTACTATATTTAGATCAAAGCAAGAACATTTAACTGTTTGGAACACACCAAATAAAACCCTAATTGGGGTGAAGACAAAATTGAGAACACTTAAAGAGCACCTCTTATTTGACAATGGCTGACCTGATAAGTCTATTGCAACTTCCCCCCACAAGAATCTGTTTAAATTTGAAAACAGAACTTGTCATTTTCTCCAATATGGAAAAAGGTGGCGGAATGGCACAGAATCTTTTTTGACTACACAATCCCTTGGACAAAATTTACAACAGTTTTATAATAACACCAGCGTCTCTTCAAAGAATTCACAACCCAACAACTTTTCTTGGAATGGGGAGAGCTGCACAGGAAGTAAAGAACCAAGCCAAAATTCCAAGATCAAATGTAGTTCATATTGAATCAGTTTAATGTATTTCGGATCATTAAGGCATAATTCATGTGATAGGGAGTTAAAGAACAACTTAGACAAAGGGAAGAAAAAGGAAGCATGTAACTTTGCAGCAAGGAATACATCTCGGAAGGAGAAAAATGTTTCCAGTTTTCATAAAAACAATGAAAGCCCACTCCGAGGCCTCTAAGTTGTCATCCAAACCTGCAAAAGTTCTACCTATGGCCGTAGTTTCTCTTCCAAAAACAGGAACATATAATTCAGATGTTAACAAAGTCAGGTGGCAGCAGGAAAAATATTTACCCCTGACTTGCAACCCCCATTCTCCAGTATTTCTGGAAAAGCCAGATGCAAGAGAATCATCTAAACAGGATATAACCCCCTTTTGGAAGTGCCTCAAAATCTTATCAATATTGTAAGCACCACAATCCTTCTAAATATAGATATGGTGGAACACTCTCAGGAGAGTGTGACAGTACAACAGACCTCCTCCCTCAGCCATCAATGGCCCAGGGGACCCCATCCCCTAGGCTGGCTCACATGCTCTGTTCTGAGGAGCCCACTCCCGGAACATAGCGGTTTCTCTGCCTGCACTGGCGCAGACAGGGAGACCTGTGTTTGCTTCCATCTGGTAGGAGCATTTTTGAATCTCGTGCCAAGTGGGGACAAACGCAAAGGAACTCATTTTGAGTTTGGCGAATGGGAAAGCCCATCTGCCAAACTCCCGGTATGTTGGCCGCTGCTGTAGTGGCGACCACCCCACTGGACCTTGGTTTCTGCCCACCGCCCTCGTGGGAAACAGGCTACTGCATTACCTCAAGCTAAAAATCAAGCTGGCGGCAATGTTGAGGTATTCAGGGTGCACCAGCACCCTCACAATGTTCACTGTCTGCACAGCAAACAGTGAACATTGCAATGGTGCGGGGAAGGGGGCACTGAACATGCCACATGCATGGGCAGTGCAGGGGACCCCTGTGGCCCCCTGCACCTGTTTTCCACCAGCCTTTTCATAGGGTGAAACCGCCATGAAAAGGCTAGTGGTGAACGATGTTGTAATCCACAGGGCACTGCTACATGCAGCTGTGCCTGGGCAGATTACGATCTTCGCCACCGCCAGGCCGAACGTTCTGGCATAACCCTGGCGGTCTGACTGCCAGGATATTTATGTGGCGGTTGGACTGCCACAGCAGTGGCGGTCCTGACCACCACCCTGGGGCTGGTGGTCTGAATACCACTAACCTCGTGATGATTTTCAAAGTGTGCTTCCAGCCAGAGGGAGATTTGAAAATGCTCCTAATGGGTGGTAGCAGACTTTTGATCTTTTTCCCTGCCCTCATTGATGCGAGCAGTGAAACAGATCAAACTATTGCTCCTGCATGGAGAGAGCAGAATTAGTAGTTGCTCTCTCTGGTTGGGAGAAATGCTGCCTCCCGCTGAATGCAGGGAGCCAGCAGGGGCTGTGTTGGCCTCTCCATCCATGGCCCTCAATAGAATATGGTGGGTGCCCTAGGTGGGCAGCAGGGTACCCACAATTGACAGTATGAACCCTAGGGGGTAGGGTCCTCAGGGCCAGAAAAGGCTCAGGGAAGAGGGCCACACTGCCCCTTTCCCCTTTAATTCAAATGGTAGTCCTGGGGGTTGGGGTCCCGAGGTCCTAACAAGGCTTAGGAAGGTGGCGCCATGCGACAACCCTCAGCTTAATTTTTTTTAAAAGGGCTCTGTGGGATGCGGTCCCCAGGGCCTATCAAGGCTCAGGGAGTGTGACCGCATGACCCTCTCCCCTTTACAGTAGTGGCTGTGGGGGATGAGGTCCCCAGGGCCTAAAAAGGCTCAGGGAAGGGGGCCAAGTAGTCTGTCTCCCCTCTCATAAAACAAGGACCCTGGGGATGGGTATCCCAAGTTCTATGAAGGCTCAGGGAGGAAGCCAAACAGCCAATTTAAAAGAACACCCCCGGGGTTATGGGTCCCCAGGGCCTAACAAGACACGGTGAAGGGGCCACCTGGACCACATCCCCTTTAGTTTAAATAATGGCCCAGGGAATGAGGTCCCGATGCGTAATAAGGCTCGAGAGGGTGGTCACTTTGTACTCCCTTAAAAAAAAAGGCCCTGGGGATAGGGTCACCTCACATTTGAACTACATATGGTCATGTGGTCAACCTTTCACCGTGCACAGCCGAATGGTAAAGGAATATTACTTTATATTGAAAAAACATAAACATTCACTGAAAAAATAAAGATTAAAGTAGAATAGGGGCTCATTACAACATTGGCAGACCCACCACGTGACATCCAATGCCAGGGGGAGAACATTACCGTCATGCCAGTGGAATCCCCACCAGTCATATTACAATGTTCCCGCCGGCCTTACGGGAGCTGAGCCCAATACCGTAGCGCTACAGCACCCTCTGAATGTGCACTGTGTGCAAAGCAGAAAGTGACAGTGTGCATTCCAATGGTGCTGGGCAGGGCGGGCTCTGCACTGCCAATGCCATGAGCATGGGCATCGCAGGGGCGCCCTGTGGCCATCAGCACTGGCATTCTGCCAGCCTTTCCATAACATATGTACATATATACACACACACATATACATACATATATATAACTTCTTAAGGGGAAACATATCCGTTACCATATCTGAAAAGATTATCACTGAAAATTGATTTTTGTTTTATGGAATCAAAGCCTTATTGAAGATAGTTCTTTGGAAATGTATTTATTTTTTGTTAGTTTTGTGGTTTACATTTAAAGAGGGATAATGAACCTTGCTTTTAAGTTTTTGTGTTGTGTCTTCAAGTGAAACATTATGCTTTCCTTCACGTGACTTTCATACTCAAGATACAGAGTATACCATCAAAGTAAAAGAATGGGTTTCGTATCTTGCAGGTCTCGTTTGGTTCCATACAGTTTTTTCAATCTGAGAACCATTTTACTAAAAATAAAATGCCAGCCAAGCTTTGTAATCATCAAATCAGTACAAATAAAATTACAATAAATTTGACTTGGAGATCATACAATCATGGAGATGGTAAAGACCATTTCATTAACACTGACAGATTAATGATTGGACCCTTAGAGAGAGGTATGCCTTTGTTTGTCCTCAAAATAAGGCACAGCTTCCAATATTCTGAGTTACAAAGAAATCAATCAATCTTTGTGCTTAAACCAATACAATTGATTGAATAGTCTATGAGGAGCAACAGCAAAGTTTTATTTGAAGTTACGTTATATGTATATTACAAACCAATTACAGGCAAAAAATGTACCTGACATGGTCAATACACATGGAGCCTCAACTCCACATACTACTTCTTACGTCTTTGCACATGGTGTCATAATTGACATCTCAGTGCAAGGCATTCCTGTAAGTCAAATTTAATCCACAAAATCCACAGTTTGTGGGATACATACCCGCATTCTGAGTTCTCCTTAATCTGCAATGGAACTGTGCCTAATTTGTAAAAGATTAAGGCCCAGATTTATACTTTTTTAGCACCGTATTCAGATGAAACACGTGTTGGATGTTTTTTCCATTGGACTAACCGTTGCTTTGATTTGAGTCTCATGCCAGCAGATAAATTAAATCCTCTTGATGCACTATATACCTGTGTTATGCGCTGTTTTGCAAACACAGTAAATATTGGACTTCTTGGTCTTTTCGGTGTGCCCCGGTGCATATTCTCTTCATGTCAGAATCCTGTGCCCAGTTCTTTTAAATATCAGCACACTTAGGGGCTTATTTATTGGACACTAGCACCATCTTAGGCCACATTAATGTAATTTATTTTGACATTAATGTGGCCCAAGAAGGTCAAAATCCCTGCGCCGTATTTACAGGGTGGCGCAATGCATGCATTACGCTACCCTGTAACCCTTTGTTCTACATTATGTCTGTGCCAGGCATAATGTATGCAAAGGGGGTGTTCTCCCATTAGGGGAAGCCCCTAAAATGGTGCAAGGAACTCTATGGGATTTCCTTGTGCCATCTATTATGGCACTTTTAATGCCTGCTCAAGAGCAGGAGTTAAAGGGAGCTTCCATTCTTTAGGATGGGCCCCTATGTACTCTGCAGGAGTAGCGCCAACAGGTTGCCACTATTCGTGCAGTGTACATTAATAGAGTCATTAAAGATTACTCTATTGCCCCCTACCCTGTGCCGTGGTGCACCGTATTTTAAATATGACACACACATGGTGATGGTAAGGGGTGCTAAGGGGAGCATGGAAAGTGGCGCTGCACTCGGTGCAGCACCACTTTCCATAAATCTATCCTTAAATACCAAGGCCGGATAGTATTCAATCCACCTCATGACTCTTTAATCCACTATCAGACTCACCCTGCACATTTATCTCCCTTGCAAGTTCCTCCCTTCTTCTTTTGTGACTTTTTCATACTTCTCTACTTCCTTCCTTCATATTTGTGGTCTCCCTCTTTTTCTCTTGGGAAATGCCTTATTGGGAAAAATAAGTGCTGGTCCCACAAATGAGTTCTGGTGCCCTCACTGGCAACCACCAGATCAAATTAAGCACTAGCATTGTTATGGCATTCAGTTGTTTTATCCATGGTATTGTCAGTGCCTTTTTCTTTGATTGCCATAGTCTGAAGATGTCTACTTCCTACTCCCACTGATTGTCTGTACCAATGCGGATCTCTTCAGGGTCGTTGGAAAAATGTGATTATTTAGAGCTATTAATTTGTAAATTGATTGGGAAGTACAACCAAGACCCCAGGTAAAGTGAGATGAGTGTGTCATTGATTATGAAATGACACCTACATCTGGCATACCGATTTCATTGTAGAAGTAAAGAGACATGGTAATTACAGCAGATGATCATGTATATTTTACATGGTTGAGAAGTGATATATTTACAGACACAAATAATGCTTGTGACAACACCCATGGTTGCATGTGATTTCATAGAAAAAGTAGTTCATGGAATACCATTACTGGGAACCATTTCATCTAACCCATTATATGGAAATTTTCAGAATGATTGGCATTTACCTTCTCATGGAAACCAATTCAAAGAATGTCTTTTTTGTTGAAATCGGCTTTTGAATGCTTACTTTTTATGTGTAAATGGAATGGTTGCAGGTCTTACTTTCAGAAAAAGTTTTGTCGGAGATATTTGTTTCAGTGTTTTATTTCAGGGGACATTATTTCATATTTATATCTTTGACATTGTCAAATAATCTCTTTTGATGCTTTTACTTCCCTCGCCCACACCACCTGTAAACACCATCCACCCCTCACAAACCCTAAACATCATCAGACCTGCAACCATTACATTTACACATAAAAAATAGTCATTCAAATGCCAATTTAGACAAAAAGGCATTACCAAATAATTTAAAGCTTACATACATAATGTATTAATTGTCACCTTGTGTGCATATCATTGCATCACTAATTCCCACACATGGTTGAACATAAACGACTGCAGAATTACATATGAAATTTGAAGCATGTTCTTGAAAAAATAAGAGAGAAGCTGTATGATTTAAAATTGACAGCAAGCAATAATGGAAGTAAGACCCATTCGTTGGCACCTTATAAAAATGACAGAGGAAGATAACATACCTGTTATGGTGCTTTGTGCAGAACAATTATCAGGAGGACAATGAGGAAACTGTTTGTGCCTGTTAGACCAGGCATCCTTGGCGTAGTCTCTTCTGTCTTTTTTGCCTGCTACTTCCTATGTTTTGACTATGTGCTGAACTCTGTTTTTGGTACTCTTGGCACTTTTCCACTGCTGACGAGTGCTAAAGTGCAAGTTCTCCTGTGTAACTTGTATGTGTTATTGGCTTATACATGATTGGCATACTTGATTTACTAGTATGTTCCTAGTAAAGTGCACTAGAGGTGCCCAGGGCCTGTCAATCAAATGCTACTAGTGGGCCTACAGCACTGGTTGCACCATCCACAATAGTAGCCCTATAAACATGGCTCAGACCTGCTACTGCAGTGTCTGTGTGTGCAGTTTTAAACTGCCAATTCGACCTGGAAAGTGTGCCCACTTGCCAGGCCCAAACCTTCCCTGTTTATACATTTAAGGCACCCCTAAGGTAGGCCCTTGGTAGCCTCATGGGCAGAGTGCAGTGCATGTTAAAGGTGGGACATGTACTGATTTGTTGCACATGTCCCAACAGTGAAATCATGCAAAATTCGTTTTTCAGAGTTGCAAGGCCTATCTCTCTCATAGGTTAACATGTTGATTGCCTTTAAATAACTTTTAAGTGCAACGTTCCTTTGAGAGCAGATGGAGATTTCCAGTTTGGGTCCCTGAACTCACAGTTTAAAAATGCACATTTTGGTAAAGTTGTTTTTTCAATTGTCTTTTTCAAAATGCCACTTTTAGAAAGTGGGCATTTTCTTGGGTAAACTGTGACTCTGCCTGCTTGTGTATTCCCTGTCTAGATCAGACAAACAGTTGGGCTGTTTGTGAATCTCCACTAGACAGTAACACAAAGGCAGCTGGGGTGTAGCCTGCATATCCTGATGGCCCATCTGGGTTACAGTGGAGGGAGGAGTGGTCACTTACACCTGAAAGGGCTGTGCCTGCCCTCACACAATGCAGTCTCCAACACTCTGGTGTGTGTCTGGGGCCAGGCCTGTGCAAGGCAGGATCTTGTGAACAACAGAGACTTTCCTTTGAGGTTCGCCTACTTCAAAGGTATAAAGAAGTATAAGTAGTTGTAGGAGGCTGGCCTGGCTTATACCTTGTACTTACACCTTGTGCGAGGTCCAGTTATCCCTTATGAGTAGATTAGAAGTATTCTAGCAGCTTAGGCTGATAGAGGTAGCTATAGCAGAGCAGCTTAGGCTGAACTAGGAGACATGCAAAGCTCCTACTATACCACTTATATCACTTAGCACGATATCACAAGAAAACACAATACTCAGAGTTACTAAAAATAAAAGTACTTTATTTTAGTGAAAATATGCCAAAAGTATCTCAGAGGATATACTCCCTTAGGAGGTAAGTAATATACACAAAATATACACACACAAACCAAGTCAGGGAAGAAAAACTGTTAGAAAAGTAGTGCAAACACTGTAGTACACAATAGAATGCAATAGGGAAAAATAGGCCTAGGGGCAACACAAACCATATACTCCAAAAGTGGAATACGAACCACAAATGGACCCCAGGCCTACTGTAGTGTGTAGAGGGTCGCTGGGAGTGTAAGAAAACACTAAGGGTGTCCAAGATACCCTGAAAAGTAGGAGTCAAGTTACCCTGCTACCGCAGAAAGGCAGTAAAGTCGAGATAGGGGATTCTGCACGGACATCAACTGACTGCAAAGCACTGAAGATGGATTCTTGGACCTGAGGACCTGTAAAGGAAGGGGACCAGGTCCAAGAGTCACGCAAGTGTCCGGGGGGGCAGGAGACCACTAAACCCCAGATGAAAGTGCAAAACGGCTGCCTCCGGGTGGAAGAAGCCAAAGATTATGCAACAGCGGAAGGTGCCAAGAACTTCTCCTTTGGTCACAAGATTTCCCACGGCGTGCTGGAGGATGCAGGATTGTTTTCAAGCAGAAAGACCGCAGACAAGCCTTGCTAGCTGCAAGAGTCACGGTTGAAGGTTTTGGGTTCTACCAGGGCCCAGGAAGGACCAGGAGATTCCCCATTTGAGGAGGAGACAGAGGGGGCACTCAGCAACATAGAGAGTCTTGCTACTTTGTTGTGTTTTGCAGGCGTCCTGGAGCAGTCAGAGGTCGATCCTTGGCAGAATTCGAAGAGGGAAGTGCAGAGGAACTCTGGTGAGCTCTTGTATTCGTCATCTGGTGAGATGCCCACAGGAGAGACCCTAAATAGCCCTCAGAGGAGGATTGGCTACAGAGAAATGTAAGCACCTATCAGGAGGGGTCTCTGACGTCACCTGCTGGCACTGGCCACTCAGAGCTGTCCAATGTGCCCTCACACCTCTGCATCCAAGATAGCAGAGGTCTGGGACACACTGGAGGAGCTCTGGGCACCTCCCCTGGAAGGTGCTGGTCAGGGGAGTGGTCACTCCCCTTTCCCTTGATTCCCTTGTCCATTTTCGTGCCAGAGCAGGGCTCGGGGGATCCCTGAACCGGTGTAGACTGGCTTATGCAAGGAGGGCACCATATGTGCCCTTCAAAACATTTCCAGAGGCCAGGGGAGGCTACTCCTCCCAGGCCCTTCACACCTATTTCCAAAGGGAGAGGGTGTAACACCCTCTCTCAGAGGAAATCCTTTGTTCTGCCTTCCTGGGACTGGGCTGCCCAGGCCCCAGGGGGGCAGAAACCTGTCTGAGGGTTGGCACCAGCGGTAGCTGCAGAGAAAACCCTGGGAAGTTAGTTTGGCAGTACCTGGGCTCTGTGCTGGAGACCCGGGGATGCATGGAATTGTCCCCTAATACCGGAATGGTATTGAGGTGACAATTCCATGATCATAGACATGTTACATGGCCATGTTCGGAGTTACCATTGTGACGTTACATATAGGTATTGACCTATATGTAGTGCACGTGTGTAATTGTGTCCCCGCTCTCACAAAGTCCGGGGAATTTGCCCTGAACAATGTGGGGGCACCTTGGCTATTGCCAGGATGCCCGCACACTAAGTAACTTTGCACCTAACCTTGGCTAAGTGAGGGTTAGACATATAGCTGACTTATAAGTTACTTGAGTAAAATGGCTGTGAAATAACGTGGACGTTATTTCACTCAGGCTGCAGTGGCAGTCCTGTGTAAGAATTGCCTTAGCTCCGCATTGGGTGGCAAAAGAAATTCTGCAGCCCATAGGGATCTCCTGGAACCCCAATACCCTAGGTACCTAGGTACCATATACTAGGGAATTATAAGGATTTTCCAGTGTGCCAATCAGAATTGGTAAAATTAGTCACTAGCCTGCAGCGACAATTTTAAAAGCAGAGAAAGCATAAAACCTGAGGTTCTGGTTAGCAGAGCCTCAGTGATACAGTTAGGCACCACACAGGGAACACATATAGGCCACAAACCTATGAGCACTGGGGTCCTGGCTAGCAGGATCCCTGTGACACATATCAAACAAACTGACAACATAGGGTTTCCACTATGTGCACTGGGGCCCTGACTCGCAGGATCCCAGTGAGATAGTAAAAACACCCTGACATATACTCACAAACAGGCCAAAAGTGGGGGTAACAAGGCTAGAAAGAGGCTACCTTCCTACAGTAGTTGACCCAAAACCCCAGATTTGAAGAGCAGTGGAGAAGCGCTGCCCCAGACTGTGACTGTGCTTTGTAGGGCTATCCTGCATTTGTTGTTTTTGCCTGAGGAAGGGGACAAAGACTGGACTTTGTGGTGTATACTTGTTTGTGAAGAATCTCCAAGGGCTTGGACTGAGCTTGTCTCTTGTTTTGAAGTCTCAGGGCCATTAAAGACTTCCTCTGCTAGCAGTTGGGCTCTCTGCTGAGACTCCTGCCCTGCCAAGTGGTATCCTATCCAGTCTCCGGGCCCTTGGGAAAACTTTGACGCACCACCTGCAATGTGGCTGTAAAAACGAAACAACCCACCACCCACTGTGTGGCTGATTTTAACACATCCCCCGCATCCAGGCTAGAGAAACAAAGGAACACTCACTTGCAGGTACTGAAAACGACGTAAACAGCATGCAGTGCGGTTTTCCATCACTGTGCGACCAGGATTTCTCACGCATCGTGAACCTGCGTGGATCCGAGATGCCCCGTCTGGAAATCGACTCATCCCTCTCTTGCAGGGGAGAAAAACAAAACTTTGCCTACCCCACCAGAGTAGAAATGTCGCACTGCCTCTCTTGCGAGCAAGAAATCAACGCATCGCTGACTTTTACAATGCACACTTGCACGTTCATCTTTATTTTTGATGCAAGCCAGGTACTTGGTGTAAAAACGTTTCCATTGTTTTTTATTGAGTAAGCCTCTTTACTTTAAAAATTCATAACTTGACTTGTGTATGTTGGATCTTTGTCGTTCTGGTCTTGTTTGATTTAGATAAATATTGCCTATTTTCCTAAACTGGTGTGGTGGCCATTTTGTAATGTTTTCACTGCATTAATGTGTGTTGGTACAAATACTTTACACATTGCCTTTGAGATAAAACTGCCTGTTTGTGACAAGCTACCTAGGGGATGAACAGGGTTTATCTAAGTGTGGATCTCCATTGCCCTGACTAGAGTGAGGGTCTCTACTTGGAGTGTAAACTGGCTGCCAAGCAGATACTCCATTTCTAACAGAACCACAGGCCCTCCACCAGGAAAGTCATCAGAACATGCACTACATTAAACCTAAATCTTGTGAGAATGAATATGTGATAGTCATTTGAAACAGTAACAAGATGTGGCTCAGTTGAACTAATAGTTGAGATTGCTGTGTAATTACATACAGTCCATTTCTTAAGCTCTTTCTGGCCTGAAAACAATTATCAAGCAATAAAGTTTTCAACATGCCTTTGGAGAAGTTGGTTAGGTATTCAAAACATTTCAGGTTTTCCAATCATTTTAAAACATTTTGCATATCTGAACCAAGGGATCCGACTGGCATGCTCCAGACCAAGGAAGTCTGATATTTTGTGTGGTACTGTTGCTTTCCTCTTTATACCACATTAACTGCCAGAGGGCAAGTGGCCATAACCTGATGTAGTCCACCAGATAGCTATTCCCTCGCTCAGTGTGGCAGATATATTGGGATGTGTTTTTAGGGACAGAAGGTAGTCTTCGTAAGAAGTCATTCTCAGTCTGGTAAACCATTCCAATCTTTATAAAGCTCATTAATCAGCTGTAAATAGTGTGATGGAAATACATTTACTTTTGTAAACAGTCATCATCTGTGTTAGGGATTTTGAGCCCAAGTGATTGAAAAATCCGAAGATGGCATCAATAGCTTATACAAACTGTGGGCACTTTGTTATTACGTAAATCATTCAATCTCAGTGCTGAATCCAAAGGGACCCAACTATATAGAGGTTTGACGCACAAAGTGGGTCTTGGTTTTTACTGTGCATGGAGCACAAATCATCACATAGGATTTAGTTAGATTCATCCAAAGGTCTGAAATATGTGATTAATGATTGATGCCCATTTGTGGTGCAGGCCATTAGCAATGTTTATTCCAAGTATAGGAGTACAGGCAGAAGGTGTGACCCTTATCTGGAGCATGTTATGACCCCTCTCCTTTAACACATATAGCAGTTTATTAATATACAGGGTGAAGAGGAAAAGGCAAATGACACAACAATGCTGGGCTCTCCTACTGAACTTAAAAGATTCTATGCATCTCCCCTTGGCATTGTAACATATGGAAGCTGTAGTTTCTGTGTGTAACTGTATCATGAAATTAACAAAGGCAGATCAGCACCTAAAGTCTCCAATTTACCCCAGATTGTCATTTGATTAACACAATCAATTGCATTTGTCAGGTCCATAAATGTCAGTTGCAAAGCACCATCTTTAGCAATTGATTATTTCAAAACCAAAATATATAAAGTAGGGCTCTTTTCTATAGTGCCTAATCGTAGCTAACCCATATTGCACATCTGATAGGATAGTATTTTCATGGGCTCACAATTCTAGTTACTCAAGCGGAACCCTTCCTACCACTTTTGCTGAAGAGTCCAGTAGGGGGATTGGTCTGTAGCATACAGGGCCAACCTTATACTCCTTCTTGTAATGGGAACTATTGTCAAGTCAGACCAAGACCTGGAGGGTTGAGTCTTTGTTGCAGTCATAGGAACATTGACAACTAAAGGAGCCCAGAGATCAAGATGGTCTTTAAAATGGGATCACTAATATGATATGATATTATGTATTATATGATATGATATGGTATGAATTACATATATATATATATATATATATATATATATATATATATATATATATTTTTTTTTCCATGGGAAGAGCATTTTTTCATGTTGCCAATAACTTTGGCGCTGCTTGAAGAATCTTCACAAAATTCTGAAAACATGTCATTTGCGCAGCTCAGCTGCTATCTTGAAAGTTTCAGGGTGATCTTTCAAGCGGGGGCTGAGAAAAAAGGGGGGTCCCAAAAAAGGGTTGCCCCATTCATTGTCCCATAGGTTCTTTAGACACACCTACAGCCCAAACTGCTGAACGGAATTACACCAAATTTATCAGAAGGCTAGATCTTGGCACATAGATTACGCTTTTTGTGATTGAGTTTAAGTCTGTTCAGTAGTTTCTGAGATATTCTAGTTTTAAAGATATTGATATATGGGGAAGCAGATCCTCTGTGGATCCGACCCGCGGATTCGGGTCCTGATTTGCAGCTCAAGGAGAAAAGCAAGGCCCTTATCGGCTGACCGCATCCTGACAGAAAAGTTACAGATGCCATTTTGTTTGTTGCATCCGCTGGGGGGTGGGACAGTAAGAGTGCAAAACCACAAAATGGGACAGGATACAGGTATCCTGACCGATAGGACACATAAAAGGGTCCCTTAGGTATCCTCAACTTGACAGATCTCTGGGCTGCAGACCTACTAGTGGATCTACAGATCTATGGGCTGCAGACCTACTAGTGGATCTGCAGATCCAGGTAATTTTTATTTTTTTATAAACACCCACTGCATCCAACCTTATGCTGCGCATGGCTGAAGGCCATGCGCAGATTGGGTTTGGGTGCATGCAGAAGGGTTGGCCACTGGGTCTGGCTATTGTGCAGACCCTTCAGACAACCCCACCATGCGCAGTGCTGAATATATTTACATATGTGCATGCTAACAAAATAGAAATTCACTAAAATAACCACAGTTTATAGGGACTTTAAATCACGGTACTGAATTTACTTCCCTAAAACCATTAAAATTCAGCAGTAATTGTAATGATTAACTCAAGTAACTATAACTCATGCCCTAAGGTAACTATAACTCTCACCTTTACCATGCACATCTAATTACTCTACATATTACATCATTGATGACACCTTCAGTGGCATCTTGGAATTATCACTGCAACATTTGCAATAACTTTATTGATGAGAAAACTGTGTACGGTGAGGGGTGAGTTTTACTTACCTCAGGGCGCAAGTTATAGTTGCTTGAGTTAACCATAACTATACCTGCTGAATTTCAAAGGTTTTGTGAGAGCAAATTCAGAACCTAACTATAACATCCCTATAACCTTTTGTTTTCTCAGTGAATTATGAACATTATACATATAATTAAGAATATATATTATATAATATGCTTTAATATTTTCATATTTGTAATGGATTAATGAGAATATATACATGTGTGTATATCTATATCTATGTCTATATCTATTGTTATATATATATATATATATATATATATATATATATATATATATATATATATATATATATATATATATATTCATAGTAAAGTAACACATTTAAAAATGAATCAAATTAATATAGAATATAAAATCAAAATTGTTATGTTCATATATAGTACATAGTTGTAGGAGGCTGGCCTGGATTGTAGTGGGTACAAAGCTACTTACACCTTATACCAAGTACAGTTATCCCTTATTAGTGAAATGTAGTCAGTGTCTGGAAGCCAGGCTGCCTAGAGGTAGCTGTAGGCAGAGCAGCCAAGGCTGAACTAGGAGACATGCAAAGGTCTTGCAATACCACTGTAATCACACAGTCCTTACACACACACACGAAAGACAATACTCAGTGTTACAAAAATAAAGGTACTTTATTTTAGTGACACAATGCCAAAAATACCTTAGGGACTATACTTTCTTAGGAGGTAGGTTTAAAACACAGAATATACAAGTGGTAACCAAAAACAGGTAACTACACAGTCAGAAAACAGTGCAAACAGTGAAAACACAAATGGTTGCAATGGGCTTAAGGGAAACACAAACCATATCATAAAATAGTGGAATACGAAAGTCAGTCTCCCACCTAGGCAAGTGTAGTGTGTGGAGCGGTGCTGGGAGCGTAAGAAAACACCAAAGGTAAGTAATGTACCCCACTCCAGAGCCCAGGAAAGCAGGAGTAAACACAGCAGGTTTCCTAAAACACACTAGAGGTCATGATAGAAGATAATGCAAGAACCAGAAGAGGCTGCAAGACACCAATAATGGATTCCTGACCCTGAAGACCTAAGGAAGAAGTGGACCGAGTCCAAGAAGCACTGAAGAGTCCAGAGAGAACAGGAGCCCCTGCTATCCCGGATGAAGGTGCCAAAGAAGAACCACTGTTGAGTAAATAAAGTCAGTATTGCACCAAAGAAGACAGATGCGGGTTCCTGGTTGGTGCAGAGGATGTCCCACGCTGGATGGATGAATGCAGTCTGGTTTGCATCGCTGGATTCTGCCAACAGGCCTTGGCACACGCAAAGCTTGCGGTTAGTGCAAAATGGTGCTGCCTGGGATCAGGAGGGAACTAGTGGCCTCTACCCAGGAGAGGGAGGCAGAGGGGGCTCTCAGCAACTCAGAGAGCCCTTGGAAGACCAGGCAGTGTGCACAGGAGTTCCACAGCATGGGGACAAAGGAGGTGCAAATGGAGGCCCATGCAGCACAAAAAAAGGAATCCCACGCCGCCAGAGAACACTCAGGAAGCTGTGCATTGCAGGATGGAGTGCTGGGGGCCTGTGCTGTGCTGTGCATGAAAAACTTATTGGAATGTCGCACACAAGCCATGGCAACCGAAAGTCACGTGGTGCAGTGGGGGTACTAAATTACCTCCACCAAAGTTGCACAGCTGGACAGTGGGACTGCCGGAGTCACTTTAGTCCTCCACCTGTGTTGCTGGATCCACACCTGTCGTCTGGAGTGGGGGTCCAAGCCACCGGTCGTCGCTGCAGAGAGGTGCCTGCTGAAGCAGGGAAGTGACTCCGTCACTCCATGAGAGATTGCTTCGGTTCTTCTGGTGCAGGCTGAAGACAGGCATTTATGAGAGGATGCACAACCTGGAAACTGTTGCAGTTGCTGGCAGGAGCTGAAGTTACAAGGTTGCAGAAGTCGTCTTTGCTTCTATGTTGCACTTTTATAGAGGTTCTTGAGCAGTCAGCGATTGTTCCGTTGGTAGAAGCTGAAGTAAAGGATGCAGAGGATTCCTTCTCGAGTGTTGTAATCTCTGAAGAAACACCCAGGGAAGAGAACCTAAATAGCCCTGAGAGGGGGGTTGGTCACCTGACCAGGTAAGCACCTATCAGGAGGGGTCTCGATATCACCAGCTGGCATTGGCCACTCAGATGATCCCAGAGTGCCCCCCCACCTTGTAATCCAAATTGGCAAGACCCAGAGACACTCTGAAGGAGCTCTGGGCACCACCCCTGGGGTGGTGATGGGCAGGGGAGTGGTCACTCCCCTTTCATTTGTCCAGTTTTATGCCAGAACAGGGACTGGGGGTCCCTTAACCGGTGTAGACTAAATTATGCAAGGAGGGTACCATCTGTGCCCTTCAAAGCATTTCCAGAGACACTTGGAGGATATCCCTCCCTTGCCTATCATACCTATTTCCAAAGGGAGAGGGTGTAATACCCCTTTCCCAAAGGAAATGCTTTGTTCTTTCTTCCAGGGATTGAGCTGCTCAAGCCCCAGGAGGACAGAAGCCTGTCTGTGAGGTGGCAGCAGCTGGGTCTGCAATGAAAACCTCAGAAGACTGGTATGGCAGTACGGGGGGGGCATGGTGGACCCCCCAGAGTGCATGGGATTGTGCAACCAATACTGGAATCAGTATTGGGATGCAATTCCCAGTTGTTTTCCACCTTACAGGGCCCCACTTATAGTGGCGTCCCCACACTCAAGAAAGCCTGGAAAAGTAGGCCTGGATGATGTGGGGGCACCGATGCTAGTGCACCTAGCCTTCAGGGTCTGAAGGTTAGACATACTGTTGACTTATAAATGACCAGGTACAGTGAAAATTGCTGTGAAATATTTGGATTTTTGGAGATTAAGGCCCTCATTACAACTTTGGCGGGCGGCGGTATCCGCTGTGCGGCCGTCAATGCGCCCGCACTCCCACGGTGGCCATTAAGACATCCCCGCTGGCCAGGCGGGCGGAAACCACGTTTCCGCCCGAGGGCCCATTGGGGATGTCGGCCGCAACACGGGAGCCGGCTCCAAATGGAGCCGGCGATGTTGCAACGGTGCGACTGGTGCAGTTGCACCCGTCGCGCTTTTCACTGTCTGCTATACAGACAGTGAAAAGCTCCATGGGGCCGTGGCAGTGGGCCCCTCGACTCCCCTTTCAGCCAGCCTTTTCATGGCGGTTTCCTACTGCCATGAAAAGGCTGGTGGGAGGGGGACTCGTAATCCCCTGGGCATCGCTGCCCTGGGGGATTACAACTGCCAGGACCACATTGGTCCTGGCGGTGCAACTGCAGCGCTTCTGTTGCGGTCATAATCCCCGAGTTTGTACCGCCAGCCTTTTGGCGGTACAAACTCCAGAACAGCCCTGGCGGTCTTTGACCGCCGGGGTTGTAATGAGGACCTAAATCTGGCTGAGCCCACCCACTGGTGTGGCTAACAATCCTAAACACACCCCTCTCATGCTCTCTCCTAATCTGATCAAGAGGCCCCTAATTTTCTGGGGTTGCAAGAAATGGGGCAGGTCCTTCCCTGCTCCAATGTCCTTCCCTGCCTTTGGAGACCTGTTTGGGTGCTCTCCCTCCATCCTGTTTCACCATCTACTGAGGAAGATCTCTTCCCTGAGGCACATCTTTTGTGTTCAGCCCAGTCCACTTCCCACCTCATCAATGTAGCCTGGCCAGGCTGCAAAGGGATGGCCAATCAGAGAAGGGGACTACAGAACTGAAGGTGGTAACTTTCAGGTAGACTTTTAAAATTCTTTACCTGAACTAGTTATATTAAATCCAACAGTGGCAAGTTGTGGGATTTACTCTAACTTGTATAGTTACATGGTATCCCAACACTGGGGGCATTTAGGGCACACCTTAGGGGTGACTTATATGTAAAAATAAGGTAGTTTAAGAATTTGGAAGTAGCTTTATTTCCAAAGTCGAATTTGCATGTACCTTTATTTAGAATCAGCCAGCAAGGCAAGCCTGTCTCTAAAATGACACTAGGTACCTCAGCAGTGCACCTATGGGTGCGCCAACTATGCTGAGGTCCCTAAACGTACATGCCCTACCATATAGTAGGGACTTATAGGTCATACTCATTTACAAAGAGCATAGGCTCTGGGACTGGTTAGCTGTACCCAGGGCACCCTCATAGTCAGGAAAACACCAGCCAAAAGTGAAAAATGGGGACAAAACGTTAGGGGGCCTATGCAATCAGCCCTTTTTTCTCACACTATTTCCAATGCAGCCAGGGCAACATTATGGGAAGTGCTGAACTTTGGAGTGGTAAAATTCAATATTTCCACTTCAGTCTCTGCAACTGTAGGGAAAGTGTTTTGGATTTTGGAGGGGAGAAATTTAATATTCTCACTCCAGCCAGCACATCAGTAGGGAAAGTGTTGGTGCAGTACATTTATATTGCCACTTGAGTTGCTGCAACACTAGGTTAAGCATTGGATTTCGGAGGGGTGAAATTTACTATTCACATATCAAACAGCTCAACAGTAGGAAAGTGTTGAACTGGGAAGACATTTATTTTATTATCATTACTGCAGTCTAAGGGGGAGTTGGGAAAGTACTTCTCTTCAAACATATTACATATGCTAGCAACACCATGAATATGTAAAAAAAAAAAACTCCTAATAAAAATGAACAAAACTCCATTTATATAAATATATATATATATATATATATATATATATATATATATATAAACAACTAAAAACAATTAATCAAATTAGACAACTACTATTACAAATAATTATCAATTGCTAAATAATGGTATTCAATTCATAATTAAACCTATCAGTGGCCACCTAAAATATAACTAAATATTACCTAATCAAAAACATACATATTTACAAACAAATAAATAAATAACAATTAATAATTCATTGTTAATTATTTATCACTTAATTAACATCCTATCCTAGTCCCCTACAAACCCAACACCCCACAACTAAAATGTAATTTAAATAATTAAGTATAGCTCAATTTACATAACTGAAAATCAATAAAATATGTATTAATAAAAGAATAATTAAATGTTAATTAGATATTACTTACTTAACTTCCCACCAATGCCACTACAAACCTAGCAATCCATACTTAAAGTATAGCTAAAAGAAATCAGTATTAAATAATTTACCTAGTTATTACCAATCACATAATTAAGTAAAATTGATAATCACTAATTAGTTTTTACTCCATTAACTTCCCACCCCATTACCCTACAAACCCAACAACCTACTGCAACACTATAAATTACTACTAACAATTACATTAAAAATCCTAAATCACTCAAAAATACAAAATGTATTTGAAAGCATAACAACTACAAAAACAGTATTAGCATATAAAATTAATATACAAACTAAAACATAAAAAACTATTTTACAACTATATTTTCAAATGTTTTTATTTAAAACAATGAGATTATACTTGTCTAAAACAACACTGTAGTGATCACGCCAGCCGGTCGAGGTGAAAGGTTATTTTTTAAGTGTCTAGTACATACAATAACTCCCAGCTTCCTCTTCACTCCTCCATCCCCAGTCTCCCTGTGTCCCAGCCTTCCTGCCTTGATTCCAGAATCCTCATCATCCACATTCCACCCACTCTATAGAAGCCTATCTCTACATATCTCCCCCCTTAGGTATTCTGAAAAATATAAACTCACACAAAAAACGATATTCATTAATTGCTCCACCTAAAAATAAAATTAAATTAATTCTTCCACAGAACTCAAACTCACATCTCTATTCAATTTCCCCTCTTCCATTTTCTTCTGCATTGTTCAGAATTTCCTTCCATTGCCTTTACTTTGCACAGATTTCCCACACTCCATTCTCTCCCATCATCCAACTTGACAACAGATTTCGACACTCTTACTACTCTTTGTGGTCTTCCTTCTTTGTCATACCCAAATTTCTTCACTACCACCCAATCACTTACTACTATATCGATGTTCTTTACTTTCTTTCTAATGTCGTAATTCAACTTGTTTCGTTCCTGGAAACCCAACACACTCCCTTCCATTTTCTTTCGATCCACCCAAACTGGTTCCTATTCGCGTAACCACCAAGGAGATTCTTTCGTCGCTGGCTCTCTTCCTTTGAGTGCAAAAAACAGTGACACCCCTGTCACTGAATAAGGCTTCACTCTATGTGCCCACAACATCTTATTCAGCTGTTCCTTCTAATTTAATCCATTGGCTAAAGAAAGCTGAATGTTCTCCATTATGATGCGATTCACTCTTTCCACTAAACCATTTGCCTGTGGATGGAATAATGCTACCTTCTCATGCCTAATTCCTAACCCAGAAGAAAATCCCTCATATTCACAGATACTAGCTGCACATCATTGTCCGTAACCAAAATATTTGGCACACCCTCCTCCAAAAACACTCCTCTGAGAAACTCTAAAACATTGCTAGTCATGATTTGCTCGACAGTCTTAATCACAAACCATTTGCTATGGTAATCCACCAAAATTGCAATAAAGCAATTCCTCTTACCAAGTTTATCCACTGGGCCTATAATGTCCAGGGCTAACTTCTCCCAAGGTTTAGTAGGAAATTGTACACACCCCAATGGAGGTTGTCTGACAATTTTAGTTTTATCACTATTTCCGCATGCCACACAGTGACTCACTAACTGCGCCACATCCTTATCCATCCCAGGCCACCAATAAAATTGTTGTAATCTCCTCTTGGTCAGGCTTCTCCCTAAATGACCTTCATGTACAATCTTTAACAACTTCATCCTCAATTTCCCAGGAGGCATAATTTTCTCACACCTCAATACTTTCTCTCCATGAATGCTCAACTCATCTTTCACTTCTAAGTACGGTTTCAAACGGTCACACAAGTCCCTTCTTTCTTGAAATGTTCTGCTAATAAATTCCTTCAACTCCACCATCATCCTCATCGTCCAATATAGCATCCTCCCATTCTCTATGCCCCAAGGCCAACTCCTCACTAATCGGAAGCGCCTGCATATCCATCTCATACATCATTGAAACTTCTTCAAGACACTCATCGATAGGCATGCGTGATAACTAATTAGCCACTACGTTCTTCTTACCTCTCACAAATTCTATAGTAAAATTAAAATCTATGACCGTAATCAAACACCTAGATAAACAAGGTGTTAGACTCCCCTCTAAACCTCTCCTGCATTTGAAGACTTGCACTAATGGCTTGTGGTCCATACGAAGGACAAAAGGCAATCCCCACAAATAATACCTATTATGATCGATACCCCAACAGCAAGCCAAAGCTTCATTCTTGATGGCGGAGTATGACCTTTCCGCCACCTGCAGTCGACGGGATGCAAATCCTATAATCTTTTCTTCATCATTTACTATTTGCATAAGAACTGCACCCAACCCCACACCACTGGCATCAGTCATCACTATTGTCTTCCTTTTAACATCAAAAAGTCCCAGCATGGGAGCACTGGCAATAGAGTTCTTAACCTCTGCAAATGCTGTTTCATAATCATTCCCCCATTCAAACACTGCCCCCTTTTTCAATAACACTCTCATGGGCTCAACAACGTTTGTAAATTGTGCATGAATTTCGAGCAGTATTCTGCTAACACCAAAAATGATCTTAACTGGTCCTTGTTATTTGGCCTCGGAGCTTCACTAATCGCTCTTACAATACTCTTCTTAGGTTTTATCCCTTCAGGCGATATTCCATGATCTAAATAATTCACACACTCTTTCCTTAGTTGACATTTTCTTCTCTTCATGGTCAATCCATGTTCTTCAATCCTTTCTAGTACTTTTTTATCAACTCATCATGTTCACTCACTGACTTCCCCACCATTATTATGTCATCCTGGAAGCACAACACATTATGCAGACCACTAAGTACATTCTGCATAATCCGCTGAAATACAGAGGATGCCGATGCAAGTTCGAAAGGCATCCTACAATAATGGTATGGACCCAAAGGAGTAACAAACGAAGTTAGAGGATGTGATTCAGGATGTAAGTTAACCTGACCGTAGGCCGCTGACATGTCAAAACACTAAGGGGGTCATTACAACATTGGCGGTAAAAGCTGCTTACCGCCGCGCAGAAGACCACCAACACACTGCCGCGGCTGCGGAATCCCGCAACGGTCATTATGACCCAAAGGCTGGAATCCGCCAAAATCCAGACATCCACAAGAATCTGCCACACCAAAGGTCACTAATAAACTGGCGATAAGAAATCCTCCACCCTCACAACAACAGGAATACGCCCACACTATCACGACCCACGAATCCATGCAGCGGTCTTTCAACCGCGGTATTCCATTGGCGGTACACACCGCCGCGCTCAAAATACACACACACTTACAAAACACATACACATTGGACAATTCTAAATACACACACCTGATACACATACACACACCACTCCCACACACCCAATACAGTATAAAACACACACCCACAACACCCACAAACCCCTACGACAACAATTGTGAATGAAGGCCAGAGAGAGACACCACCATCTACAAACGAGTATCCACAGGCACTCAACACCATCACCCACATAACATCCACGCACCTCACACAACACACCACTAAATATCACCCCACACATCACAACACACACCACCCCACACATCACCCACACCGCCCCATGACACGGCAAAGACACCCCAGGTTCTCTGAGGAGGAGCTCAGGGTCATGGTGGAGGAAATCATCCGGGTCAAGCCACAGCTATTCGGATCACAGGTGCAGCACACCTCCATAGCTAGGAAGATGGAGCAATGGTGAAGAATCGTGGACAGGGTCAACGCAGTGGGACAGCACCCAAGAAATAGGGATGACATCAGGAAGAGGTGGAACGACCTACGTGGGAAGGTACATTCTGTGGTCCGAATACACCACATCACGGTACTGAATTTACTTCCCTAAAACCATTAAAATTCAGCAGTAATTGTAATGATTAACTCAAGTAACTATAACTCATGCCCTAAGGTAACTATAACTCTCACCTTTACCATGCACATCTAATTACTCTACATATTACATCATTGATGACACCTTCAGTGGCATCTTGGAATTATCACTGCAACATTTGAATAACTTTATTGATGAGAAAACTGTGTATGGTGAGGGGTGAGTTTTACTTACCTCAGGGCGCAAGTTATAGTTGCTTGAGTTAACCATAACTATACCTGCTGAATTTCAAAGGTTTTGTGAGAGCAAATTCAGAACCTAACTATAACATCCCTATAACCTTTTGTTTTCTCAGTGAATTATGAACATTATACATATAATTAAGAATATATATTATATACTATGCTTTAATATTTTCATATTTGTAATGGATTAATGAGAATATATACATGTGTGTATATCTATATCTATGTCTATATCTATTGTTATATATATATATATATATTCATAGTAAAGTAACACATTTAAAAATGAATCAAATTAATATAGAATATAAAATCAAAATTGTTATGTTCATATATAGTACATAGTTGTAGGAGGCTGGCCTGGATTGTAGTGGGTACAAAGCTACTTACACCTTATACCAAGTACAGTTATCCCTTATTAGTGAAATGTAGTCAGTGTCTGGAAGCCAGGCTGCCTAGAGGTAGCTGTAGGCAGAGCAGCCAAGGCTGAACTAGGAGACATGCAAAGGTCTTGCAATACCACTGTAATCACACAGTCCTTACACACACACGAAAGACAATACTCAGTGTTACAAAAATAAAGGTACTTTATTTTAGTGACACAATGCCAAAAATACCTTAGGGACTATACTTCCTTAGGAGGTAGGTTTAAAACACAGTATATACACTAGTAACCAAAAACAGGTAAGTACACAGTCAGAAAACAGTGCAAACAGTGAGAACACAAATGGTTGCAATGGGCCTAGGGGGAACACAAACCATATCATAAAATAGTGGAATACGAAAGTCAGTCTCCCACCTAGGCAAGTGTACTGTGTGGAGCGGTGCTGGGAGCGTAAGAAAACACCAAAGGTAAGTAATGTACCCCACTCCAGAGCCCAGGAAAGCAGGAGTAAACACAGCAGGTTTCCTAAAACACACTAGAGGTCATGATAGAAGATAATGCAAGAACCAGAAGAGGCTGCAAGACACCAATAATGGATTCCTGGCCCTGAAGACCTAAGGAAGAAGTGGACCGAGTCCAAGAAGCACTGAAGAGTCCAGAGAGAACAGGAGCCCCTGCTATCCCGGATGAAGGTGCCAAAGAAGAACCACTGTTGAGTAAATAAAGTCAGTATTGCACCAAAGAAGACAGATGCGGGTTCCTGGTTGGTGCAGAGAATGTCCCACGCTGGATGGATGAATGCAGTCTGGTTTGCATCGCTGGATTCTGCCAACAGGCCTTGGCACACGCAAAGCTTGTGGTTAGTGCAAAATGGTGCTGCCTGGGATCAGGAGGGAACTAGTGGCCTCTACCCAGGAGGGGGAGGCAGAGGGGGCTCTCAGCAACTCAGAGAGCCCTTGGAAGACCAGGCAGTGTGCACAGGAGTTCCACAGCATGGGGACAAAGGAGGTGCAAATGGAGGCCCATGCAGCACAAAAAAAGGAATCCCACGCCGCCAGAGAACACTCAGGAAGCTGTGCATTGCAGGATGGAGTGCTGGGGGCCTGTGCCGTGCTGTGCATGAAAAACTTATTGGAATGTCGCACACAAGCCGTGGCAACTGAAAGTCACGTGGTGCAGTGGGGGTACTAAATTACCTCCACCAAAGTTGCACAGCTGGACAGTGGGACTGCCGGAGTCACTTTAGTCCTCCACCTGTGTTGCTGGATCCACACCTGTCGTCTGGAGTGGGGGTCCAAGCCACCGGTCGTCGCTGCAGAGAGGTGCCTGATGAAGCAGGGAAGTGACTCGGTCACTCCATGAGAGATTGCTTCGGTTCTTCTGGTGCAGGCTGAAGACAGGCATTCATGAGAGGATGCACAACCTGGAAACTGTTGCAGTTGCTGGCAGGAGCTGAAGTTACAAGGTTGCAGAAGTCGTCTTTGCTTCTATGTTGCACTTTTATAGAGGTTCTTGAGCAGTCAGCGATTGTTCCGTTGGTAGAAGCTGAAGTAAAGGATGCAGAGGATTCCTTCTCGAGTGTTGTAATCTCTGAAGAAACACCCAGGGGAGAGAACCTAAATAGCCCTGAGAGGGGGGTTGGTCACCTGACCAGGTAAGCACCTATCAGGAGGGGTCTCGATATCACCAGCTGGCATTGGCCACTCAGATGATCCCAGAGTGCCCCCCCACCTTGTAATCCAAATTGGCAAGACCCAGAGACACTCTGAAGGAGCTCTGGGCACCACCCCTGGGGTGGTGATGGGCAGGGGAGTGGTCACTCCCCTTTCATTTGTCCAGTTTTATGCCAGAACAGGGACTGGGGGTCCCTTAACCGGTGTAGACTAAATTATGCAAGGAGGGTACCATCTGTGCCCTTCAAAGCATTTCCAGAGGCACTTGGAGGATATCCCTCCCATGCCTATCATACCTATTTCCAAAGGGAGAGGGTGTAATACCCCTTTCCCAAAGGAAATGCTTTGTTCTTTCTTCCAGGGATTGAGCTGCTCAAGCCCCAGGAGGACAGAAGCCTGTCTGTGAGGTGGCAGCAGCTGGGTCTGCAATGAAAACCTCAGAAGACTGGTATGGCAGTACTGGGGGGGGCATGGTGGACCCCCCAGAGTGCATGGGATTGTGCAACCAATACTGGAATCAGTATTGGGAAGCAATTCCCAGTTGTTTTACACCTTACAGGGCCCCACTTATAGTGGCGTCCCCACACTCAAGAAAGCCTGGAAAAATGGGCCTGGATGATGTGGGGGCACCGATGCTAGTGCACCTAGCCTTCAGGGTCTGAAGGTTAGACATACTGTTGACTTATAAATGACCAGGTACAGTGAAAATTGCTGTGAAATATTTGGATTTTTGGAGATTAAGGCCCTCATTACAACTTTGGCGGGCGGCGGTATCCGCTGTGCGGCCGCCAATGCGCCCGCTCTCCCACGGTGGCCATTAAGACATCCCTGCTGGCCAGGCGGGCGGAAACCAAGTTTCCGCCCGCGGGCCCATTGGGGATGTCGGCCGCAACACGGGAGCCGGCTCCAAATGGAGCCGGCGGTGTTGCAACGGTGCGACCGGTGCAGTTGCACCCGTCGCGCTTTTCACTGTCTGCTATACAGACAGTGAAAAGCTCCATGGGGCCGTGGCAGGGGGCCCCTCGACTCCCCTTTCAGCCAGCCTTTTCATGGCGGTTTCCTACTGCCATGAAAAGGCTGGCGGGAGGGGGACTCGTAATCCCCTGGGCATCGCTGCCCTGGGGGATTACAACTGCCAGGACCACATTGGTCCTGGCGGTGCAACTGCAGCGCTTCTGTTGCGGTCATAATCCCCGAGTTTGTACCGCCAGCCTGTTGGCAGTACAAACTCCAGAACAGCCCTGGCGGTCTTTGACCGCCGGGGTTGTAATGAGGACCTAAATCTGGCTGAGCCCACCCACTGGTGTGGCTAACAATCCTAAACACACCCCTCTCATGCTCTCTCCTAATCTGATCAAGAGGCCCCTAATTTTCTGGGGTTGCAAGAAATGGGGCAGGTCCTTCCCTGCTCCAATGTCCTTCCCTGCCTTTGAAGACCTGTTTGGGTGCTCTCCCTCCATCCTGTTTCACCATCTACTGAGGAAGATCTCTTCCCTGAGGCACATCTTTTGTGTTCAGCCCAGTCCACTTCCCACCTCATCAATGCAGCCTGGCCAGGCTGCAAGGGGATGGCCAATCAGAGAAGGGGACTACAGAACTGAAGGTGGTAACTTTCAGGTAGACTTTTAAAATTCTTTACCTGAACTAGTTATATTAAATCCAACAGTGGCAAGTTGTGGGATTTACTCTAACTTGTATAGTTACATGGTATCCCAACACTGGGGGCATTTAGGGCACACCTTAGGGGTGACTTATATGTAAAAATAAGGTAGTTTAAGAATTTGGAAGTAGCTTTATTTCCAAAGTCGAATTTGCATGTACCTTTATTTAGAATCAGCCAGCAAGGCAAGCCTGTCTCTAAAATGACACTAGGTACCTCAGCAGTGCACCTATGGGTGCGCCAACTATGCTGAGGTCCCTAAACGTACATGCCCTACCATATAGTAGGGACTTATAGGTCATACTCATTTACAAAGAGCATAGGCTCTGGGACTGGTTAGCTGTACCCAGGGCACCCTCATAGTCAGGAAAACACCAGCCAAAAGTGAAAAATGGGGACAAAACGTTAGGGGGCCTATGCAATCAGCCCTTTTTTCTCACACTATTTCCAATGCAGCCAGGGCAACATTATGGGAAGTGCTGAACTTTGGAGTGGTAAAATTCAATATTTCCACTTCAGTCTCTGCAACTGTAGGGAAAGTGTTTTGGATTTTGGAGGGGAGAAATTTTATATTCTCACTCCAGCCAGCACATCAGTAGGGAAAGTGTTGGAGCAGTACATTTATATTGCCACTTGAGTTGCTGCAACACTAGGTTAAGCATTGGATTTCGGAGGGGTGAAATTTACTATTCACATATCAAACAGCTCAACAGTAGGAAAGTGTTGAACTGGGAAGACATTTATTTTATTATCATTACTGCAGTCTAAGGGGGAGTTGGGAAAGTACTTCTCTTCAAACATATTACATATGCTAGCAACACCATGAATATGTTAAAAAAAAAACTCCTAATAAAAATGAACAAAACTCCATTTATATAAATAAATATATATATATATATATATATATATATATATATAAACAACTAAAAAACAATTAATCAAATTAGACAACTACTATTACAAATAATTATCAATTGCTAAATAATGGTATTCAATTCATAATTAAACCTATCAGTGGCCACCTAAAATATAACTAAATATTACCTAATCAAAAACATACATATTTACAAACAAATAAATAAATAACAATTAATAATTCATTGTTAATTATTTATCACTTAATTAACATCCTATCCTAGTCCCCTACTAACCCAACACCCCACAACTAAAATGTAATTTAAATAATTAAGTATAGCTCAATTTACATAACTGAAAATCAATAAAATATGTATTAATAAAAGAATAATTAAATGTTAATTAGATATTACTTACTTAACTTCCCACCAATGCCACTACAAACCTAGCAATCCATACTTAAAGTATAGCTAAAATAAATCAGTATTAAATAATTTACCTAGTTATTACCAATCACATAATTAAGTAAAATTGATAATCACTAATTAGTTTTTACTCCATTAACTTCCCACCCCATTACCCTACAAACCCAACAACCTACTGCAACACTATAAATTACTACTAACAATTACATTAAAAATCCTAAATCACTCAAAATTACAAAATGTATTTGAAAGCATAACAACTACAAAAACAGTATTAGCATATAAAATTAATATACAAACTAAAACATAAACAACTATTTTACAACTATATTTTCAAATGTTTTTATTTAAAACAATGAGATTATACTTGTCTAAAACAACACTGTAGTGATCACGCCAGCCGGTCGAGGTGAAAGGTTATTTTTTAAGTGTCTAGTACATACAATAACTCCCAGCTTCCTCTTCACTCCTCCATCCCCAGTCTCCCTGTGTCCCAGCCTTCCTGCCTTGATTCCAGAATCCTCATCATCCACATTCCACCCACTCTATAGAAGCCTATCTCTACATATCTCCCCCCTTAGGTATTCTGAAAAATATAAACTCACACAAAAAACTATGGGCCAGATGTAGCAAGATATGCTTTTGCGATTCTGAAATTGCGAGTCGGTGCGACTCGCAATTTCAGAATCGCAACAGCATATGCAGAATGGTGTCTCAGACACCTTCTGCGACTCGCTATGGGGTCGCAAAGACCCACCTCATCAATATTCATGAGGTGGGTCGCATTTTGCGACCCCGTAGCGAGTCCCTGCACTCACAGGAATGGTGGCCTGCTGAAGTCAGCAGACCTCCATGTCTGTGACTGCTTTTTAAATAAAGCAGTTTTTTTTTTCAATTTGCAGCCCGTTTTCCTTAAAGGAAAACGAGTTGCAAAATGAAAAAAATACCGAAACCATTTGGTTTCGTTTTTTTCAGAGTAGGCAGTGGTCTATAGGACCACTGCCTGCTCTGAAAAAATATTTTTGTCGACATTCACAAAGGGAAAGGGGTCCCATGGGGACCCCTTCCCTTTTGCGAATGAGTTACCACCAGTGTGACACTGGTGGTAACTGCGAGTTGCTTTGCGACCGCATTCGCGGTCACAAAGCAATTCTGAATTGCGATGCGAGTCGCAAATATGAAGGGAACACCCCTTCCTATTTACGAGTCGCATTCACAAATTGCGAGTCGGTACCGATTCGCAATTTGTGAATGTGCATCGCGGGAGGCCGTTTGCATGGCGCAAACTGCGATTTTCGCAGTTTGCGACATGCAAACGGCTTGCTACATCTGGCCCTATATACATTAATTGCTCCACCTAAAAATAAAATTAAATTAATTCTTCCACAGAACTCAAACTCACATCTCTATTCAATTTCCCCTCTTCCATTTTCTTCTGCATTGTTCAGAATTTCCTTCCATCTCCTTTACTTTGCACAGATTTCCTACACTCCATTCTCTCCCATCATCCAACTTGACAACAGATTTCGACACTCTTACTACTCTTTGTTGTCTTCCTTCTTTGTCATACCCAAATTTCTTCACTACCACCCAATCACTTACTACTATATCGATGTTCTTTAGTTTCTTTCTAATGTCGTAATTCAACTTGTTTCGTTCCTGAAAACCCAACACACTCCCTTCCATTTTCTTTCGATCCACCCAAACTGGTTCCTATTCGCGTAACCACCAAGGAGATTCTTTCGTCGCTGGCTCTCTTCCTTTGAGTGCAAAAAACAGTGACACCCCTGTCACTGAAAAAGGCTTCACTCTATGTGCCCACAACATCTTATTCAGCTGTTCCTTCTAATTTAATCCATTGGCTAAAGAAAGCTGAATGTTCTCCATTCTGATGCGATTCACTCTTTCCACTAAACCATTTGCCTGTGGATGGAATAATGCTACCTTCTCATGCCTAATTCCTAACCCAGAAGAAAATCCCTCATATTGACAGATACTAGCTGCACATCATTGTCCGTAACCAAAATATTTGGCACACCCTCCTCCAAAAACACTCCTCTGAGAAACTCTAAAACATTGCTAGTCATGATTTGCTCCACAGTCTTAATCACAAACCATTTGCTATGGTAATCCGCCAAAATTGCAATAAAGCAATTCCTCTTACCAAGTTTATCCACTGGGCCTATAAAGTCCAGGGCTAACTTCTCCCAAGGTTTAGTAGGAAATTGTACACACCCCAATGGAGGTTGTCTGACAATTTTAGTTTTATCACTATTTCCGCATGCCACACAGTGAATCACTAACTGCGCCACATCCTTATCTATCCCAGGCCACCAATAAAATTGTTGTAATCTCCTCTTGGTCAGGCTTCTCCCTAAATGACCTTCATGTACAATCTTTAACAACCTCATCCTCAATTTCCCAGGAGGCACAATTTTCTCACACCTCAGTACTTTCTCTCCATGAATGCTCAACTCATCTTTCACTTCTAAGTACGGTTTCAAACGGTCACACAAGTCCCTTCTTTCTTGAACTGTTCTGCTAATAAATTCCTTCAACCCCACCATCATCCTCATCCTCCAATATAGCATCCTCCCATTCTCTTTGCCCCAAGGCCAACTCCTCACTAATCGGAAGCGCCTGCATATCCATCTCATACATCATTGAAACTTCTTCAAGACACTCATCGATAGGCATGCGTGATAACTAATTAGCCACTACGTTCTTCTTACCTCTCACAAATTCTATAGTAAAATTAAAATCTATGACCGTAATCAAACACCTAGATAAACAAGGTGTTAGACTCCCCTCTAAACCTCTCCTGCATTTGAAGACTTGCACTAATGGCTTGTGGTCCGTACGAAGGACAAAAGGCAATCCCCACAAATAATACCTATAATGATCGATACCCCAACAGCAAGCCAAAGCTTCATTCTTGATGGCGGAGTATGACCTTTCCGCCACCTGCAGTCGACGGGATGCAAATCCTATAATCTTTTCTTCATCATTTACTATTTGCATAAGAACTGCACCCAACCCCACACTACTGGCATCAGTCATCACTATTGTCTTCCTTTTAACATCAAAAAGTCCCAGCGTGGGAGCACTGGCAATAGAGTTCTTAACCTCTGCAAATGCTGTTTCATAATCATTCCCCCATTCAAACACTGCCCCCTTTTTCAATAACACTCTCATGGGCTCAACAACGTTTGTAAATTGTGCATGAATTTCAAGCAGAATTCTGCTAACCCCAAAAATGATCTTAACTGGTCCTTGTTATTTGGCCTTGAAGCTTCACTAATCGCTCTTACAATACTCTTCTTAGGTTTTATCCCTTCAGGCAATTTTCCATGATCTAAATAATTCACACACTCTTTCCTTAGTTGACATTTTTCTCTCTTCATGGTCAATCCATGTTCTTCAATCCTTTCTAGTACTTTTTTATCAACTCATCATGTTCACTCACTGACTTCCCCACCATTATTATGTCATCCTGGAAGCACAACACATTATCCAGACCACTAAGTACATTCTGCATAATCCGCTGAAATACAGAGAATGCCGATGCAAGTTCGAAAGGCATCCTACAATAATGGTATGCACCCAAAGGAGTAACAAACGAAGTTAGAGGATGTGATTCAGGATGTAAGTTAACCTGACCGTAGGCCGCTGACATGTCAAAACATTAAGGGGGTCATTACAACATTGGCAGTAAAAGCTGCTTACCGCTGCGCAGAAGACCACCAACACACTGCCGCGGCTGCGGAATCCCGCAACGGTCATTATGACCCAAAGGCTGGAATCCGCCAAAATCCAGACATCCACAAGAATCTGCCACACCAAAGGTCAGTAATAAACTGGCGATAAGAAATCCTCCACCGTCACAACAACAGGAATACGCCCACACTATCACGACCCACGAATCCATGCGGCGGTCTTTCAACCGCGGTATTCCATTCGCGGTACACACCGCCGCGCTCAAAATACACACACACTTACAAAACACATACACATTGGACAATTCTAAATACACACACCTGATACACATACACACACCACTCCCACACACCCAATACAGTATAAAACACACACCCACAACACCCACAAACCCCTACGACAACAATTGTGAATGAAGGCCAGAGAGAGACACCACCATCTACAAACGAGCATCCACAGGCACTCAACACCATCACCCACATAACATCCACGCACCTCACACAACACACCACTAAATATCACCCCACACATCACAAAACACACCACCCCACACATCACCCACACCGCCCCATGACACAGCAAAGACACCCCAGGTTCTCTGAGGAGGAGCTCAGGGTCATGGTGGAGGAAATCATCCGGGTCAAGCCACAGCTATTCGGATCACAGGTGCAGCACACCTCCATAGCTAGGAAGATGGAGCAATGGTGAAGAATCGTGGACAGGGTCAACGCAGTGGGACAGCACCCAAGAAATAGGGATGACATCAGGAAGAGGTGGAACGACCTATGTGGGAAGGTACATTCTGTGGTCCGAATACACCACATCACGGTACAGAGGACTGACGGCGGACCCCCACCTCCTCCCCTACAACTAACTACATGGGAGGAGCAGGTCTTGGCTATTCTGCATCCTGAGAGCCTCGCAGGAGTAGCTGGAGGAATGGACTCTGGTAAGGCAAATCTTTACTGCTATATCCCCCACCCTACCTGCATGCCATCACATACCCCCACCCTCGCCCTCACCCCCATCACTCCTACTCCTCACACATGTCCCAATATCACAAACCACCCATCCCAAAACCAAGCCCTGCATGCAACACCAAAGCATGGACACCCATCACCAAAGCATGGCCACTGCACATACCCATACACCCCCCTAACCCATCAACACACAAGGTCCTACACAGGAATGCAAGCACTGGGGTACACAGTCACCCAACCATTGCACACCATGGCACACACAGATGCAATAATCATGCTTTTACGCCCCTGCAGGACCCCTACCCAATGTCACCGGACAGGAGGGTCCAAACATGTCCACTCCACCAACAGAAGAGGCCCACAGTGATAACAGCAGCTCTGTCCAACTGGATCCAGACAACCTCTGGACAGTTAGTTCCCCTCACACTGGCCCAGGCCACTACAGAGCTTCCCCCCTCTGGAAACACCAGCACAGCACCCACCCAGCAGGCCCATACCTCTGTCCCCATGACACGTCAATCATCAGTGTGTTCCCAGGAGACTATGGCAACAGTACTGGCCAAGTTTCAGGAGACCCAGAGGCTGCAGGAGAAACAGTAATTGGGCTTCAGGGAGGAACTCAAATCCATCAATTCTACCCTGGGCACCATTGTAGGGGTGCTGAAGGAACTCCTCAACCCCAGGAGGGACACTGTGGCACAACAAGGGGCCCCTGACATTAGCCTGGACGATGAACTGCCCACCACCTCCGCTGGCGCTAGTGGACAGGAGGCACCGCCACAGGACCACCACACCAGCACCTCACCCCCTGCAGAGGAAGAACCACCCCGCAAGTGGTCCCTGAGATCCAGGACAAAGACAGAGAACGATGCCAAGACCCCCTCCAAGAATTGAGACCACCCTGATTGTCATCCATTTGTCCCACATTGTCACCCTGTCCATCCTTAAACTGCCCCAGCTCCACTTCCTATGCCCCTTTGGACAATTCACCTGTGAGACTAATAGACTGGACTCTCCCATGGACATTCCTCCATCATCACCCCTCACCATTTTACAACCCCCTCCATTATTGAGCACTTAAATAAACTCCCTTAAAGCACAAAACTATCTGCAGTCTGTCTGTGATTTTGAAATAGTGTATTAGCAATAACAGTGCCAAAATGCTCTTTCAAATGTAATGTCAACATACCTATGTCACACAGCTCTAGTCCATGAGGAAACAAAGCAGATGTCACACAGTGGACCCACATCTGTGAAATCATAAGGGAAAGTGACAACTCATTGACCATACACTGGGTGAAAATGACAGACAGTAGAGAGGTAGTAGATTTAAATTAGATGTAGCAGGCAGGTTTGTCTTCTTACCTGTGTCTCACTGGAAGTATTGCAGGATCACTGTGTTTCTGTTGTCGATGTCCTCTTCTTCTGCTTCCTCGTCTTCACTGTCCACAGGCTCCACAGCTGCCACAACACCTCTATCTGGACCATCCTCCTGCAGAAAAGGCACCTGTCGTCGCAAAGCCAAGTTGTGAAGCATACAGTAGGCCACTATGATCTGGCACACCTTCTTTGGTGAGTAGAATAGGGAACCACCTGTCATATGTAGGCACCGGAACCTGTCCTTCAGGAGGTAGAAGGTCCGTTCTATAATCCTCCTAGTTCGCCCATGGGCCTCATTGTAGCGTTCCTCTGCCCTTATCCTGGGATTCCTCACTGGGGTCAGTAGCCATGACATGTTGGGGTAACCAGAGTCACCTGCACATGGCGAGGGACAACTGTTAGACACACACCGACTCATAGGGACATCCACAGACCTAGACAACTATTCCCACTGATTTGGGTCCAGGTGCTCACCTAATAGCCACACCCTCTGTAGTTGCCCCATCACATAAGGGATGCTGCTATTCCACAGGATGTAAGCGTCATGCACTGAGCCAGGGAATTTTGCATCAACATGGGAGATGTACAAGTCTGCCAAACAAACCATCTGCACATTCATAGAATGGTAACTCTTCTGATTTCTGTACACCTGTTCACTCCTGCGGGGGGACCATTGCCACATGTGTCCCATCAATGGCACCTATGATGTTGGGGATATGTCCCAGGGCATATAAATCAGCTCCACCTGAGGGAAAACGATGTAGCTCCGCATGTGTTTCAGCAGGGCAGACAACACTCTGGACAACACATTGAAAAACATAGGCTGGGACATCCCTGATGCTATGGCCACTGTTGTTTGAAAAGACCCACTTACAAGGAAATGGAGTACTGACAGCACCTGCACTTGAGGGGAGATTCCTGTGGGATGGCGGATAGCTGACATCAGGTCTGGCTCCAACTGGGCACACAGTTCCTAGATTGTGGCACGATCAAGCCTGTAGGTGATGATCACATGTCTTTCCTCCATTGTGGATAGGTCCACCAGCGGTCTGTACACCGGTGGATGCCGCCATCTCCTCACATGCCCCAGCGGACGGTGCCTATGGAGGAGAACAGCGAGCACAGAGTCAACCAACTCTGAGGTACGTAAACACAGCTTACTCTGAAAATATTCATAAATCGAAATTTGCCTGTATGAGTGTTTAGGCAAGGCCTAGGTATGTGTGACGCAGTAAAAAATAAAGCCATGTGGGCCCCTGGAATGGCGGCTGCCTGACCTGTAAGGTAGGACAAGGGGATATGAGATAACTGCGCTGGCGTTGTACACCGTTCCGGTAGGTGGTCGAAGACCGCAGCGCAATTCTGCATTGGTTAACATTGGACCCTGTGGGTCCCAGGAGCCAATGACGATGTACGCCGGCGGTGACGGTACACACCGCCGCGGACGTGACCGCCATTTTCTGTCTGTTCAATCACTCGATACATGATCTTCGACAGGAGAGGACCTACACTGCAAGTGCTGCTGTGACCTCAGTCTGGAAGAGACAATGGCTCGTGTGTCTGGTAAAAGGGCCCCTGCCTTCAGTACGGAGGAGTTGGAGAAACTCGTGGACAGGGTCCTCTCCCAGTACATACTACTCTACGGTCCTCCAGACAAACAGGTAAGTACACTGTGAGCATGCTGTATGGGCAATGCCTGTGTGGAGTGGGGTGGATGAAAGATAGGGGGGGTGAGAATGAGGCGTGCATGAAATGACGGTGTGTGCATGTGCATCATGGAAAGGGTAGCGATGCGGGCCAATGAGTGTGACGGTGCAGTTGGTAATTACTTTTCTTTATCCCCTGTACAATTCCTGTAGGTCAGCGCCCACCAGAAGAAGGACATCTGGCATGCCATTGCCAAGGAAGTCCAGACCCTAGGGGTCTACCAGAGACGGAGCACCCACTGCCGGAAAAGATGGGAGGACATTCGCCGCTGGAGCAAGAAGACGGCAGAGGCCCAGCTGGGGGTGGCCTCCCAACCTGGAAGGGGTGCCCATCGCACCATGAGCCCCCTGATGTTCAGGATCCTGGCTGTGGCGTACCCGGAGTTGGATGGGCACTTGAGGGCATCACAGCAGCAACAAGGGTGTGAGTACACTCTCATTCTGCTGATTCAGCGCTCATTGTAGGTATCTGGTGGGGAAGGTGGTCTGTGGGTTCCCCTAGGCCAGGGCGAATTTGCTAGTTAAGTTCCCTTCTTCAGGCAGGCCCTGTGGCACCCCACCCCACCTGTGTACAGTGCCAACTACACCTAGTCAGGCTCCTGTGACATCCATGTGTGAAGAAATCGGCCATAGCCTTGTAAGCCATGTCAAAGGGATTGAATAGTGGACCCCAAGTGCGAGCCGTAGTGCAGGGGGCTTCTGTGTCTGTCGTGTCCACCAACGGTAGCGGTATTGCATACACTGAAAATGTCTTTCTTCTGTATCCCCCCCTTTTTGTGGTCTCCCTGTACCTGTGTGCATTAGCATCATCAGGCAGTGGAGCAGTGGCACCGGAGCAGGAGGGAGCTGCATCCCACATGGCCCTGGAGGGCGACACTACAGACTCTGAATTCACCAGTGGGACGGAAGGCGAGGGGAGCTCCACGGCAGGGACAGGAGCTGACACTAGCGAGACAGACTCCTCCTCTGATGGGAGCTCCCTTGCAGTGGCAGCAACTTCTGTGCCCCCCACATCTACAGGTATAGCCGCAACCCCCCCACCAGCACCGCCCTTCCAGCAGCCCCTCAGCCTTTGCCCCGTGCCCGCTCACCTAGGAGGATGGGCATCACCTTCGCCCCAGGCACCTCAGCACCTGCCCCTGTCACCCCTGCTGCCCTTAGTGAGGAGGCCATTGACCTCCTCAGGTCCCTCACTGTTGGGCAGTCCACCACCTTGAATGCCATCCAGGGTGTAGAGAGGCAGTTGCAACAAACCAATGGATACCTGGAGGGCATTCACTCTGGTCAGGCAGGCCTTCAGCGAGCTTTTCAAACTCTGGCCTCAGCACTGATGGCAGCCATTGTCCCTGTCTCTAGCCTCCCCTCTCCAACTTCCTCCACCCAGACCCACACCCCTGTACCTCAGCCTATCCCAAGCACACCATCAGACCAGCATGCACACACCTCAGCACACAAGGGACGCTCTGGCAAACATAAGCACAACACATCCCACAGGCACTCACTCAAGCATCACACACATGCAGACAAACCAACATCCACTGCCTCCACTGTGTCCCCCTGCTCCTTGTTTCCCTCCTCCCTCTCTGTCTCGTCTCCACTCACACCTGCATGCACTACATCCTCAGCTACTACGTCCATCACCAGCACACACACCACCACACCCCGCTCACATGCAGTCACCACCCCCACTACCATTCACACATCCCCTGTGTCCTCTCCCAGTGTGTCTGCGAGGCCACCTCCCAGGGTACACAAACGCAGCCACACACCCACCCAACAACCATCCACCTCACGACAGCCTCCAGCCCCCGCACCTTCACCCAAAGTCACCAAACGTACACCTCATATGACCACAACCTCTTCCTCCACTCCCAAACCCCCTCCAGCTACCCTTCCCAGTGTTCCTAAGAAACTTTTCCTGGCCAACCTTGACCTCTTTCCCTCACCTCCCCCACCCCTTCAGTCTCCTAGGGCCCGATTCTCCAGGTCCTAACCTAGCACCTCAGCCACAACATTGGGGGGACCAGTGGTACCAGTAGTCACCAGATTATGGAGTGCACCAGGCAGCAGGGCTGGCAGTGTGGCAAGGAGCCACAGCACGGACAGTCCCCCACCTGTCAAGCATAAAAGGTTGGCCAGTGCCCGGTGGGAGAGGGGAAAGAAACCAGCCATCAAAGCCGCTCCCAGGGGTACAGTTGGGAGTGTGGAGACAGCTGCAACACCATCTAAGGTGGGGAAGGGGCACAGCAAAACCGGCAAGTCTGGGAAGATCAGCACGGCAGACATGACTGCCAGCAGTAGCCCCGCTGCCCAGGAGACAACCGCCTGCAGCCCCGCTGCCACAGACAAGACTGCCAGCAGCAGCCCCGCTGCCCAGGAGGCAACCGCCAGCAGCCCCGCTGCCAAAGACAGGACCACCAGCAGCAGCCCCACTGCCCAGGAGGCGACCGCCAGCAGCCACACTGCCACAGACAGGACCGCCAGCTGCTGAACCGCCTCCCAGGAGGCGACCGCCAGCAGCCCCGCAGGCCAGGACAAGACCGCCAGCAGCCACACTGCTCACGAGAAGACCACCAGCAGCAGCCCCGCTGCCCAGCAGGCGACGCCAGCAGCAGCCCCGCTGCCCAGGAGGCGACCGCCAGCAGCCCCGCTGCCACAGACAGGACCGCCAGCAGCAGCCCCACTGCCCAGGAGGCAATCGCCAGCAGCCCGCTGCCAAAGACAGGACCGCCAGCAGCAGCCCCGCTGCCCAGTAGGCGACCGCCAGCAGCCACACTGCCACAGACAGGACCACCAGCAGCTGAACCGCTGCCCAGAACACCACTGCCAGCAGCCCCGCAGGCCAGGACAAGACCGCCACCAGCTGAACCGCTGCCAAGGACACCGTCGCCACCAGCTGAACCAAGGACGCCGCCGCCACGAGCACTGCTGCCAAGGAAACCGCCGCCACAAGCACTGCTAAACAGGACAAGACCGCCACCAGCACCGCTGAACAGGACACCGCCGCCACAAGCACTGCTGAACAGGACACTGCTGCCATCAGCACCACAGGCCAATGAGTGCCCAAAGCTCTGATGCTACTGAGGCCGCCACAAGCAGGATGAAGCACTCTGGGCACCAAGCCCCCTCCAGAACCAGTGGAGTATCCCATCCACTACCTCAGTCCTTGGCAGGATGAAGCACTCTGGGCACAATGCCCCCACCAGAACCAGTAGAGAGATACATCCACTACCTCAGTCCTTGGCAGGACGAAGCACTCTGGGCACAGAGCCACCTCCAGAACCAGTGGAGATTGACATCCACTACCTCAGTTCTTGACAGGATGAAGCACTCTGGGCACAGAGCCCCCTCCAGAACCAGTGGAGATTGACATCCACTACCTCAGTCCTTGACAGGATGAAGCACTCTGGGCACAAAGCCCCCTCCAGAACCAGTGGAGAGATACATCCACTACCTCAGTCCTTGGCAGGACGAAGCACTCTGGGCACAAAGCCCCCTCCAGAACCAGTGGAGAGATACATCCACTACCTCAGTCCTTGGCAGGACGAAGCACTCTGGGCAAAAAGCCCCCTCCAGAACCATTGGAATGATACATCCACTACCTCAGTCCTTGGCAGGATGAAGCATTCTGAGTACAAAGCCCCCTCCAGAAACCAGTGGAGAATGTTATCCACTTGAGAGACTGTGGCTTTGCACTCCCCAGGATACAGCAGTGGCAAACCACCCACTTGGGGGACTTGAGAGACTGTGGCTTTGCACTCCCCAGGATTGAACAGTGTGCAAACCACACATTGTAGAGACTTGTGAGACTGTGGCTTTGCACTCCCCAGGATTGAACAGTGGGCAAACCACCCACTGTAGAGACTTGTGAGACTGTGGCTTTGCACTCCCCAGGATTGAACAGTGGGCAAACCACCCACTTGGGGGACTTGAGAGACTGTGGCCTTGCACTCCCAAGGATTGAACAGTGGGCAAACCACCCACTGTAGAGACTTGTGAGACTGTGGCTTTGCACTCCCCAGGATTGAACTCTATAAAATCACCAACTGTTTCTATGCCAACCTCAGTCAATGTTTTTGGGAGAAAACACTGGGGGACTCATTTACGAGTCCTGTGGCACACGGCGGCACAGCAAGTATCTTGCGGAGTCGATTTTTTAGACGGGAATGCCTACCTTGCATATAATTAACACAAAGTAGGTGTCCACGCTAAAAAATGTGAAGCTAACTCCATGGACTTTGGCGCTAGACGCGTCTAACGCCAAAGTATAAATATGGAGTTAGTTTTGTGTCGGAATTGCGTAAAAAAAAACGACGCAATTCCGGCGCAAACGGAGTATAAATATGCCCGAGATGTTTTGTAAAATAATTGTTCAGACTGTTCTTGCAACACAGTCTTTAGTCTCATTAGCTTGTTTGTCAAACAGTGCTTATCCATACGCTAATAAGAGTAGAATCACATTCACCATCACACTCAGTAATTCACTGCACTTTATACTCTTTTATCTGCACAATAACAGTACACATTTTTCACTGTCCCCAAAGTGCTTGGTACTTGCTTTGTGTTGCTGATCTCTTTACTTAGCTTTTTGACCTTGCTGCGCACGCTTGCTTGTGGTGGGTACTTTATTTAGTAGTTGTTGTTTTCTTTGTTTTTTGTTTTTTTTACAGGAATTTAGAAGACCGAATGGAGACTTACTGCCAGAAGAGATTCAACACGGGCACTGAATCCGTCGCTGTTACAATACTGCAGCTGGATGCTGTCAGGTGGAGAATCTCGAGGCAAAGCATTTCTCAGTCTTTTTGCCGGTGTTTATAAAGGTGAACCACACCCAAGACTTGCTGTGATTTTTCAGGATCTTGGTACCTTTTCGCAGGCACCAAGCAACGGAGACAGTAGCAAATGTGTTTCAGAGCATGACATATTGGGTCACAGCTTGTGGCTCGTAGTCTGAAACCAAAGCTTTTGTCACAATGCTAGTTTCAAAACATGATGAGAAAAGCAAATATACAAAACTAACACCAAGACTATGGAAACACAGTGATATCACTGAACCAAGGTTTACCAAACATTCACAGGTGCTGGTGCACGGGTTGGTTGGTAGGTTTTAATATACAAATAAAAGACAAGCTGTCTAGACTACTGGGGAACCATGACAGTATCCCACCCTGCAAATCCCCCCAGAACTGTAGGTATTGGTCGAGGCTTATCAGTATAGCATTAAGAAAGGAATGTATAAGATGTGAAAGATGTTGGAGGTTGGCTGGGGGTCCCCAGGAACATTTTTCTGGGCCATAACCCTTTCAATCCATTAGATAATGTAACTTCCCATTAACAAGTTTGGAGTCTAGGATTTTACGTTCTTCATATTCGTGTTCATCTTCTACCAGCACTGATGGTGAGCTTTTTATGGTCCCATGGTGATATGGATTAACCAGAGACACATGGAAACAGGATGGATATTGAGAGTATGATAAAGTCTAAGTTTAATGGCTATTGAATTTACCACACTTCTCTTTAGCAATGGGCCTATGTATCTGAGTAGGCATTTGTTATTCTACTTAATGTTCACATTTTTGGTGGGTAGCCAAACATGGTCATCAGATACATGAGATGATTGTAGAGTCTCCTGTTGGTCTAGATAGTGTGTTTGGGATTCTTTAGCTTTGGATTGTTGAAAGCATGCTAAATTGAAAATTCATTGTATGTGTGCATGGAACTCTCGTACTAAGGGAATTTTAACTACAACGGGGGCATCGCATGGAACCTTTTTAGGATGACTCCGCTGTGTACAATAGAACAGTGACTCTCCTAGAGAGGATTGCTCTGTGTTATTATATGCAAATTCTATGGGCCATAGAATGTCAGACCAGTCCTTTTCATAATCCAATATAAAACAATATGAATGGGGGAGTCGGTATAGTTTTTAGGGCAGGGTAGAGAAGGTTTTTAGGATTCAGGGTGGGGGTGGATAGTTGGATTAGTTTTTAGGCCAGAGCGGGGTACTTTTTAGGACTGGGCAGGGTAGGTTTTTGGGTTTAGGGTGGGTGTCATGGTAGTTTTTATGACAGAGTGGGGTTGGTTTTAGGGTTTAGGGTCTGGACGGCGGGTTGGGGTTTAGTTTGTAGGACAGGTTGGGGTAGTTTTTAAGACAGCGTAGGTTTTAGGGCAGGAGCAGGGGTTGTTTTTAGGACAGGACAGGGTACGTTTTAGGATTCAGGGTGAGGCAGGGGGCTGAAGTAGATTTTAGGACAAAGTGGGTAGCTTTTAGGACAGGACAGGGCAGGTTTTATGGTTTAGTGTGGAGGTTGGGGTAGTTTTTAGGACAGGACAGGGTAGTTTTTAGGACAGGGTAGATTTGGGGGGTTTAGGGTGGGGGCAGGTGGTGTCAGGGTAGTTTTTAGAATGGGGTGGGATCGTTTTTAATACAGGGTAGGCTTTCAGCTTTAGGGCTGGGAGGGGTGGGGTAGTTTTTGGGACAGAACAGGGTCAGTTTTAGGAAAGGGCAGAGTAGCTTTTAGGGTTTAAGGAGGGGTCAGGGTAGTTTTTTGGACAGGGCAGGGTAGGTTTTAGGGTTTAGGGTGGGGGTTGTGTTTAGGACAGGCTGGGGTAGTTTTTGGGACAGGGTAGGTTTTAGGGTTTAGGGCAGAGACAAGGGGGTCAGGGGATTGTATCAAGCACTTTTTCTAAGCATGCTTTTACAACACAATTCCTTGTAAAGGTGTGCGTCGTAAAGGCACGCATGGTAAAGACCCGTTTGTGGTTCAGACCATGATGTTGAGTCATGAGTGGTTCTGCCATGCATGATTCTTTTATACAACCATGTGTGGTGTCTTACTTTGTGCACAAATAGCACAGGTGTCAACTTACTTTTTTATATTAGTAAACATGGAGGGCCACCAAAAATGTTGTTGTGCTAACTGATTCATTTTTGTATTCCGGGGTGAGCAGCAAGGGGTGTATCAAAACTTAATTGTGTCACTGCAGTCTGTAATTCAGGTCTTGGCGGGAACACTTGACCAGTGGAATGGTATAATATGCCATATTGAAATTTCAACTAGGATATTCATGTTCCCATTGTTGTCAAGTCGTTTTTTGGGTAAAAACTTTCACAGTAGTGAGAAAATCTGAGGTGCAAATACTGGTCTGAAACCATTCAGATGGTAAGTGGGGCTAGGGTAGTAGGGTATTATAATATTATCATTGAAGAAGATTGTCCATCTTATTTGTTTGGCAGAAGGTGCTCAAACAGAGTGCAACCATTGCAAATTATGATGATCTGTATAGAACGTGATTGGGTGTCTAGCTTCTAACAAGTACTGGCACTATTCTTCAAAAACTGCCTTAATGGCTAAGAATTAATGGTCAGCAATTGGGTAGTCTTATTCTGGTGATCATTTCTGAGAATAGAAAAGGATGGGGTGCATTAGGCAGGTTTCATTGTTTCTGTAAGAAATAATTCCCCCTATTGCAAATTGTGAAGTGTCAGCTTCTACTATGAAAGGATTGGCGGAATTGATTTGGGTGCATAAGCATGGGTGCACATGTGAAGGCCATTTTTAGAGTCTGGAAGGCCTTTTTGTCTGTTTGTTTCCACTCACATTTGACTCCTTTTCAGAGTAGTTGTGTTATGGGGACTATGATTCTAGAAATGTGGTCGATAAACCTTCTAAAAAATTGGCATATCCTAGGAAACTTTGCAATTGTTTCATAGAAGTGGGACTGGGCCAATTTACCACAGCTTCAACCTTCTTTGGATCCATAACAACTCCTTCTTGCAGGTCTAACCTATTATAAATGATTATATCCTTCAGTTGAACTAATAGTCTCAGGGTCACTGGCAACAGATGTTGGTTTTTAACAGTCACATAATTCACTGCACGGTAGTCAATGCATGCCCTTAGTTCACCACCTTTTTATATAAAAAAGAGAGGAGATGAAACAGGTGACCTTGAATGCCTAAGAAAGCCATTAGCTAAGATCTCATCTAAATAGTGGCACATATGTTCATTCTCCTTTTCTGTGAGTACATACATTTAGCTACACAGGAGGTTGGCTTCTGGGACCAAGTCTAGTCTGTAGTCATAGTCCCTGTGTGGGAACAGTGAATTGGTCTTCTGTTTATCAAATACATCTAGCAAATCAGAGTATTCCTTGGGTACCTCTTCAAAAAACAATACACTGTTAACATGTTTAGGAAACTCATGACCTTAGATGGTCACCATTTTGATGGAATATTGGTAAAATGCTTTGTGGCAATAAATGGAATCCAAAATTACTTTCTACCAGTCAATTTGTGGATTGTGTTTAATTAGCCAGAAATACCTAAAATAAGATGGAATTGGGGTGTGTCTATGACATCAAAGAGTACAGATTCTGAATGCAAATTATTGCAAGACTTGCTTAATGTCTCTGTTTGAGTTTGAATCAGTCCAGATGTCAATTACTTACCGTCCATAGCTTATACTAATTCAGGTTGGTCTCTGGGGATGATTCTGATTCCAAGGGAAGCTAAAAATTTGGTGTCAATGACATTTCTGGTAGCCCCAGAATCTATAAGGGCTTCCACCATCCAGGTGTGATGAGATGCTGAGGTTAGAATTACTCTAGTACTAAGATGATGATACAGTAAACGAGGGGCTACAGTGGCGTTCAAACTCAATAATAAACCTGGTTGCTTAACCCCTCCAGCTAAAGAGTGAGCTTGTTTTTTGCCAGATCAGTAGGAGATGCAGAACCAGAATTCCCCCATGGCTTAGCTGTTTTCTTGTTACTTGGGTATGTAGGACATTCTTAAATGAAATGGCCAGGTTTCCCACAATATAACATTTATTTAGTTTCCTCTTTTTATCTTTTTCTTTCTTTTTGCGGGGACCCCTTGATGTGTCACTTTGCATAGGTTCAGAGTTATCACTTTTGGTAGCTGAGTCATTTCTGCTTCCCTTGTCTCTGAACACTATGACTCTATGATTAGTAGCCTTTCCTTTCTCACCATTCCTCTCTAAGAGACGGTGATATGATGTTGTTTAACCTTTTGCATTGCAGAGTTTAATCTTGAAGACTCAGCATGCATATAAATACTGTTCACATGTAATGTACTGCTGCAGGCTTTCAGACTGTGTCAGGGTGTGGTCCCTTTCCAGGGCCTTCTAGAAGCTTTCCCTGCAGCATGCCTGGGTGTGGTTGGTGGGCTTGGCTAAGACTATATAAAAGGGAGCCAGCCCAGCTCCACTTGCTCACTATTCAGAGGTCCCGGTGCAGAGCAGCAGCAACTTCCTGAGCTCCTGTTCCGGTGGCCTGCTTTGATCTTCCAGCCCTCTGCCCTTCATTTATATTGGTGATCATTGATCAGGGCGGTAAGACGGAGGTCGGGCTGGGCCCCCGATCCCGTTTTCGAAGACATCTGGGTTCTTGGGCCTAATTTCCATATTGAGAGATTTTACCTTGTGTGTGTGAATGTGCTCTGGGTTTTTCTGGCATTTACATGTAACCATTCGAATCGGCAAGACGCGCGATTCGTTTCTCATGATTTAACCCTTGATATTCATTGTGCGCTACCATTTCTTGGCAGTTTCATGGTGGCATTCGAATCAGCAAGACGCGCAATTTGTTTCTCGTGATTTAACCCTTGATATTCATTGTGCGCTACCATTTCTTGGCAGTTACATGGTGGCATTCGAATTGGCAAGACGCGCGATTCATATCTCGTGTGTAATTCATCTTATTCATTGTACGCTACCATTTCCTGGCATTTATATGGTGACATTCAAATCGGCAAGTCGCACGATTCCTTTTCTTGTGTCTAATTCATGATATTCATTGCGTGTTACAATTTCATAACATTTACTGGCTGACATTCGAATCGGCACAACGCGTGATTCATTTCTTGTGTTTAGAATCACAATGTTTATTATGCGCTACCACTTCATGGCATTTACTTGGTGGCTTTCGAGTTGGCAAGACGCGTGGTTTATTTCTCGAGTCTATTTTATGTTATTCATGGTGCACAATCATTCCATGGTATTTACAACCTTTGTGCACATCTGCAATGTGTGCAATTCATGTTTCAACAATTTTTTGAAAGCAAACAAATGCTAGAGTTCTAGATGTAATGTTGTATATACATAATTAGTTTCTCAAACAAGATTCATATGATGGTTTAGAAATCATTTAGATTATTTCCTGATCCTCATGCAAAAGATAATACTTGAATTTGAAAGTTGCATTTAACCTTTCTTGATTCCCTCACAGGTATCCAGTCATCTTGAAGCCGCGTTATTTAAGTCTATGATTAGGTTGTCCATGTTTTTTTTTTTTATAATGACAATGCTTAGAGTCATAACCTAGTGCAGATTAATATGATATAATTATGATATTGTGGGGCATATTTATACTCCGTTTGCAGCCGGAATTGCGTTGTTTTTTTTTACGCAATTCCGACGCAAAACTAACTCCATATTTATACTTTGGCGTTAGACGCGTCTAGTGCCAAAGTCCATGGAGTTAGCGTAATTTTTTAGCGTGGACACCTACTTTGCGTTAATTATATGCAAGGTAGGCGTTCCCGTCTAAAAAATCGACTCCGAGGCATGTGCGTCAGATTTATACTCCCGCGCAAAATTCACGCCCAGGAGTGGGCGGGTCCAAAAAAATGACGTACGGGCGCTTTTGCGCCGTTTTTTAGCGCCTGCAAAAGGCAGGCGTTAAGGGACCTGTGGGCTCTGAAGGAGCCCAGAGGTGCCCTCCCATGCCCCCAGGGACACCCCCTGTCACCCTTGCCCACCCCAGGAGGACATCCAAGGCTGGAGGGACCCATCCCAGGGACATTAAGGTAAGTTCAGGTAAGTGTTTTTTTTAATTTATTTTTGTGGCATAGGGGGGCCTGATTTGTGCCCCCCTACATGCCACTATGCCCAATGACCATGCCCAGGGGACAGAAGTCCCCTGGGTATGGCCATTGGGCAAGGGGGCATGACTCCTGTCTTTGCTAAGACAGGAGTCATTTCTATGGGGGTTGGGAGTGAAAAAAAAGGCGCAAATCGGGTTGAGGCGAAAAAATTGCCTCAACCTGACTTGCCCCATTTCTTGACGCCCAAGCCCCATATCCCCCTACGCCGGCGCTGCCTGGTGTACGTCGTTTTTTTTAACGCACACCAGACGGCGCCGGCGGCTAACGCCGGCTAACGTCATTAGATAAATACGGCGCCCGCATGGCGCTTCAGAATGGCGTTAGCCGGCGTGAATTTTTATTACGCAAAACTGCGTTAGCGCAGTTTTGCGTCAAAAAGTATAAATATGGGCCTGTGTGTTTTAACCTTTTTGCTTCCTACAGGTCTCCTTCCCAGCTGTTCCCTTCCCAATCCCCTTTTCCCCACTTGGACTCTCTTAGACTCCGTGACAATTCTAATCAGAGTATTGGAGCTGTCTTGTGGTGGAAGTGTTGGGAACGTGCACAGACCCCGAGGATCTGGTGACTCTGACAACAACTAGGTCAATGCAGTGTTATTGGAATTCTCTAGAGAGTCTAGAATTTATGATAGGAGATCTTTTAGTTTGTCTCAAAGACCTCTGTAAAAAAGAGACACTCATTTTTTCTCTGATCATTCAGCTTCTACAACTCATCTCTTGAAAGTGGTGATATAGTGTAACAAGTCTGATGACCGTTGTTTTAAATTTAGGAGCTCATTATCTGCAGCTTGCACAAAGGCATGTTTCTTCATTGCATCTTTAAAGGTAACAAAATTGTAAAGAAAATGGTAATTGCCCTTCCACAAGGGCAATGGATCAAAGTGCTGCACCCTCCCCAGAAAAGAAACAATAAAGGCTGCTTTTATAGCATCATCAGGAAATTGCCCCGGGCAAGCCATGAAGTGAAGATGACATTGAGAAAAATACTGAATTTATTACTATCCCCTTGTCTAACAGGTACTCAGGTCTGGAAATCCACTGCTGTTGCATTTCTGGGGTTTGTTCTTCCTGCAGAATCCCCCTATCACGACTTCTGTGCTCTCTGGGGGTAGTAGGTGCACTTTACACCTACTTTTCAGGGTCTTGAGGTGGGGTATTCTTCTAACCCTCACTGTTTTCTTACAGTCCCAGCGACCCTCTACAAGCTCACATAGGTTTGGGGTCCATTCGTTGTTCTCATTCCACTTTTGGAGTATATGGTTTGTGTTGTCCCCATACCTATGTGCTCCTATTGCAATCTATTGTAAGTCTACACTGTTTGCATTGCTTTTCTTGCTATTATTTACCTAATTTTGGTTTGTGTACATATATCTTGTGTATATATCTTATCCTCTTACTGAGGGTACTCACTGAGATACTTTTGGCATATTGTCATAAAAATAAAGTACCTTTATTTTTAGTAACTCTGTGTATTGTGTTTTCTTATGATATTGTGCATATGATATAAGTGGTATAGTAGGAGATTTACATGTCTCCTAGTTCAGCCTAAGCTGCTTTGCCATAGCTACCTTCTATCAGCCTAAGCTGCTAGAAACACCTCTTCTACACTAGTAAGGGATAACTGCACCTGGCACAAGGTGTAAGTACCTCTGGTACCCACTACAAGCCAGGCCAGCCTCCTACAACATTTAATTTTCCATTCCATTGGTGCACTTTAGACACCCTTTACAATACACTTATAGAAAAAACAGACTGCCAATGCACAACACATTTTTAAGACAGGAAGCAGAGGCACTTTATAACCATTTAGCAGTGCTACTAGAGGGCCTGCAGCACATATTGTGCCAACCACTTAAGTAGCCTCTTAAAACGTTTCCCAGGTCTGCAAATGCAGCCTTAATGCAGTTTTAAACTGCCAATTTCATCAATATAACCCCCTTGCAAAGCCTTAAACTCCTCTTTTATTGCATATGTCACCCCTAAGGCGAGCTCTAGGTAGCCCATAGGGCACAGTGCATTGTAAAGCATGGGTATGTACTTTTGAGTTCTCATAGTGAAAAAAATCCAAAATTAATTTTTTGCTACTACAAGGCCTACTTCTGCCTTCGTTTAATATTGTCTTGTTTTTTTGTGTTCAGAACCACAGGTATAGAAAAGGCTCCCACCATCTGCAATCTGCATCTGGATCCAGCCTGAGTAAATCCTAACCCTCAAAGTGGTACCCCTCTTGAACTTTAGCATTGGTGGTGGTGATAAAGGCGCCCAGGTGGCCAAAATCCAAAACCAGGGATGTAGAACATGTTTGGCTGAAATCTGCTCTAATTTCTGAGGAGACGGGAATAAAACTGCTTACTTTTGGCCCAAGGTGAATCGCTGGCCACCTGACATTGTGGCAGCTCCCACTACATTCTTCTCAGCACCAGCAAATTCTCTTCAGCAGACCTTTGCCAATGAGGTATCCGGCCTCATGAAACTCTTGTCAGCTATCAAGAACAGGCTCATCCGGCTGGAGATTTTTGACTGACAAATCGTGACTACGGGCCTTATCAAGATATTGGCAGACGAGTTACTCCATCTGCCGAAATGTAAATCCCATTATATCCTATATTAATCGTATATGCAGACCCTAAGTCTGAATGAATAATTCTTCACAGCTACTTCAACCAGCGATGCCTCTTTTATGGACACTACCTTAAGCCTTGCCCTGCTGAAATTCTACCTTCAAATATGTTTTCTGAATGTAATTGCTGACAGAGCCTTCTTTGTCTCCGACTCCCCACTATATTAAGGTCAGACGTATTTTTGACTTTGAGCCAGTATCACGCGATTAGATGTCTGTGGTTGGCACTTTGATCTTTTAAGCACTAGAGTTTACTTGAAATGTTTACGAATTCATAACTCTGCTTCTACTGATTGGATTTTTGTTGTTCGGTGTCAAATAGGATTTTATCGTGCTGTGTTTTAACCTTATTATTGTTGGTGTGCTGCATGAATACTTCACAAATTGATTGTAAATTTGTGCCAAGCTACCACAGGGTAAAGCACAGACTAATTTAGTGACTTCTGGATTTCACCCTGACAGGGTTTGTAGCTGTTGCTTGAGCAGGTTTAGCATCCCACTGAATCAACAATTCAATTCTGCACAGTGACCATGCAAAATAGGCAGCTTTGGTACAGTGAAGGTTAATATAAACAGTTTACATTTGAAGGGGGTGTTAAGCTGTATATGAGTGACCTGTGTAGGATGTGTGCCTATTTTAGAAGATGAGGACAGAGTGACATGAGAGGAGAGTTTTAATGTAGTACAATGGTAGAGGGGTCTTCTTTTTACCTGATTTATTCTGGCATTTGCCAAAACAGGCAGGCCCCAGAGTAGGTCAGCCTGCATTGTGGAAAGGATGTTTTCTTCATGTGGGATGATATGGAGACATGATCCAGGTCCACCTCTAGGAAATGCATTTGTCTCCTGTGCCCTGAAAGCCTTCTCCTTTAATCACATCCTCTAGCCCTGCCAGTTCTTTATCAGATCCCTCACAGTGCATACATCTACCCACAATACATTGACATAGTCTTTCAGATCCTGCTAGATTGCATGTTCCCTGCTCCTCTGAGGGTGCTTGGAAGCAGACCATGTAGTTCATGTAGAGAATAGAATACAAATAATTATAAAGTCTATCTCATCAGTAAAGTTCCTCTACCTACTGAGTGGTGCTGGCTCATCCTCTTAGCTGTATATATAGTGTGACATCTAAAATCATCACACAGCCCATAAAAAAGAGCCAGCCTAGGATAAGTGCTTAATGTCTGTGCTTGCACATTGAATGTTTGTAAAGTGGGTGTGATTTAGCTCAGGCGAATGCATGTTCCCTGTTCTCTTCAATTCAATCTTTTTTCAAAGCAACTGCACACATCTCAACCCTTGAGTTTATGCCTGAAATTTATGTGTGCAGTTACCAGTACTAATTTTATCGTTGTAAGAGTCTGCACACACTCACATAAGGGGGTAGAGATTTGTTATCTAACTAGGGGTGGATATTTTCAACCTAAAATAGTGAATGACATCCAGGTGGACAATTTTGCACAGGCACATGCAGATATCTATGTGTGCAGTAATCGCTGCACCTAGATTTCACTCTGCAAATAGGGCATTGCGTGTTTACTTAATAATATCCCAAGAATACTTATGCCACACTCATAAAGAAATGCTGAATTTTATCCTGTAGGACTCACCTTTATAGGTCTATTTATGCAATGATTTGGGAAAAATAAACACTTCACATCGACTCAACTCTGTTCACCAATATATATATATTCTCCCCCAAGACCCCAATAAAAGGTCCTCAACAAGACTCTCCGTCAAAGAGATTCACAGATTTTCATCTGGAAGGGAACATACTGCTCTGGAGATCCTTACACATAATCTTGTTGGAAAGTATTGTATTATTAAGGACAGGTAAGTACCTACACTTAGCAATAGGCCACTAACTCACACTAGGTTCAGTTAGGCCTCAATAAATTAACCCCACCTCAACTCTTGGTAGCTTGGCAATTAGCGACAAGGCTTAACTTGGAAGACAAAGTGTAAAGCATTTAAGTATCACAAAACAGTAATTAAATAAAACACAAGAAACAATTTAAAAAAACAAAACCAATGTATAAACATAGGACATACTATTAGCTTTAAAATTACACCAAAATGAATGAAATCAGATAAGAGGATCCCGAGATATGAATTTTTAAAGAAGTTGTGTTTTTTAGGCCATGGAAAAGAGTAGCACCAATCGGGTCATCTAGTCGCACCTCGACCGCAGCAAAGTCAATGTTGAAGGCCGACGGCGATGGAGCTCTACTTGGCTACAGCAAACAGGAGGGCTCGGTCAAAAGATTACCTTCAGACTTAGTCGTTTTTTTCAAAATTTTCTTCAGCAGGATGAAGTCGCCATTCCGATCCGACCTCCTTGGAGCCCTTCCTTGGAAACGCAGACCTCGGTGAAAATGTCTACGTTCAGACTTAACGATTTTTCGAGTTGAAAGTCCTTCATCCGGGCCAAACCTGAATCTTAATCCGACATCCCTGGAGCCCTCTTTGGATACACCAAGTGGGAGGTCCCTGCCAACTTTCTATGCTCGGACTTAGGGCCAGATTTATACCTTTTCACACAAAACTATGTTAGCGCAGTTTTGCATGAAAAAGTATAGCGCCGGCTAGCGCCATTCCAAGATGCCGGCCGGGTGCCATATTTATGGAATGGCGCTAGTCGGCACTAATGCCTGGTTAGCGTCCTTGGAAAGGATGCTAACAGGGTAAGGGAGGCGTAGGGGAAACCGGGGCTTGTGCACTGAATTATGGCGCTACACTGTTTAGAGGCAGAAAAATTGCCTCTAAGCAGTGTAGCACCATTTTCTGGCAGACAACCCTCATGGACATGGCTCCTGTCTTAGTAAAGACAGGATCCATGCCCACCACCCCAATGGCCATGCCCGGGGAGAAATGTTCCCTGTGCATGGCTATTGGGGCCAGTGCTGTGCAGGGGGCCCCACGGCAGGGCCCGAGCGGGGGAAAAATAAAAACAAATACTTACCAGGACTTACCTGGGTTGGGTCCCCATCCTGTGGTGTCCCTCTGGTGTGGGTGGGGGTGTCCCTGGGGCCAGGGAAGGGCTCCTGTGGGCACTTTTAATGGTCTCTGACAATTGAAACATGCCTACAAGTCTCTTTACGCCTGCCCATACCCAGGCGTTAAATAATGGCGCTAAACAAGCTTTGCGCTAAAATTTAAGTCCCCATCACCCCGTGCTTGATTTTAGCACGGGGATAAATATGACGAAAAGGCCATATCATCCTTTTCTGGACGGGAATGCCTACCTTGCATCTCATTGACGCAAGGGAGATTGTCCCATCCAGAAAACAACATTAACTCCATAACATTGGTGCTAGACATGTCTAGCACCAAAGTATAAATATGGGGTTAGGTTTGCGCTGAATTACCGTCGAACAAAATTAAGCTAATTCAGCACAAACCAAGTATAAATATGGGCCTTAGTATCTTTTTCGGAGATTTTCTTCAGAGGGACGACCCTGCTAGTCAGGCCAGGTCATGTTGTGGCAAGCTGGCTAGAGTCGCCAAAGTGGGTCGGTCCTTCTATGGAGCTTTTTCCAAAAGGTTCTCCAATCTTCTCCAAAATTCTTCCAGAAGGTATTTAAAGGTCTTGCAGGGGTCCATAGCTCACCCCAAGGTTCCAAAAGCTCTGATTTGCTCCTTGAGGGTGCAGACTACAACTCACAGAATGCACCTGGCTCACGCTACAAATTGACCATTTGACAGTGGTCAGCATGTCAGTTTCTTCAGGATCTGAAACAGGGGACTCTGGTTAGCAATTTTTCGTGTGTAGCATCAGGGAGTCCCTCATTGAGCCAGTTGAAGAAGGCACAGTCCTTCTTATGGTGAATCCTAAGTGTGAACCTGTGCAGTCCTTCACAATGCAGTGTCCAGGTGCAGGTCAGGGGTCCAGCAGGGCAGTCCTTCTTAGCCTGATTTTCTCCTTTGTAGGGATCTGAGGTGTGGGTGCAGCTCTGCCATATTCATCCTTGCTCCTGGATAAAAAACAGGGGGGCTGGTTCTCCAATAAGAGGCAGGGTCCTGCCCCCTGTGAAGATCACTTCCTGGGAAGTGTGGCAAAAATCAGTCCCAGGGAGCAACATTCCTCAAAAATACATCATGGTTGAAAATTATTTTTGGAAGTTAGATCTGGCAGATCCCACCCACTGGTGTGGCTAAAAATCCTAAACACACACCTCTCCTACCCTCTCACAATCTAATCAAGAGGGCACCTAATTGGGGTGGCAGGATGTGAGGGAGGTGCTGGGTTGCTTCAAATGTCCTTCCCTACCTTTGAAGACCAGTTTGGCAGCCCTCCCCCTGCCTGCTTCCCCATCTGCTGAGGTAGATCTCCTCCCCCAGGCACATCCTTTGTGTTCAACCTAGGCCACTTGATACCTCATCAAGGCAGCCTTGCCAGGCTGCCCGAGGCTGGCCAATCAGAGAAGAACACTACAGAGCTGAAGTCGGCAACTTTTCAGGTAAAGTTTAAAACTCTTTACCTGACCTAGTCATATTAAATCCAACACTTGTAAACTGTGGGATTTATTATAATAAATTTGATACCAAACTAGAGGAATCTGACACTAATAATTGAAATTAAGTCTCCACATTTTAGCCTATGGGTGTCGTTCACTACAGTGAGGGAAAACACATTTGGCCATTTTACCTCACCAGGGCTTATGAAACCATGTTTGTAAGGTCCCTGCTTATAGTTGCATGGCACACAATCCTAGGGGCGCCTAGGGAACACCTTAGGGGGGACTTTTATCTAAAAATAAGGTAGTTTAAGACTTTGAAGTTACTTTTAATTCCAAAGTCGAATTTGTATGTAACTTTAATGTAAAAGCAGCCAGTAAGGAAGGCCTCCCTTTAAAATGGCACTGGGCACCTCAGCACTGCTCCTTTGGGTGCATTAGCTATTCTGGTGTCCCTAAACTTACATGCCCTACCACATTAGGGACTTATAGGTAGGTTGATACTGCAAATTTTAATTCGCCTAATTTTCATATCCCTTTACACAGAGCACTGGCCCTGGGACTGTTCAGCAATATTCATGGCACAGCCAAGAGTCAGTAACCATCAGTATCTCTTCAAAATGCTTGGGGTGATCAGGGCAAAAAGGAGGACTTTCCTACACTTAATATTTTCTATTTACCTTCGAATTGCAAGAGGGTGTTATTCATGGTATTGCTGTTCAAGAGCTAAAGTAGACTACAGCCTGTGGTACCATTGAAATAGCAGTGGGGTATCCTTTTTCTTCCAGTGGAAAGCTTTATTTAATTTGGCCACCTCCAGTCACTAGAGCAATATATGCCAGTCATAGTTGGGCATCATCTATTCAAGTTCAAGGGTCTCAAGCTGAGTGATATAACCTCCAGTTTAAAGGGAATCAAGTATCTCAAAATTAGCTTTAGTAACGTAGAGACTCCGACCCAGAAGTCACAAACCAGCAGGCTCTGCCCCCAAATGTGTATCTCATCTAACTGTTTAGCCTCTACACCAGTTAGAGTTTGCATTCCAGAACATTCAATGTAGGCATGAGGGAGTATAGTGCAAGGGATAGTATGTTGTGTAATGCATTTATCTGCTTAAAACTCAACTCACTTGAATGAAGAGTGTATGTCTCTGATTTGCCTTTCCCACTCTTTCTATGAATATTATTTGTATGTCTTTCCTATTGTGTGGCCATGCTCAGGGTATCCTGTGCAAACCGCACCCAACATGTATTGTATATGTTATCTTCCAATCTAACGAAAAGTGAACAATATACAGTTGTCTCCATGAGAACTGCCAAATGAATTGTAGGATTCATGATCCAGTGTCTGAGTTGCACATAGTGTACTGGTGTCATCTGGTGATGACAAATCAGAGCCCATGGGCAGGTGAAATGTAACTGTACAAACGTTTAATGGTTTATAAAATAATGCCCATCTCACGTGTGTGACATGTAATGCTACACACAGACATCACTTCCCCTGCTTATGAGGCAGTAGCCTTGGTTAGAAGGTGCTCCCACATACACAAATTATAGCCTGAAAGCAAAGAAGAACACCTACAACTCCTGATGCAAGTGTTAATGTGTACTTGCTAGTCAACTTGTGTGTATGTCTAGGTGTAGGGACCCCTAATCTGCAGGATGCCCCAAGTATTGTGTACCAATTCCCCTTCTTAGAGACATAGCACAGTGCAGGAAGTCGCATACCTGAACTGCAGATGACCACCAACAATTTGGCGGGATACATGGTTTGTGTGCACAAATTGGGCACAATGCTGTCACGCATGTATTCAATGTTCTTTCACAGTGACATGCAAGCATGGATTGGAAAATGGCAGTTGTTACATGATGTCACTCAGTTGGGATGTGTGAGTGTATACATTGTGAATGGCATCATGTCAACTGTCATGGACAATGTAGGACAATCAAAGGCATGGACAAATGTAATGTATGGCAACACCAACTTATGGGGATGAGCATGGACCTATACATGTGTCTGTGTCAGCCATGTCTGGCATGCCACCAACAACCTAGGCTGGACCTACAAAAAACTTCACATCCACATTCTGTCTAACTACACATATATAGCAAACACAAACCATTGAGTGGAATTGAGCAATGGGAAGCAGCCACCATTTAAATCTGCAGCAGAAATATGACAATCACGAAGTTGAATTGTATGATTTATCTGCCCATGCACTGCTTTTGACATACCATACACTGAGTCATCAGGCCCCTGGAAACTGCAGTACATTGGCATGACTGACATATAATGTGGTCATAATTGGAGAAGTGCATAACAAACCCTGTTAAAAATGGGGTCTAAGGTTGGGAGTCAGTTTGCACTCTGTCCAAGCAGGGACCCTCACTCTAGTCAGGGCAATGGAGGTAAACACTTAGATAACCCCTGCTCACCCCCTTGCTAGCTTGGCTCAAGCAGTCACGCTTATCTCAAATGTAATGTGTAAAGAATTTGTCCCAACATACACAGTAATACAGTGAAAACACTCCAAAATGGACACCACACCAGTTTAGAAAAAGGCAATATTTATCTAAATCAAACAAAAAACATACACAAGTAAAAATGTGAATTTTCAAAATAGTAAACAATGGAAATGTTGATTGTATACAAAGTACCTGGTGTGCATCAAAAACAAGGCCGCACAAGTGAGCGTGCATCGGAAAAGTCAGCGATGGGTTTATTTCTTACATGCAAGTGAGGCCATGCGTCATTTCTTCTCCAGTGGGGTAGGTGATGCTTTGTTTTTCTCCCCTGCCAGAGAGTGATGCATCGATTTCTGGACAGGGCACCTTGGAACCTCGCAGGTTCGCAATTACTTTGACGCCCAGCCACGATGCATGAGAAATCCGGTTGCATGGTGGTGGAAAGTCATGCTGCATAGGGTTTACATCATTATCAGCAACTGCAAGCGGGTGTTGCGTCATTTCTCTAGCCACAATGCTCCGACCTCCCAGCAGCGATGCAGGAGGAGCATCGATTTTAGCCACAAAGAGGGTAGCATGTTGTTTTTCAGCCACGTTGCAGTTGGTGCATCATCATTTTCCCCGCACGGTGTTCTGTGTGGATTTCAGTCCTTGTTCTGCCAGCTTCCCCTCCCAAGGGCCCAGAGACTGGACAGGATACCACTTGGTAGGGCAGGAGTCTCAGCAGAGAGTCCAGGTGCTGGCAGAGGAAGTCTTTTATGGCCCTGAGACTTCAAAACAGGAGGCAAGCTCAATCCAAGCCCTTGGAGATTCTTCACAATCAGGAATATACCACAAAGTCCAGTCTTTGTCCTCTTTCAGGCAGAAGCAGCAACTGCAGGCCCACCCTGCAAAGCACAGCCACATTGCTAACCCTCAGGCATCTGTAACAGACATGTCTATGTCCCCCAACAGGCACCACCACCCATGCAACCCTAATGGAGGGGACAAGGAGTGCCACAGCACTCCAGGGAGACAGAGGCACATCACAAGACCTTGGCGAAGGACCCCTGGACACTGATGAGCAGGCAGGCCCCTCACAAAGCCCACTCCAACAATTGACACTGCTACTACTACAAAGCAACCATCCCACCCATTCACCAACAACACTTAGCTAAAGGCAAATTGAAGTACTATACTACAAATAGGACCCACCTGTGACATCCAACAGGGCTGCCCCAAGTCGCTTTTGAGGACACCCAACCCTTATGACTTCCATCACTGTATATAGCACAATTCACTGTATTCGACCAATAAAACACATTTCTCACCTGTAACACTGTCCCCTGTCTTCAATGTTGAACAAAGTGGAGTTGGATGCAACTGGCAGAGAACACCTTTATTGTCAATTTGTGCTTGGTGGTGGTAATGTGTATTTCAAATTAGGCAAGGAGGGAATGCATATATTGTCTGTCAGTACCATCCAGAAGCGATCCATGTCTCACCTATCATGACCAATTTCCCCTATATGACATGGCACACTGACAGTATCAGTCACTAACCACACTTACAGGCTTAAGTTCCAGACAGTTTTTGGAAGTAGAGTTGTACCAGTTGGTTCCTGGAATTGACATCTTCTCCTTCCTCTTCCTCACCATCACTCTCCTCACCTCTCTGAGATAGCTGATCAGGACTTATAGCACTCTCCACCTCCAGAAGGGGGGATAGAATGTCTCACAGCCACATTGTGCAGCATGCAGCAGGCCACCACTATTATACACACCTTATCAGGCCCATAGGCCAGGAAACACCCAGGGATATGTAGACACCAGAATCTAGCCTTCAGGAGACCTATATTACACTCTATCACCCTCCTAGTACGTCCATGGGCCTCATTGTATTTCCTCTCTGCATCCGTCCTGGGATTCCTCACTGGTGTCGGTAGCCAACGCAAGTTTGGATAGCCAGAATCACCTAGAAAATGGGTCAATACAGAGTCGTCATTGTAATGTCCCTTAGTCAGACAGGCAGGTTTTCTGCAATGTGTTAGTTAGTGACAGGCAAACTTACCTATGATCCACCATCTGTCCTCTTGTAGTTGTTCCATCTTCTGTGGCACACTACTGTTCCTCAAAACAAATGAATCATGGACTGAACCTGGAAACATGGCATTCACATGGGAAATGTACTGGTCTGCAGTATCTACCAATTGGATGTTCATGGAGTGAAAATTCTTCCTGTTTCTGTACACCTGTTCACTCACTCTTAGGGGGATGATAGCTATGTGGGTGCCATCGATGGCACCTATGACATGGGGAATGTTTGCAAAGGAATAGAAGTCAGACTTGATGGCAGGGTGATCAGCACTTTGGGGGAATTGCACATAGGATTGCAGATGTTGTACAAATGCATTCAGAAATCTTGTCAGTACCTGGCTGAACATTTGCTGTGAGAAACCAGCACCCATGCCCACTGTCTCTTGAAATGAGCCTGTGGCCAGGAAATGGAGTACGGAGAGCACCTGCACCTCAGTTGGAATGGCATGCTGGTTACGATTTCTGGGAGTCAGTGCAGGATCCAGTAATGCACATAGGTCCAGAATAGTTGCACGTGTGAGTCTGTAAGTGATAATGATCTGACACTGAACCATGGTCCATATAGCCACAACTGGTCTGTACACCGATGGTGCCCTTCCTCGCCACAAGGGTCGGTACCTATGAGGGGTTACAAAAAGGAGTGATGTGCAGACATACATTGGCATATTTTCTAAATACATGCAGGGGCATATTTATACTCTGTGTGCGCCGGATTTGCATCGTTTTTTTTTACGCAAATCCGACGCAAAGCTAACTCCTTATTTATACTTTGGCGTTGGACCCGTCTAGCGCCAAATATCTTGGAGTTTGCGTCATTTTTTAGCGTGGACACCTACCTTGCGTTAATTATATGCAAGGTAGGCGTTCCCTTCTAAAAAATGACTCTAAGGCATGTGCGCCTTATTTAAACTCCCGTGCAAAAATGACGCATGGGAGTGGGCGGGCCTTAAAAAATGACGTCCAGCTGCTTTTGCGTCATTTTTTAACGCCTGGTCAGGGCAGGCGTTAAGGGACCTGTGGACTCGGAAGGAGCCCAGAGGTGCCCTCCCATGCCCCCAGGGACACCCCCTGCCACCCTTGCCCACCCCAGGAGGACACCCAAGGATGGAGGGACCCATCCCAGGGAAGTAAAGGTAAGTTCAGGTAAGTATTTTTTTCGTTATTTTTTTGTGGCATAGGGGTGCCTGATTTGTGCCCCCCTACATGCCACTATGCCCAATGACCATGCCCAGGGGACATAAGTCCCCTGGGCATGGCCATTGGGCAAGGGGGCATGACTCCTGTCTTTGCTAAAACAGGAGTCATTTCAATGGGGGTTGGGCGTCAAAAAAAATGGCGCAAATCGGGTTGAGGCCAAAATTTTGCCTCAGACCTGATTTGCCCCATTTTTTGACGCCCAAGCTCCATTTTCCCCTACGCCGGCGCTGCCTGGTGTGAGTCAATTTTTTTGACGCACACCAGTCAGCTGCGCCGGCTAACGTCATTCAATAAATAAGGCGCCCGCATGGCGCTTTGAAATGGCGTTAGCCGGCGTTAAAATTTTTGACGCACAACTGCGTTGGCGCAGTTGTGCGTCAAAAAGTATAAATATGGCCCGCAGTGCCTTGTTCATAGTAGTGGCTGTACAATAACTGCAACCTGACAGATTTACATGTACATCACTAGGAGGGAACAGAGTAAATCATGTGTGCTACTATACGCAATGGATAGAGGCCTAGGTGTTTCATGTGGCTAATAGGCCCTGCATTGTGAGTAGAATGAATTTCAAGATGCGTAGGCGATGGCAAAATGTCTGCCCACTGTAGTTCTGCCCCTTTGTGGAAGTGACCTAATACCGCTAGCGGTTGACGGTGCATACCGCTGCGGAACGTACACGCGTTCGTCATCGTTTGATCACTTGACTCCCTGATCTCGTGCAGGCAGGTACTCCACTCTGTGTACTGCTGTCATCTGGCTATGGATGTTCCACGTGGTGCAGGGGAAAGGGCCCCGGCCTTCTCCCAGGAAAAGCTGGAGAAGCTAGTGGAAGGGGTCCTGCCCCTGTACGACAGACTGTATGGATGGCCAGAAGTACAGGTGAGTCCGGGTTTGGGGGGCACTGTGTGAGTAATGGATGGAGTGGATTGCACACATGCGTGCTCCTGTGAGCCAGGATGTGCCATGGTGCATGGAATGCTTCGTGCCACTGTCCTGCATGTCTGAGAGTACTGTCAGTCCTATGTTTGACAATCTGCCAGCTGTTCCCATCGTGCAAGTGCCTGACCTCTGTGTTCCATTTCTGTGTCACCCTACTAGGTCAGCGCCCACCAGAAGAGGGCACATTGGCTTGCCATAGCCAAGAAGGTACCTACCCTGAGGGTCTACAACTGGCGGAGCACCCACAGTCTTAAGAGGTGGTAGGACCTGCGGCCCTGGGTGCGAAAGATCACTGAGGCCCAGCTGGGGAAGTCCTCCCAACGTGGAAGGGGTGCCCGTCGGGCACTGACCCCCTTCATGCGTCGGATCCTGGTGGTGGCATACCGAGATCTGGATGGGCGCTTGAAGGCTGCACAGCAGTAACAAGGGGGTGAGTACTCACAGACCATACATCAGTCTGGAAGGATGAGTCTGTGTGCGATAGGGTTCATGCAGCTTAGAGCATGGAATTTGACTGGAGTCCATCTACTGTATGTTCCTGTGGTAGGCTGCTATACGAGCGGATCAAGTAGAGTCAGAGAAGGGGTATATGCGTTTTAGGCTTGAAGTTTTATTCTCTGTTTTGTTCACAAGATATTCACTTATTCAATGTTTATAGATATTTGGTAAGCCTCGGGTTTTCTGCTCTTCTCAATTTCTTTCTTTCTCTCTTTCTTAGGTTTCCTCTCCCTCTGGTCTATCCCGGTTGTGAAGGATGTGGGCGTCTCTCTCGGATTCCGGGCATGAAGAGAAAAGAAAGGAACAGGTAAGTCCTTCTGCGGGAACGGGCTGTTTATTGTGCTCGTGAGGGAAAGGGTAGCAAGCAGGGTAGGTCCGTGAAGGGGTGGTCAGAGGTGGGGTTTTAGGGCTCCTTGTGTTCGTATAGTGCCTGGTTCCCTTCCTTCCCCTTCCCTTGTGACCTATTCCCCCTCCCCGTCCTTCCTCCCACCTCCCTGAGGCCTTTTCCCAGTGCCCGTGATTCCCCGTAACCCTCCTGTCCCTAGGAGGGACCGTACCTTATTAAGCCACGACCCTCCGGGGTCGTGGCGGCGTTCTCGCGCCTCCGGCGTCTCTCCTTTCGCCGTTTCCCGCGTTTCTTCACTTCTTCTGCGGTCTGACTCCTGCTTCCTCAATGGGGTTGCTGTTGACTCTGTTCTCCCGGTCGGCGTTCTCTCCGTCTCGTTCTGCTTCTCCATCGCGTTCTGCCTCTTCCCAGGATCGTTGCCCTTTTTCTTTTCCTCTGCCGGAACCCGGAAGTCGTCGTAGCTGTTACGGCGTCGCATCCCCTCGTTGCCAGGGGAACGCAACGTCGTCTCCGCGGAGCCTGCCGAGTAATGGCGGATTCGGGGTAAGTAAGACGCGGTCTCCGCGACCCATCTACAGTCCCCTACCCATGATCGGGACTGCTCGAGGACCGAGGAGGACGAAGGAGGAAACCGGGAGAGGTAGTCGGCAGGACCTTGTTGGGAACCAGGGATGTGGCGTACCTGGAACTTAAATGGTTGCAGTTCTAGGAACCATCTCAAGATTCTGGAGTTGGTGTCTTTGTGAGAGGCAAGCCAGGTGAGAGGGGCATGGTCAGTAAATAAAACGAAGGACCTGCCTAAAAGATAATACTGCAAGGAGTCCACAGCCCATTTGATGGCGAGACATTCTTTTTCGATAGTTGGGTAATGGGTCTCTCGCGGAAACAGTTTTCTACTTAGAAAAACCACAGGGTGGTCAAAACCCTCTCCATCGGGCTGGGTGAGTACAGGTCCGAGACCGACGTCCGAAGCATCAGTATATAAGTGAAAACTGTTTGAGAAATCGGGACATTTTAGTATTGGGTCTGTGGTAAAGGAATGTTTTAATCGATCAAAACTACTCTGTTGGGAGTCGGTAAATGGGGCCAGTTTCGTGGGGTTTTGTTTAGTCAGGAGGTCAGTCAGAGGGGCTGCAATGGTAGAATAATTGGGGATAAATCGGCGGTAGTATCCTACTAAGCCTAGGAATGATCGTAGGTCTTTCTTCGTTCTTGGTTTAGCTGCTTGGAGTATGGCCTCAACTTTGCTTTTCTGCGGTTGTAGAGTGCCGCTCCCTATGACATAACCTAGATATGAGACTTCAGTGCTTCCTAGTAAACAGTTCTTAGGGTTGGCAGTTAAACCGGCCTCAGTTAAGGCGGAGAAGATTGTATGCAGATGCAATAAGTGATCTTGCCAGGTTTCACTAAAGATGACAATGACGTCTAGGTAGGCTGCGGTAAAGGTCTGGAAGGGTTTAAAGATTCGATCCATCAGGCGCTGGAAAGTCGCGGGAGTGCCGTGAAGACCAAAAGGTAAAACCGTGAATTGATAAAGACCGGAGGAGGTTGAAAAGGCTGTTTTTTCTTTGGCATCGGGGTGGAGGGGTATCTGACAATACCCCTTGGTTAAGTCAAGGGTGGATAAGTAACAAGCCTTCCCTAATTTCTCTAAGATGTCATCCACTCTGGGGATAGGGTAGGTGTCGAACAGGGAGATCTCATTAAGTTTGCGAAAATCAATACAAAATCTAATCGATCCATCTGGTTAAGGAACCAACACTACTGGGGAATTCCAGGGACTGTTAGAGGGTTCAATGACCCCTAACGCTAACATTGTTTCAACTTCGGTTTCAATGATGGGTTTTCGTGCTTCAGGGATGCGATAAAGACGAAGACGTACTACATGTCCTTCAGGTGTTTTAATGTGATGATATATCAATGAAGTTTTTCCCGGTATTTCTGAGAAGAAATGGGGATGTTGTTCGATTAGGGTGTATAATTGGTTTTTTTTCGGTTTCGGTTTGCTCCTTATTAATACTGGGTTTCTCTTCTGGATGTGTTATTCTTAAAGGGCATAGATCTAGTTCCCGTTCTTTGGTAGAGGAGACAAAACAACCGGTGTCTGTTTGTTCCTCAGTCTCTTCTGAAGGTCTCCATTGTTTTAATAAATTTATATGGTAAATTTGGGTTTTCCTTGGGCAGGTGTTTATCTCTAATAGGTAAGTAACAGGAGAGACTGCTTTAATAACCCTATAGGGTCCTTGCCATTTAGCAATCAGTTTATGATCAGATGTAGGTCGCATGATGAGGACCTGATCGTTGGGGAGAAAAGAACGTATTTTGCTTCCCTTGTCATAGTATGATTTTTGTTGTTTTTGAGACGTGACTAAATGACTATGGACGTCGTCCCAGAGGGTCTGTAACTGACTTTTGAGTTGGTGGATATAGTCAATCAGGGGATTCCCTTCTTCCTGTTCTTCCTCCCACGTCTCAGCGGCCATATCCAGGAGACAACGAGGTTGTCTCCCGAAAACCAATTCAAAGGGACTGTGTCCCATAGAAGACTGTTCGTGGGTTTGTATGGCATACAGGACCAAGGGAAGCTTCTGATCCCAGTTGCGACCGGACTCGTCCACAGTTTTCCGCAGCAATGTCTTTATAGTGCAGTAATTTCGTTCTACCAACCCGTCTGTCTGGGGGTGATAGACCGAGGTCCGTAGTTGGGTGATCCCTAATATCTGACATATCTGTTTCATGAGTTTTGACATAAAGGGTGTACCTTGATCTGTCAGTATTTCCTGGGGAAAACCTATTCGGGAGAACACTGTTATCATGGCTTGTGCTATTGTTTTGGTTGTCATGCTGGAGAGGGGTATGGCTTCGGGGTATCTAGTCGCATAGTCAACTATGACTAAAATGTAAGTATGTCCTTTAGAAGAGGGAATTAGGGGCCCTACGAGGTCCATACCCACCCATTTAAAAGGGATATCAATAATGGGTAAAGGGTATAGTGGTGCTTTCCGGGGCATTCCTGGTTCAGTTAATTGACATCTAGGACATTGGGAACAGTATCTGCGTATCTGAGCATACACTCCGGGCCAATAGAATTTTCGCATAAGATATTCTTCTGTTTTTTCCCGACCATAATGACCTCCCCCGGGTTGATTATGGGCTAAAAACAGTACTTGGGCTCGAAATGGTTCAGGGACTACTAATTGTTGCTTAATCATATCCTCGAGGGATGGGGATTCACTCATGATGAAGCACGCTCGTAAGCCCACCTGGTAATTATATCCCACTTCTGACACCACTGTGGTAGGCTGCTATACGAGCGGATCAAGTAGAGTCAGAGAAGGGGTATATGCGTTTTAGGCTTGAAGTTTTATTCTCTGTTTTATTCACAAGATATTCACTTATTCAATGTTTATAGATATTTGGTAAGCCTTGGGTTTTCTGCTCTTCTCAATTTCTTTCTTTCTCTCTTTCTTAGGTTTCCTCTCCCTCTGGTCTATCCCGGTTGTGAAGGATGTGGGCGTCTCTTTCGGATTACGGGCATGAAGATAAAAGAAAGGAACAGGTAAGTCCTTCTGCGGGAACGGGCTGTTTATTGTGCTCGTGAGGGAAAGGGTAGCAAGCAGGGTAGGTCCGTGAGGGGGTGGTCAGAGGTGGGGTTTTAGGGCTCCTGGTGTTCGTATAGTGCCTGGTTCCCTTCCTTCCCCTTCCCTTGTGACTTATTCCCCCTCCCTGTCCTTCCTCCCGCCTCCCTGAGGCCTTTCCCAGTGCCCATGATTCCCCGTAACCCTCCTGTCCCTAGGAGGGACCGTACCTTATTAAGCCACGACCCTCCGGGGTCGTAGCGGCGTTCTCGCGTCTCTGGCGTCTCTCCTTTCGCCGTTTCCCGTGTTTCTTCACTTCTTCTGCGGTCTGACTCCTGCTTCCTCGATGTGGTTGCTGGTGACTCTGTTCTCCCGGTCGGCGTTCTCTCCGTCTCGTTCTGCTTCTCTGTCGCGTTCTGCCTCTTCCCAGGATCGTTGTCCTTTTTCTTTTCCTCTGCCGGAACCTGGAAGTCGTCGTAGCTGTTACGGCGTGGTGTCCCCTCGTTGCCAGGGGAACGCAACGTCGTCTCCGGGGAGCCTGCCGAGTAATGGCAGATTCAGGGTAAGTAAGACGCGGTCACCGCGACCCGTCTACAGTTCCCCAAAGGGTGTAACGGTGTCCCTGTCAGGTTTCACCTACCTTAGCTCCAATACTATTTCAGGGGTAGGGTGTAGGTCAGTATTCTGCTCAGTAGTCAGGGGCATGGCCATGGGCATAGTGCACGGTGCTGCCTGTTGGCTGTGTCTGCTGGTTGGGTGTTTGTCTGGCCATTGTGTATCAGCATTCAGCTATTTAGAAGTGTCTCCCCATCCCTGTTCTCTTGTGTTGGTTTGGCACAGCATCAATATCAGGCAAGGGAACTAAGGCATCGGCAAGAGGGGAGGCAGCGGCCCATAGATCCTCCGAGGCAGAGACAACGGACTCCCAGGGGACGAGTGGGTGGGAGGGTGAGGGGACTTCCATGGGGGAGGCTACTACCACAGGAGGTGACTCTAAGACCTCCTCTGATGGGGTTCCTCCAGCGGTGGTGGACCCTTGTGGACACACCACTACCGTGAGATCTTCCGCCACCCCCATACCATCACTGCCCTCCCTTCTGCTCCCCACTGAGTTGCCCGTGCCCACCCACCCAGAAAGGTGGGCATCTCCTTCGCTCCAGGCACCTACTCCCCTGCCCCAGTCAGCCCTGCTGCCCTCACAGAGGAGGCTATTAACCTCCTGAGAACCATCTCTGTAGGGCAGACAACCATCGTCAATGCCATCCAGGGTCTGGCATCAGAGGTGCAGCAGACTAATGCCTATCTGGATGACATTCACAGTGCTGTGTCTGCCCTACAGAGATCTTTTCAGGCTCTGGCCTCCTCTTTGACGGCAACCAGTTTCTGTAGGAGGCTGGTCTGCCTTGTAGTGGGTACCAGAGATACTTACACCTTGTGCCAGGTCCAGTTATCCCTTATTAGTGTAGGAGAGGTGTTTCTAGCAGCTTAGGCTGTTAGAAGGTAACTATGGCAAAGAAGCTTAGGCTGAACTAGGAGACATGTAAAGCTCCTACTATACCACTGGTGACATATGCACAATATCATAAGAAAACACAATACACAGAATTACTAAAAATAAAGGTACTTTATTTTTATGACAATATGCCAAAAGTATATCCGTGAGTACCCTCAGTATGAGGATAAGCTATATACTCAAGATATATGTACACAAACCAAACTTAGGTAAGTAATAGCAAGAAAAGTAATGCAAACAGTGTAGAATTACAATAGATTGCAATAGGAGCACATAAGTATGGGGCAACACAAACCATATACTCCAAAAGTGGAATGCAAACCACGAATGGACCCCAAACCTATGTGAGCTTGTAGAGGGTCGCTGGGACTGTAAGAAAACAGTGAGGGTTAGAAAAAAGTAAAGTGCACCTACCTCCCCCAGAGAGCACAGTAGTCGTGATAGGGGGATTCTGCAGGAAGAACAACCACCAGCAATGCAACAACAGTCGATTTCCGGACCTGAGTACCTGTAAGACAAGGGGACCAAGTCCAAAAGTTGCGACAGTGTCGAGAGTGGGCAGGAGCCCAGGAAATGCCAGGTGAGGGTGCAAGGAAGCTGCCACCGGTTGGAAGAAGCTTGGAGTTCTGCAAGAAAGAAGAGGACAAGGAACTTCTCCTTTGGAGGATGGATGTCCCACGTCGTGATGAAGCTTGCAGAGGTGTAGCCTTGCTTGCTGCAAAGGTCACAGTAGAGGTTTTTGGGTGCTGCTGTGGCCCAGGAGGGACCAGGATGTTGCCACTTGGAGGAGGAGACAGAGGGGGCTCCCAGCAACTCAGGGAGCCCTCCCAGAAGCAGGCAGCACACGCAAAAGTACCTGAACAGGCACTTGGAAGGAAAGTGAACCGGAGTCCACGCAAAGTCACAAAAGGGAGTCCCACGACATCAGAGGACAACTCAGAAGTTTGTGCACTGCAGGATAGAATGTCGGGGACCCAGGCTCGGCTGTGCACAAAGGAAATCCTGGAAGAGTGCACAGAAGCCGGAGCAGCTGCAAACCACGCGGTACCCAGCAATGCAGTCTAGCGTGGGGAGGCAAGGACTTATCTCCACCAAACTTGGACTGAAGAGTCACTGGATTGTGGGAGTCACTTGGACAGAGTTGCTGAGTTCCAGGGACCACGCTCGTCAGGATGAGAGGGGACCCAGAGGACCAGTGTTGCAGTCTTTTGGTGCCTGTGTTAGCAGGAGGAAGATTCCGTCGACCCACTGGAGATTTCTTCAGAGCTCCTGGTGCAGGGAGGAGGCAGGTTACCCCCAGAGCATGCTCCACCTGGAAACAGTCGAGAAAGCTGGCAGGATGAGGCAATACAAGGTTGCTCGTAGTCATCTTGCTACTTTGTTGCGGTTTTTCAGGCGTCCTGTGCAGTCAGCGGTCGATCCTTTGGTAGAAGGTGAAGAGGGAGATACAGAGGAACTCTGATCAGCTCTTGCATTCGTTATCTAAAGAATTCCCCAAAGCAGAGACCCTAAATAGACAGAAAAGGAGGTTTGGCTACCAAGGAAGGAGGATTGGCTACCAAGAGAGGTAAGAGCCTATCAGAAGGAGCCTCTGACATCACCTGCTGTCACTGGCCACTCAGAGCAGTCCAGTCTGCCCCCAGCACCTCTAAATCCAAGATGGCAGAGGTCTGGGACACACTGGAGGAGCTCTGGGAACCTCCCCTGGGAGGTGCAGGTCAGGGGAGTGGTCACTCCCCTTTCCTTTGTCCAGTTTCGCACCAGAGCAGGGCTGGGAGATCCCTGAACCGGTGTAGACTGGCTTATGCAGAGATGGGCACCATCTGTGCCCATCAAAGTATTTCCAGAGGCTGGGGGAGGCTACTCCTCCCCAGCCTTCACACCTATTTCCAAAGGGAGAGGGTGTGACACCCTCTCTCAGAGGAAATCCTTTGTTCTGCCCTCCTGGGCCAGGGCTGCCTGGACCCCAGGAGGGCAAAGACCTGTCTGAGGGGTTGGCAGCAGCAGCAGCTGCAGTGGAGACCCCGGAAAGGCCGTTTGGCAGTACCCGGGTACTGTGCTAGAGACCCGGGGGATCATGGAATTGTCCCCCCAATGCAAGAATGGCATTGGGGTGACAATTCCATGATCTTAGACATGTTTCATGGCCATGTTCGGAGTTACCATTGTGAAGCTATACATAGGTATTGACCTATGTATAGTGCACGCATGTAATGGTGTCCCCGCACTCACAAAGTCCGGGGAATTTGTCCTGAAGGATGTGGGGGCACCTTGACTAGTGCCAGGGTGCCCACACACTAAGTAACTTTGCACCCAACCTTCACCAGGTGAAGGTTAGACATATAGGTGACTTATAAGTTACTTAAGTGCAGTGGTAAATGGCTGTGAAATAACGTGGACGTTATTTCACTCAGGCTGCACTGGCAGGCCTGTGTAAGAATTGTGAGAGCTCCCTATGGGTGGCAAAAGAAATGCTGCAGCCCATAGGGATCTCCTGGAACGCCAATACCCTGGGTACCTCAGTACCATATACTAGGGAATTATATGTGTGTACCAGTGTGCCAATGTGAATTGGTAAATTGGTAACTAGCCTGTAAGTGACAAATTTGGAAAGCAGAGAGAGCATAACCACTGATGTTCTGGTTAGCAGAGCCTCAGTGAGACAGTCAGGCATCACACAGGGAACACATACAGGGCACATACTTAGGACAACTGGGGACCTGTCTGGCAGGGTCCCAATGACACATAGACTAAAACAACATATATACAGTGAAATATGGGGGTAACATGCCAGGCAAGATGGTACTTTCCTACAGTTTCCCTGGCCATTTTGTCCCCCCTCCAACCTCCTCTACCCCTTCCAGCACCCCACTCCCTTCACCCATCCAAAGCACACAATCAGACCCCCTTACAGGCACATTAACACACAAGAAGCACACTTCAAAACACAAGCACCACACCTCCCACCACAAGCATTCACACAGTCAACAGACACCTGCACACACAACAACGTCCACTTCACCCAGTGTGCCCACCTCTTCCGCCAACCTGTCTGTCCCCTCTACATCCACACCCTCATGCACTGTACCTTCACTCACTGTTACTGCTCCTCTTTCTGCACTCACCACTATAGCAGACAGCCATACATGTACCCCATACACCACACCTGCACTCACCACCTCTACTGTTGTTGACACATGCAGCACACTCACCAGACTTGCAGACACCCACCCAAAATACATCCACACTAGCTGTCTGTCTTCTCCCACTGTGCCCACCCCCCACCTCCCAAAACACACAAACGCACCAAGATACCCACCCATCAGACATCCACCACACCACAGCATAGTAATCAGTCACCTGCAACCACTACACACACACCTACACCCCATACATCAACTCCCTCTGCCTCCTCTCCCATGCCCTCATCCACGCCCACCCCAATTGCTCCCAAGAAACTTTTCCTCTCCTGTGCAGACCTGTTCCAACCCACTGGCCCACCCCGTCTTGTCCCCAAATATGCCCACCTCCTTGCCCTTCTGCTCCTTCCACATCACAGCCCACCCCGGTCCAGCCTTTCCATTCCCGTGCCCCTTCCCCGGTGAAGAAGAAGGCCCTCTCAGATCCTAGGCCATCCAGCTCCACCTGAGCCAAACAGCCCCCACCCACTTCAAAGGAGAAGCCCACCCTCCCTCCAACCTCCTCACGCAAGTCAAAGTCCCAAACCCATCGAAAATCCCCAGCGCCACGTCCCCCACCCCCCTTCCGTGAGGTGCCTGGATCCCCATATGGTGCCCTGTTCTGTGAGTACTCAGCACTTGGGAGTCATTTGCGGCTATTTGTGGCCAAGGACAATGTGAATTTCATGGACTTGCCATTGGAAATGTTGGCACTGTTTAGCTCAGTAAGCTACTAATTAAAGTTTCTGTGTGAGCTGTGTTTGGGCTGCACGCAGTTCCACCCTGGTATTTGTTTTAATTTTTTATGGGTGTGGGGCTATTGTATGTACTATGGTGAAGTTGCAGTGGCCTTCGGTCGGCTCTTGGTGTGGGGTGTATGACTTGTGCTGCTGGGAAGGTTTTGGGGGCGTTGCAGAGTGGGTGGAGTGGGTGGTTATGTAACTGTGCCTTTTCTTCCCTTGTGTCGTAGGTTGCCATACTTACCATCGTCGTCTTCATCAGCGGTCTGGGTCGTGTAGGTATATGGCAAGGAGCAAGGTGGCATGATCAGCAGCTCTCTGTCCATGGCTGCCGCTGTACGTTTTGTGGAACTCCGGTGACTCTTTCCTTCTATTTGTTTAATTTCTGCCTAGCTTTGTGTGGCGGGGTTGCTGCCCCAGAACTGGCAGCAGAATCGTCGTTCATAATTTGATAGGCGTGTTGGGCCTTTCCGACAGCCTGTGGGTGGACTCTGCCATTGTCAGCGGGACTCCTTTCCCGGCAGTGGGTGGTGCGAGGGATGCGTGTGTTTCGTTTGGATCATTTTTTGGCGGTCCAGCCCACTCCTCTATTGGCGGTTTCTACTGCAGGCGGAGCCGAACGGACCGCCATGTTCATAATGAGGGCCTAAGTGGGGGGTCCCTGGATTACAATAATGATTCAGTGGGGTTCCCCGGGTTCAAGTAATGACAAAGTGGGGGTCCACAGAAGTCAAAAGTTGAGAACCACTGTCTAAACCAATGACATTATTGCTTTTTCTTTACATTTCAGCTGACCAAGGATATGGCATCTAACAGTGTGTCATTGACACCCTTTGGAAACCCAAAATCTGAGCCTGGAAAGACTTACAACCAGATGCACAGTTGTACAAGAAACATAATTGAGCACACATTTGGTATACTCATGGGCCAGTCTTGCTGACTGAATGTTTTGGGTGGGAGACTCCTGTATTCCCATTTCTTGGTCTGCAAGATTGTATTATCCTGTGCAATACTGCACAATATGTATGTCAGGACAAATATCCCCTGGGATGAAGAACATGAAGCATCAAGGGAATAGGAGGAGGATGAGCCACTACATCAACCTAATCTCCAGAACACTGCTGTTGATGTGTAAAGACTTGCAAAAATCTTGCAGAACTTATTCAGTTAAGCACTTGTGACTGAAGGCATGACTGCCAAACATGTAAATAAATGAGTAAATCTAACATATGTCTTGGAGTGTCAGTCATAGTCCCACTTAAGAAATAACACACCAACATCCAGGAAGCCATAAGTAGGCCACAACAGTTGTCAAACAAGTGTGAACACTGTCATCATCCTCAAATTACCAGACACAATGCACTGATCTCAGAGAAAAGTGTGGTGTGTTATGTTTGAATTGGCTATAAAACAAACATGTTGAACTGAAAATACTTGTGTCCGACAATGAATTGTCGGTTCAAAAAGAAAAGGGATAGATATGAATTATCATTTGTTCCATTAGGGCCACACTGTATGGCAAGATATGTAAATATTAGACATCAACTGCAACAGTGGATCAGTGTGAGATATGTGTCATCTCAAAGGATAAAGGAGTCATGATACTGGTGACAACTCACAACATCCACATATTTTGCACTCACATGCATGACAAATAGTAAGTGAATCACAGATGACAGTAAACCTGTATGTACAGCACAGTGTTTGACAAATCTGTGATCATTTTGAATGGATGTCAATCAATGGCAAAACACGTCATGTACTGTTGCCAATTTGTCTGAGTACATCAGGATACAGAAGGACTTGTAAATGTATGTGGGACCATTAGCTGTAATTACTATTCTCCCAATCCTCACAATTCACTGTGCACCTGACAAAGCATATACAGCTGTGTGAGAGCACTCCTCACAAGGACAACCATATGTAAAATCAGCAAAGTCATAATCATGTCCCAAACAGGACCTGCTACATTGTGGAGGGGACTTCCAGGGTACACAAGTATTACTTCAGGAGTCAGGAAATGTTTGGGTGCCAATTAGCCTACTCGCCTCCAAAACCACCTGAACCAATACTAGTGTGATGCACAGTTCAGAACACATGTGCAGGGCATAATCTCCCATGGCCTAAAAGCAATGAAGAGCATAAAGAATGGGTCGATGAGCATGGTGAAGATGGCGTGCAAGCACAAGATGCAACATCAATAGCAGCAACATTGTTGATGTGCTGTATACTAGTCATATGTGTGGTACATGCTTGAATGACTCACACAGTGTCAGAAGAATGTGATTACCAGAAAATGTTTTACTATGTAAGATAACACATATCATCACAACCAGTGTGTAGTCAAAATACCTGCCAAGTCACAGTGTGAGAAAGTCATCCTGTTTGTATGTACAACCACATTTGACTTAACGCAAATGTTGGTGACTGACCCTGGCAGGAACCTGGGTCTGCTAAGCAGGCCTAGGGCCACTACTCTTAAAAAAGGCATGTGAAGAAGTGGTACAAGTACAAATGCCAACAACAGACTCTTGTAAGACCCTAGTAGATAATAGGGATGGGGGAATCACTCTACCTATAAGTCCCTAGTAGATAGGAGGGCAGGGAGGTTGTGACTGTCAGATGTATACAGGTGCAGAGTCAGTCTCTGGAGGGAAACTGGCAATGTGTCCCCTGATGCCAGGCCCCTGTATGAGGGGAGCATGAGCAAATTGTACCATTCACATATCCCTTCATATGTGTATACATGCTATCACAACACTTGCCTGCAATGGAGACTGTAATCCCCCCATTGCCTGACAGGCTGCTGTCTGCACAGTCAGGCTCAGCACATATTTTCAGATGTCTGCACTTTCCTAGATGTGGGTGTGAGGGCCACATCCCATGGCAAGTCCACAGCATACCTGGTAGTATGCTACCCAATGGATTTAGATGGCAACACATAGTTGACACATGGGTCAACCGTTCAAAGGTGTTGTGCTAACAAAACTAGGGATTGGCGGTAACTCCGCTCTGCTCGCGGAGTTTGCAAAGTTTTTGCCACTACACACTCTGCTTAGACAGCGGAGTTCCAAAAAACTCTGAGTAGTGCAGCCGATCTGAGGTTTTTCCTCGCTCATGCTTGTCGACGCTGAGTTGGCGAGCGTGAACAAGGAAAATCCTGGCAGATGGTTCTGACCACTCGCATTGAGAAACCTTCCGTTCACATTGAAGTAGCTGCCTCGCGAGTAGAAAATTAACTCGAGCAGCAGAAAAGAAGCGACGTGGGACAAGTACCTGATCTTAAAAATCTGCGTGAATGGAGTGACCTAATGCACTTGACTGCCTGTGGGACTCTGCGTAGCACAGCAGAGTTTTTTGGGGCACTTTGAAGAGGTCTGTGTAGCGCAACTCCATGTACTCTGCCCAGGCCTAAACAAAACATAGGAAATGTGCCCTATGTGCCCTATGTGTGGTCTGATCCTTGTAATGCATGTACTGTCACCCATGAACAAAAAACGAAACAAAAGTTCAAAATGAACCACATCTGCACATGAAGTGATGTAATGGATCAGCCATGCTGCAAACCAGAAACTGTAAAGTTAGTTTCACTCTCTCTTACACTCACAGTCTTTGTGTCTGTGCATGGGAGAGGTTATGTGGTTCTGTTGGTAGAGTGAGGAGTGCTGTCCATTGAGTCTTCTGTGCTGTCTGCTGTCTATGTTGTGTTTTCTGATGTTTGTTGTGTCCTTTGTATTTTGTGTTGTAAGATACTGCGTGTTGTGGAAGTTGGGGATAGTTAGCATTTTCTTTTTTTATTCAATTAACTGTGGGTTTGGACATATTGTAGAAGGGAAGGGCCCATGGCATGAGTGAGGAAGAGTTGGGGGGCTTTATGTGGCTGATCACCCACTACCTCCCAAATATGATGGCCATATAAGCCTGGGCTACAAGATGGAGGCACTGAAGCTGCAGTGAGAGAAGGTCTGCTTCCATATGCAGCAGATCTTCAAGCTGGAGAGGACAGCCCACCAGCTGAAACATTGATGGGCAGACCTCATAAGCAGGGAACATGACCTCCTCGACTACCTTGGAATTGATTCAGAGAAACTGTTGATAGGTACATATTCTTTGTGGTTGATTCGTTGTATTGCATTTGCAATTAGATGTTTGCTAGCCATAGGGCCTCCTTTACTAAGTTAGGACACCGGGCAGGGCTGCAAGTTGTGTTGCTGTGCTAACATTCATCACCAACAAGTACAGCAATGCACAGTAACTATTACAGATGACACATTCCTGTCCTTGTCCTCTGTGCTTGCACATAAATTGCTGACGAGCACCAATGAGGGCACCCTTGTGTCATAGTGCTAGGGTACATGGTTGATAGAGAAGCATGTTCATATGCAGGAAGCGGCACCTTTCTGCCCATACACAATCATCAATGGTATTTTGCTTCATCTATGTGTGCATAGAAAGTAGCATACATATGAAGAGAAAAAATTTAGAGTAATCATGTATTTCTTTCCCAGTGGGATACTGTGACACCACCACCGAGGTGGCCCTTGAATCTGATGAATTTCCAGCCTTAGGATCATGGCCTGGTACACTGTGCCACAAAGACTTAATAGAAATGTTGATCTGGTGGTGCAGTGTTGGAAGGTGGGTCATTAGTTGTGTGGCCTGCACAAGTAATGGGTCCGCACATGACCACCACTGGGAACCAAAACACCCCATTGAAGCGCTTGACTTCCATAGGGTAGTGTTGCAGAGCAGTCCAAGGCTTACTCAAGGGAGGTGGTGTGGGCTAGTAATATCCATTCATGAGCACACAAGCATGGCACTCAATAAATGATTGTCCAGTCTGTGCTTTTTCTTTTGCTAAAGTAAAAGTACATTTATTACACACAAACATTACTCAATACTATGCAACAATTTATAAATGTACACAAATTAATGGAATTACCACTGGATAACATTCTGTGATCGCTCATGTAAGCCTATAGGGGAAATCTAATCCAACAACACACGTGGCAAAACTGGTATCCCAATGCAACATTTGGTTGTAATGAAGAGTGAAAGCACCAAAATATGGCAAATAAGCACACTTAAGCCCATATTTATACTTTTTGATGCAAATCAGCTCTTGGGCAGATTTGCGTCAAAAAGTTTACCGCCAGCTAACGCCAATCCAACGCGCCAGCCAGGCACCTTATTTATGGAATGACATTAGCCGGCGCTGTGGCCTGGTTTGCCTCAAAATAAATTATGGTAACCGGGCAGTAGAGGCGAAGGGAAGACTGGGGGTTGTGCCACAAGGAATGGAGCCAGTCAGGTTAGAGTAAAAAATATTGGCTCTAACCTGACTTGCACCATTTTTTGATGCACAACCCCCATGGAAATTACTCTTAGCAAAGACAGGAGTCATGTCCCTCTGCCCAATGGCCATGCCCAGGGGACTTCTGTCTGCTGAGCATGGCCACTGGGCACAGTGGCATGTAAGGGGGCCAAACTTAGGCCCCCCTATGCCACCAAAAAAAAAATATATACTTACCTGCACTTACCATGGATGGGCCCCTATCCATGGGTAACCTCCAGGGGTGGGCGAGGGTGGAAGGGGGTGTCCCTAGGTGCAGGGAAGGGCACCTGTGGACTGCTTCCATGGTCTCTGACCATGGAAATGAGCCCACAGGTCCCTTAATGCCTGCCCTGACCCAGGCGTTAAAAAACAACGCAAATCCGGCTGGGCGCTATATTTTAAGGCCCACCTCCTCCTTTGCACGGGAACGCCTACCTTGCATGTCATTAGCGCAAGTTAGGTTTTATAGTACAAAAAATGACTCAAACTCCATACCTTTGTCGCTAGATGGGTCTACCATCAAAGTATAAATATGGAGTTAAGTTTGCATCGAATTTATGTTAAAAAAATGACGCAAATCCAGCGCAAATAGAGTATAAATATGGGCCTTACTTTGCAAGAGAGTGGTTATCAGTCTCATTACGGAAATCAGCATTACAAGAAACATATAGTAACGGGTTTAAATAATTTAAACAATAAAGATTACATTTAGAAAACATTTAGATTACTTCTTGATTACCCTGGTGTAACATCATACCCTTGAATAATCTGGAGTAATATCATCCTACACCACTAAAAGATCCAGTCAAACCAGCCAAGAACAAAAGTTCCAAGAGGCTGGTGTTTTACATTTGGCTGTAACTCTTGGGGGGTTATATTTCCTTTGCCCTACACAACCTAGGGTTGGGACATAAACATTGTGTTGGGGGGACGCTGCCCTGTTCCTGCAGCTCTCCCTGACAATGGGCACTTGGTTGGTAGTGACCCCATCTTCCTGGGGCCACCACAAGCTGAGCACAGTGTTCAGGAATACTTGGGCCTCGCAAGACATTATGGGACATATGCCTAATAAATTAGCCAGGTGTCCTGGGCAGAGGGCAGCGTGGGGAGCCCCCTCCCGGCTGCCCTGATAACTGGGGGATGTCCGGTCCTACTCGGACACTCGGTCATGCTGCCTCCTTGGTGGAAAGAAGCGCGAGGAGCCCACCCCCGGCTGCCCTCATGGTTGTGGGTTGTCCGGTACTACTCAGACACCCCTGTCAGGTGAGTGACATTGGGGAGGGCTCGGGAGTCCCTCCGACTCCCCGCACAGCCAGCACCTCCCCGCGAGAGCCGGCCTTTCCTCTGTTTTCTACCAGTTCCTGCAGGCAGATTCATGCTGCTGCGGGTGCTGTTGGGCCCCCTTGGGGAGTGCGACAGCACTACCCCCACCTCCTCTGCTACATCTGGTCCCCAGGATGGGGTCCCTCCTCATTATTCCCGGTACCGCAACAATGCTCCCCGCCTTTGGCCCCTTTTGGCCACTTTTCATGGAGGGTGCAATGGCAACCCCTGACCTTCTCTTGCTGGTGGGGCCCCGGGATGGGATCCAGGGGCCTGGCTCCATTTTCACTGTCACGCTCCCCAGCTTGATCTTTGGGCAGGGGCACTCCCTCAGCTGGTGGTCATCTTTGCGGGGATGGAATCGCATCCCCCGACCAGGCTTCTTGGCGGGAGCCACGGGATGGGGTCCGGGCTCCCTTCCCCGATTGTCATGGGGTGTCACGCTCCCCACATTAGTTCGCTTTGAGGTCCCAGAACGGGGTCCGAGGCCCTCCTAACTTCTCTCCACATGGGTTACGACGGCGGTCCCCGGCTTTATTTTGAGGCAGCTCCCAGGACCTGGCTCACCCCAGGGGCTTCGACCGGGGCAGCGGCAGAACCCTACTTGCTTGGCTACTCACTCGAGCATAGGTCAAAGGTCACAGATCTTCTCCTTGGGATATCTCGGGCCCCGAGGGCCGATTTGGATGATTCTCATGTCATTGCACTCCTGGTGACGAGCCCTTGCCACCAGGAGCACTCTCCTTAGAACTCCTGGACTAGAAGGCTCCCATATTTAAGGAGCCAGTCCCACTGTCTCCTGGTTGCCAGCCTTCCTTCTTGGGTCCTCCTTTTCTTCTGGGCGATGCGCTCCCCTTGCGCTAGCCGAGCCTTTCTCCCAACAAGTCATCAGGGGGAGTAAGAGGACTAGCTTACCTGGCCCTGGCCTGTGCCTCAATGGGTATGAAGTCCTTCAAGGGCAGAGTCCCTGCCCCAGGAGGCAGTCAGGAGGTTCTTCTTTCCAGCTGTCCATGACGCCCTCCTTCAGTCCTAGTGTCCAGCAGTGAAGCACAGCCAAGAGAGATAACTCTCCCATGTGCAGGACCATTTCATTGTGGGGTGGAAGTATCCAGCAGGCCTGCACCTATGGCCATTCCAGACGTGCCATATCACTTCCTTGTCCCTGTCCTCTCCTTCCTGCACAGTCTCCTGGGGTAGCTCAAAATAGCTTGGAGCTTGGTCCACATGTGCTAAGAATATCAGCTCCTCCTTCCTGACATTTCTTTCAGGGCTTCTCCGCCCATTTCCTGACAGGGGCTAGCAGCTGGCTGATTGATGGAAAGCCCTGCTCAGGCAGCTGAATAGAGCAGTAATTGACCTTAATCCTGAGCTGAGCGAGAGAAAGATGACATTCCTGGATGCCCTAGGTGACCCATTGACATTGAATGGAGTGGCTCTATAGTGAAAAGACAGTAAGCACACTGATGTTGATGTACTGGAGTGTCCCTACAGTAAAAATACAGTAAACACACTGAATATTCCTCCTCTGTGTACACCCATCTCATGAGACCTACTCCAAGTCAACACCCACTCTGCATAGTCCCTTCTGCACCAGAATCCCTAATCGCAGTTCTTGGGCTGCACTTGCCAGGAACTCTTCCTTTTGAGCTCTTACATTGGTGCACATACGTGTGCACACATGATCTTGTGTAACCAGCCCGGGGCCTCCTACTCTTCCTGCGCAACAGCAGACTCTCCTTTGCAAGGCAGCACCAGTGGTCACACACGCAGTCCATTTTATCTTGAGTTTACTGAGGGAGAGTCTATGACTAGGGGGCTCCCTTACAGTAAAAGGTCAAAAACCAGGTCATCAAAAAGCATCAAATCAGGGCAGACCAGATGGTCAGAACCATCCTCTCACATGCAGGATGACACTTGGGCTTGTAAATGTGGCCCATAGTGTAAGTGGGTCACAAATGTTACATGACAAATTCCATCACACCCCAAAACAGTCATTTTGGGGTCTATAGACAAGACCTAACTAAAAGGATTCCAAATTCTGGGCTGTCATATACCCACACTGAGCAGTGTCCCTAGCATACCTGTCAGATACCGTCTTGTTAGCACCATGGTGCACATGTCATCAGATGTGCTCTGGGCATCCTGAAGAAATGTGCATAATTCCTATATTTGGTGGCATATGTCAACATGTGCCACCCTGGGAGATGCCCCTTAGCATTGGAGATCCAAATTTGAAACACTTTAGTGGATCATGTCTGACATAGATGAGGCGTGATGTATGTGACTATGAACATAGTCATAACATGTTGAATGTCATAGACCTGATTATGTCACACACATGTTTGCACCTGAAATGATAATGTAGTGGTTTTTGGATGTAGAAAACATGTATGTTTGTGGTCTTTGGCCATACAGCAATGTCATTAAATGTTGTCTGATGAACATGGAGACAAGGATGTCTAACTACTGTTGTATGTTGCATAGTCATGTACATGTGATGACAAGAGTGAGGCAGGAACACTGCTAGTCACGGCTGAGTGTGTTCTGTAAGTCATGTAGGTGTAGAGTGTCACTTCACTCAGCTTGCCTTGAAAAAATGTGGGGTAGTCATTTGAAGCCTTATACTATGTACCCAAAACATGTAGGTGCGGTACCATCACATAGCTGTACATATCATCCTGGCCTACCAATGTATGACTTTGAGACATGCCCAATTGCCCATTTGAGTTCTCACAACCATGAAGCTATAATGGTCATTTGCTAGTCATGTGTAATGTGCAATATTTGACCACTGTGTTCATTGTTCATCTTTCACAGTGCAATGTCGCAAGTTATGTCTTGCAGGTGGACCCGAGCCGTACACAATAGGAAAGCTTCTGTGACCCTGATGTTACCAGTGAGTGTCATCCTTCATGTGTGATCGCTAGTGCAAGGACTGTGTCTGATGTTGCATGCTGTGTGAAATGCCATGTACAAAGTGCATGTATACAAAGTGAATCTCCATAGGCTATACATGTGTATGGACAGTGAGGTGGAGGTTGGGTCCAGGATGTGCCTTTGCATCTGACTAATGTCAAGCTTGGACTGATTTTTATAGCTGACAGCCCACAACTATGCTGGTATAACCAAAGAGCAATGACTGCAATGCCAGGATCTGTGAACATATCTGATAGTAGAATTGTGACTGAATATGGCAGGGCACTGTATACAGGAGTAAAGCTTTACCTGTGCACAAATAGGCTATTGTTATTCATAGTGTAATCTACATCTGAAGTGTCTGGCTAGCCCGCACATGGTGTATGAGTAAAAGAGTAAAAACACAGTGATGACAGTAAGAGCATGTTCCAGAAGTACAAGGTCCTACACATCTATGCAGGGTGACAATATGTGTTTCACTTAACATATTCCTGCTGTGTGTACCACAGGAACATCAGAGTAAATCATGTAGCACCAGGATGTAGGACTATGTGAATAGGGACTTAAGATTAGCAGGACAGTGGTCAATGTACCACACTTGGATTTGCAGTTGATTTGTCCACTCTTGTGGTGTGATGCCCCATACTCTATGTTGTGTATGACAACATTGCTATCCCCTGTCATCTTCAAAGATCTGGAGATGTGGGTTAGACTGGAGGTATGTCCGTACAACAGTGTTATATGGCATGCAAATATCAAGTTCAGTTTCAAATAGTGCTGGCCCTGGTACTCTACAGGATGTAATGCAAAGTGGTACATACAATGAACAACATTATCCATTGCTGTTCCAAGATCCCTTTGCAGCTGAGATGTGGGGCATGTCTGCACCCACATATTATATGTGTGTGCTTCATGCTGGTGTGCAGCAAGGTGACATGAATTGAGCACCCATATGTACAGGCAGTGGACTACATAGTGAGACACACAGAGTTACTCAGGGAAACAGCTAAGAATCATGGCAGGGTCCACATATATGTATGAGTGGCTATGGGAGTAGTTTAATGTATCTCTGTGGGATATGAGAGAGCTATTCACACTCCAATCTTATGTATTATACTTGGCACATGTATTGTCCTTGTAGCAATGTGTCCATATATGTATCCTTACCATCAGGTGCATAATGTTGTGAGACATACCATCTAATTTACAGTCCTTGCTCAAATGACTTCTCTAAATGCCAATTGATCCAAAGACATTGGTGTATGCAGAGGGAAAATTGATGAGCAATGCAACATGCTGAGTGTGCCATACCATGATCACAAAACTGCATTTTTTATAACCATTGTCAATGATAACATGGTCATTCAAAGGTCTCCTAAGACGGGCATTGCTTTTGTGTAATATTTACTTGGCCTTGATATCTTGACCATAATCAATGTGGAGATGATGGGTACTGGGCAGATGTCTATTCACAATGCCCTCCAAGACGTTATTGCACTTTTTGATGTGTATAATATGATGCCTGCAGATAGTATTTACATGCAATGCTTGATGTTCATTTACCCAATGCAACTTTGTATGACATGCATTCCTCCTGTTTACTCCGGCTACATGACACCACCCTAGAAGAGGATCTTCAAAAAAAGGAAAAAAGGGCTGACCGCTATTGCCACATCCACCATGTGATAAAGGCGTTCGAGAGGATAGGAAAGACTTTTGACCAGGAGAGAGCAGAGGGGTCCTGGAGTGCGGAACCCCAAGGGCTTCCAGCCATAGAAGCAGCCACCTCCACCCACCATCGACAGGGCAAGTCTTGGGCCATGGGGAGGGCTGGGCCTGCAGGAGCAGGTCCATCCACCTCCACCACCACCACAACTGCCCCATCCACACCACAGGTCTCACTACAAGTACTTTGGGCGGATTTCGAGTTGGACATTAGGACTAAAATAAAGGACATGCATCTATGCCTCTCATACCTGGAGCACAAACATGAGCAGGTGCTCATAATGCTACGGGAGATCAAGGCTGCTGTGATAAAGAAATGAGGAGCACAATGGCCCAAACAAAGACTTACCTCCTGTCTCCTTGTATATAGTTTTTTTTATAGTTGAGGTTGTAGCTAGTTAGTGTTAGGTAAGTTAATGGAGCGTAAGGTAGTTTTAGTTTGCTTTCATTTGTTGTGGGTACTTTATTTGGGGTTTCTTATTATTGGATGTTATTGGTGGGTAATGTTTTAGGTCTGTTTACTTTTTATTAAAAAGAAATATAAAAGTGTTTTTAAAAATACAAGAATATATATCTTTGTTTAGGTCTAAATGTTTAGATAGTTTATGTATAGCTGTATTTACTGTTGTCCTTGTCTACAGAGGAGCTTTAAGTGGGGGTGGGAGGTTGATGTCTATCATGTGGCATTAAATGTATAGGATACGATAAGATAAGTTAAGTTAGTTGTATTTCAAGGTAGTGGAGGATAGGTAAGGAAAGTTAGATCTGGTAGTTTACATAGCTTGTAGTGTAAGATTAGTCGTTTTATAAAAAATTTATTGTTTCATACATTATGTTCTCCATCATGATTTACTGTCAAGGATTTAGCATCGTCTGAACAGGCTATGTTTAGACGATACATTTGGCTTTGCAAGCAGTATTTGGAATCAGGTGAAAAGGTGTAATTTGTATGGGCAATTACTTGTCAGGTTGGCAATGGGATACAATCAGCTATCTACAAACATCGTTGAGCAATGTGAGTGACAATCTGGATGTGAATGGATACACATTCCACTACAGGTATTCAAGTGCATTTGCTCTGTCTCAGTAAGTCATGGGACATCCATTTGTGGAATGTTGTTGTGACAGCACTCACCCTAAATCATGGATTTGTTATGCACACGCTTATGCCTGCCCCTCACAGACTTAAATTGGCATCATTTGGTTGTCATATCAATGTGAGATTTTTGCTACTCTCCTTACTTAGACCAGCCACTTGTGGTGTAAGCAACATCAGCTCTCACAATGACTGCACGGTACCTGTTACATTTCATGTTTAGGAGCCTCAAAAGCATTTTTTTCAATAACAATCATTTCATATTTTTTAAGCATGTTCACTCACTATGTGTGGCTTTGTCTCGGACTGTAATCCACACATATTCCTTTGGTAAGCAGTGTATACGCCTCGCACAATGCAACAAGTTCATGTTATTCCTGCTTCAGATATACATATATAATACCAAAGTTGTAGTAAGTGATTTTACTTACATGAGTTAATTTACATGCAGTACTGATCTACATTCCATGACACAACAACCCTAACAGATGTATTTAGCCATTGGATGTCCAGACAGAGTCCATGGAGGTGAAAATGTCACAGGATATGTGAAGGAGAGGAGTGTTTTAGTGAGGAGGATCACATGCCATTAGGGAAGATTGGCCACAATGACAGTGCACATATGTGAGAGATCAACACTGGTAGTTTCCAACTGAGGATGGTGCCAGGTGTTTTGACACTGGCATGATCTTTAGCACAGAGAAAAGGGGATGTGTCCATGTGCCACAGAGAAAAGCTACCAGGCAGATTTCCTGGTTAAAGATGTTCCTTCTACATCTTCATCATCTGATGTATGTGGTGCCTCATGTGACAGGGGTGTTGTCGGTGCTGAAGTAGAGGGTGGCACACACACATTAGGGACTGAAGATGTGGATGCTGTGTCCGTGTCAGCTCTCATCTGTGGGGGCACATGAGACAGCATAGCAGCAACACTGCAGCAATGTCACGGTGAAAGGCACCCAAGGTGGAAGTGAGGGAGTCCTGCTTCCCCTCCATAGACTCAAAGACACTTTGTATTGGCCCCAGCCTGTTGGCAACCTCAATGGTAGTATTTTGGCTGGGCATTTGTTCATATCTCAGCATCATGACACCAGCAATGTCAGCCTGGGACTGCTGGAGGCTGGAAAGCGATGAGTAGGTGCCTTGTGTGGATGATGAGTTGTCCTCTCTTGGACTGAGGCACCCCAGGACTGCTTCTATGGTACCTGCCAAAGTCTTCAGCCCCACCTGTACTGTATCTGCCAGCTCCCTCTGGACTCGTACCAGATTTTTTTTTATGTAAGTGCTCGGTCCTAGGAGTCCAGGGCTGTGGTTGGGCTGGCAGGTGATGTATGTTGAATGTTGGGTGGATCATCTGGAGACCCTGCAACGCTGTCTAGGCCGCCTGCTACCAGAGATGATGTCTGTATGACACCCAAAAGTTAATGGAGGGCATCTGGATTAAGGGTTTGCAGCTGGTCATCTACATCATCAAAGAATTCCAGGACAGGCAGCTGGCCAGGATGTATGGTGTCATCCTCCGCAATCAAATGGAGGTAAGTTAATGTTGAGCTCTGCTAGATGTTGACATGAATGATCAGGTATACAATCAAGGAGTCCTATTCAGAAAGGGAAACCTGACATGTTTGGTTTAAGTTTAGACCAATTTTCAGATATTTACAAAGGTAAGTTATGAGTAGTATCTTTACTTTGGCCCTCGTGGCAGATTATCTGCACTCGGGTGGATCATTTGCATTCAGTGTTGGATCATCTGCACTCGGGCCGAATCATCCACACATGAGCCTGATCATCTGTACTCAGGCCAGATTTTGCAAAAATGCAAAATGACAATCATGTGTAAGTGCCTACTATCCCCCACCCAGCTGAAACTCCTCGGCCCACACCCAGTCCCAGCCTTGCTGCACACATAAACACAAAGCTACCCCAAACAAACCCTTTCAGACCTTTCAACATGTAACTGAATGTGTTTGTTGGTTTGCCCCTTGCTATGCAATACCAAACAACACACATCTATGATATTTATCATTGTGTTTGTACATGTGCACAATCAAATCATGTACAGATGTATGAGGGACATTTACAAATATCACTCCATTTCCTTCCTCAGGTGATGCTGCATATGCACTCTATTCTCATCTTCTCACACCATACTGTTTCGCAACCATTGTACCTCAGCAAAGGTACAATAGGGCTCACAGATGTACACAAGCCATCACTGAGTGCAGTTTTAGGCTCCTGAAGTCAAGATCCAGATGTCTTGATCGTACTGGGGGTTGCTGCTGTTCTCCCCTCAAGTTATGTGCAAGATTTTACTAGCCTGCTGGGTTTTTTGCACAGCATAGCATTAAACCATGGCTTGCAAATGCCTCTGAACCCTCATCTAGGAATCTAGGCAACTGGGCCATTGTATAATACAGAAGGCAGGGCATGCAGATGCATGACCAGCTGGTTTACACTTTTTTCACCTGAGCAACATGTTGTGTCATGTCCTTCATGTGGTTTGCAGTCTGTTGCCGGTGATGATTGGTGGGCTATTAACACTCTGTCGACATATTCCATCCTGAAACTACTTTGTGAGCCATAAATGATGTCTGTATACAACAGCTGGTCCCAGGAGTCAAAAGATTGGCTGTGTAGTACGTCATATGCATGTCATGGACTAGCGTGGACAAGGTCTCTTAGGGCTTTACTGGCTCTGGGGATCAAATGTCTGCATATGTGAGACTTTCCTAGACAGTGTCACAAGAGGTCTCTGCTGTACAAATGGCCTCGCCCATTAGGGTGAAGGTGCCACATCAGAGGGTGTATACCTGTAACCAAGGGGGAATTCCTTCTGTGAGATTTTAAAGTGTAGTGATCACACCCCACATGCAATGACTGAGGGGCCACTGCCACTAGTGTGTAGGTTGTGGGAATGTCCAGACTGGCCAGGGGGTTATTGGGCTTTTGTCACAGGGGCTGGGGGCAGGTCTCACTACTGTGTTTTGGTTCAGAACTGGTACAGCAATACGTGCAACCAGTTTCAAATTAGCAATCCTGCATGCTCCATACACTTTTGTTTACTATTTCTGTGTTGGGGCTGGTGTGACAAACTTGCTAGTGCTGCCATGGCTTCCTAGGTTTACTCTGTACTTCTGGCCCTTGGTATACTTGGAACTAGGGCCCATATTTAGACTTTTTAGCACCGCATTTGTGCCGCTTTTTGTCGCAAAAATGACGCAAACTTACAAAATACAATTGTATTTTGCAAGTGTGCTTCGCTTTAGCGTCAGAAATTACACAAATGCGGCGCAAAAGTATAAATATGGCCCTATGTGTCAAGGGATTGACATCACTACCTGCACCTGGTCTGGTAATAGAGTACAAATGTCTTAGGTGTAAGCAAGATATGTTGACAGCATGTACCATAGTACAATTCAAAGGGACATACTGTCCTGGGAAGTGCTGTAGTGGAGAGTACATCCACAAAACCTTCCCTTCCTCCCTCAGTATTCCTGCCCTTCCTACATGTTTGTATACATTCCACTTGTCTTTTTTTTTTTTTTTCAGTTCTGATTTCAGATTCTACTCCTCACAAGCGGATTCCTATGCTTCACGTGTGGAACATATGCTCCGGTTGCAGATAATGCGCACTGAGGGCTTAGAATCCAGAGACGGGCCGGAACCCAATGATATTGAACAGGAAATCACATAGGAGAAATGCAAGGCAGGACCTCCAGGACAGAAAATGAAGGCAGCTATTTTTTTGTCCTTCTGAGTCATCCTCTGCTACAGACAGGATTGTCTGTGATCATGCTGCTCTGTTCACCCTAACTGCCCCCAACATGGCTGAGAGAGTTGAGGAAAGGACACCTTCCTTCAGTGAAAGATAACTATACATTTTAGTTGGGAGTGCTGGACAATTCCCCTCAGCTTTATGGGGGCTCAGAGGAGCAGATGAGCAATGCAGCGCTTGGCAGGATCTGGGAGTAGATTGTGCAGTGCTACAGTGCAGTGGGTGTCTACCACAGTCAGGCCAGGACATGCCACAAGTGCTAGGAGGACCTGAAATGTTGGGCCCAACTCAGGGCCCAAGAACTATTGGAACAATCTTCCCAGACCCATGTCCACCTGTCCTGCCTCACACTACTGTACAAGAGGGTCCTGAGGACAGTCTGGCTGACCCGCCATGCTCAGCTGGAGGATTTGGAGCAGCAGAGATCTGGTAAGTGTATTGCCTGCATACCGTGCCTAGTAGCATGGTGTGAGTGGTGACAGAGCTGTACCAACAAATAGCACATGTCACCATGTACATAATCTTGGCAATTGCTGCAGCAGACATAAGGCCAATTCCCAATGTCATCACATTGGATGCACTGACCAAAGAGCATCCTGGGACTTGTACTGTTCTGAACACTACAGGGAAGAGAATCATCACCCTTGCATTTATGTGAAGAAATGCAGTGCCAATACCATGACTAGTGAAGCAAGGGCCTTATCACTGCTGGGTTCAATGGCAAAGGGATGGTCCAGACACTGTCCAGTGTGAGGTCAAAGGGTTACATGTCTTGTGTTGGATGCTGTGACATGTGTGCTTTTTGTTAGCCTCTTATGTCTCTTTTCATATAATCACAGCAATTGCTATAGCAGTCATATGACCAATGCCCCATGGGATCACTTTGGAAGCACTAACATAAGTACATCCTGTGACTTGTAGTGTCCTGATCACTACAGACATCACTCTAGCATTTATGTGAAGAAATTCAATGCCACCACCATGACTGGTGAAACAAGGGCCTTATCACTGCAGGGTGCAATGACAATGGGGTTGGTCTCAACATTGTCCACTGTGAGGCCAAGAGGTTACATTTCTTGTGCTGGATGCTGTGACATGCATTCATTTGTTGTGTGTATCCTCAGTGTAAAGTATTCATTCATGTATCTTGAAGTAATGGCTGACTTTGGAATACTTGTCTCACACAAAATGGTACCATCATTTCCAAGTGCAAACTAATGCACATGTCTTCACAACAGTGTCTCATTTGCCTCATGTAACATCTAGCTAGCTGAGCCACATTTGCACACATGCCCACTGGAGTATAGCACCAACAGGCAGTCTTGAATTGCCAAATGTGTCACATGTCATGTAGATTGGCTGATAGTTTTAGGGATCCTCAAATATATGCACTCGTAGCTTAGCAAAAGTTAGAAGCAGCTGCATCCAGACTGTGTTCCATCTCCACTAGTAGACTGACTTATGAAGATGACTAGGTAGTGAGGACAGGAAACCCCTGGCCCAAATTATTTAGGTAATTTTAAACTTCTGTCCAATCATTCACACATACAGTTTTATAACCCTTGTGAATCTGGCCTAGATATTGAAATATTTCTTAAGGTTAGGCTTTGTCACTACAGAAGGGTAGACCACCCACAATTGTGACAGATGTCAATGTGTGAGTTAGTCTGGACATCTCAGTGATAGTACACATACATTTGGTATATAGGTCACCTGGAATTGGTCAGTGAGATCAAAGGAGAACAAAGCCTGCATGTGCTTCTTGTACTCACCTTGATTTGGACACCAACTACATAATGTGTTAACTTCCATTTCAGTGGATCTGACTAGCCAGGAAGACCAGGGAGAGGGCCTGGGACTAAGAAGAGCTTCCAGGGGACAATGGCAGGCACAGACTCTTTTATATACCGAAGAAGAGGAGGAGGAGGAGGGACCTTTAACATCTACAGGCAGGGGCAGGGCACCCACCCAGACAGACTTGCATGACAAAGACCAGGTGGAGGATATGGAAACTGTAGTGGGGGGTCCTTGAACTGGACATCTCTGGCCTGGGGGGAGGATGTTTCCTCTTCCCCAGACAATGAAGAACTGGACCAGCCGGAGGTGTCCCCAGAGTCGGAAACATAATTACCTGGACCTGCCTCTGACCATTCCCTACAACATGAAGCCCCCAGTCCAACAGGGTACCCAGCTGCCACCCCTGTCACCAGTCCCCCTCCAAGTGCCTACCTCATTCTCACGAGGAGCCAACATCTCCCCGACACCCCACATCCCTCTTATTCCACCCAAATCCCTCCTTGTATTGTGACCCCTATGGTTGCATCCCAGGAAGGAATGGTGGCATCTGAGGGGGAGCTGGGCAACCTCTCTCAGCTCCTACAGCAGTTGATTGCTGAACAGCATAGAGAAGTTGACCCATTCCTTGGATTCAATCAATACCCCCCTTGCTTCCTTGGGTGCAGCCATGATATCAACCTTATCTCAGTGTCCTCCCACACCTCCATCCATGTGCTTCCCTGTAGATCCTCCCCCTCTGTTTCCCCACATACCACTCTTACCCCCTGGGTATCTCAGTCTTGTGGGGTGTCAGGTCCTCTAACAGCCAGCCAGAATGAGGCCACCAGGGCAAAGGATCTGATTGATATAAAAAAAATAGAATGACCAGAATGACATTTGACTGGACATTACCATTTGACTGGACGTTTTCTTTGCCCCTTGTACATAGACTGGCTTCCCTGACATTTTCTGGTGTGTTTTATTACATTTTCCAACCCCCTCCATGTACTCGGCGCCTACTCCGTGAAGAGAAAAATTCGATTTTGTTTCTCCCTTACCAATGGACAATTTTTGTTAACTTTACAAGCATATTTATATAATATTTATGTTAACTTTACAAGGATATTTATATAATAAAGAAAAATTAAGAAGAACTGTGTTGTGTAGTTCATTGTCTGTGATGGAACCAAGGTATGGAAGTATACGTCTGGAGTTTGTTAGCTATGCCTTCCACATGACACAACTGTACACAGATGGTTCTAGTGATGAACATGTCTTACCCACATTGTTGAGACATACATTGCCTACAACCACATTAACCATTTGAACATCGTAAAGTAATGCCCAGCTCAGTTGAAATGTGGGATATGTCATTTGTTTACATAGTGCTGTGCAAGTATGTGTTACAGTGCTCATGGGGAATCTCGCTTGCATCTTCTTAGTTTTGGTGGTGAGGATCTTTGCGATATGGTACCTTTCCTAGGGTACTTAGTTGCAGGTGGATGTAGTTTATATTCAGTGTGAGGGTCTGTCTGGACAGGGGGTGTCAGAGTCTGTCCAGTGTGGGGATCTGCCTGGACAGGGGGTGTCAGAGCCTGTTCAGTGTGGGGTCTGCCTGGACAGGTTGTGTCTGAGCCTGTCCAGTGTGTGGGTCTGCCTAGGCAGGGGGTATCTGAGCCTGTCCAATGTGTGGGTCTGCCTGGACAAGGGGTGTTGTTTTCTGTTTACTGGGGGTCTGCATGGACAAGGGGTGTCTGAGCCTGTACAGTGTGTGGGTCTGCCAGGGCAGGGGGTATCTGAGCCTGTCCAATGTGTGGGTCTGCCAGGACAAGGGGTATCTGAGCCTGTACAGTATGGGGGTCTGCCTGGTCAAGGGATGGTGTTCCGTGTACAATGTGGGGATCTGCCTGGACAGGGGGTGGCGTTCCCAGTACAGAGTGGGGTTCTGCCTAGACAGGGGGTGTCTGACCCTGCGCAGGGAGAGGATGTGACTGTGCATTGGGGGCGTGTGTTAGAGGAGTATTGCTGTTGTAGCATGTTGGAGGCCCTGTGCAGGTTTCCTAAGCAGGGGTTGGGGTTGAGATGGTGCAGGTAGATGTGTTGACTCCCCTCCATGCATTGAGTGCAAAGGATTTTGTATCATCTTGAGTATCCCCTCCATCATCGTCATAGCCAACGCATGGTGTCTTGCACTCTTTTCCCTCTGTATGACAATGATGTAATTGAGCCTCTTCCACATGTCTTAAAACGATCTATCTATCATCTCCAACACCTGGTTCACTCTGTGCACCAACTGTGGGAGTCAGCGCATGTCCTGGAGTGAGGCAAATATGTCAGACAGTGCAGCCCCTATGTCACTAATGTCCTGCCTCACATCTGACTGCTACTGGAAAAAAATCTTCCTCCCACTCTGCAAGATGTATATCTGCTAGCCCTCTCCTCCTGAGACAGCCTTGGATATGACCAGCAGGTCTTCCAGAAGGGGGAGTCCTGGTAAGTGGAAGGTTGTAAGGAGAAGATTTGTGCGTAGGAGCTACTTGTTCCTCACCAGGGCTGGTATGTTCCTCAAATGTTAGAGGGAAGGCCTGGGAGTCCCTGTCAGAGTAGGAGTGTGTAGGGGAACCACCATGGTTGGCCTGGATGTGAGGGCTGTGAAGATGTTAACTTTTGTTTGTTGTAAATGGGCAATCTCTGGGGAGTAGGATGAGGCACCATGCCAGCCACAGGAGATGGGGATCTTTTTGGAGAGCTGCATGGGTAAAAAAATAGTGGTCAGGAGATTGACCTTTACATCACTTGAAATTGGCCCCTGATCTTCCTCCTCCTCTAATTTCTCCTTCTCATCATCCTGTGCTGTTCTGGCAGCTGACAAGGCAGCTTGGAAGAGAACCGGGTTTTCCCTTCCGATTGCCCATCACCCATCACTGGTAGATTGTCCTTCCTCCAGACTCAAGTCTTTGTCCTCACCACCTGTGAGACAGAGGTTGCAACAGGCTAAGGGGGTCATTCTAACCCTGGCGGTCCAAGACCGCCAGGGCTAAAATGACAGGGGCACCGCCAACAGGCTGGCGGTGCCCCGCTGGGCATTCTGACCGCGGCGGTTCGGCCACGGTCAGAAGTGGAAAACCGGCGGTCTCCCGCCGGTTTTCCGCTGCCCAAATGAATCCTCCATGGCGGCGCAGCAAGCTGCCCCGCCATCGAGGATTCTGACACCCCTTACCGCCATCCTGTTCCTGGCGGTTCTCCCGCCAGGAACAGGATGGCGGTATGGGGTGTCGTAGGGCCCCTGGGGGCCCCTGCAGTGCCCATGCCAATGGCATGGGCACTGCAGGGGCCCCCGTAAGAGGGCCCCAAAAAGAATTTCAGTGTCTGCTTTGCAGACACTGAAATTCGCGACGGGTGCAACTGCACCCGTCGCACCTTCCCACTCCGCCGGCTCAATTCTGAGCCGGCGTCCTCGTGGGAAGGGTGTTTTGCACTGGGCTGGCGGGCGGCCTTTTGGCGGTCGCCCGCCAGCCCAGTGCAAAACCTAAAATACCCTCAGCGGTCTTTCGACCGCGGAGCGGTATTTTGGAGGGGGAAGTCTGGCGCCCCCTAAGTATTTATTTTACAACATGATACAGTGCATCACAGGGATTGGGTACAATAATCTTCATATCAACAGATGTTCCACACGTGACTTAGTTTATGTACCCCTACACGTGATAGCTCGCACTGTGGCATTGACGTGTTCAATGCAGATATGAAATACAATAGCATACTCACCTGTTGCAACCACAAATCTGTGTGGTACTGAGATCCTCCTAGATGTCAGCTGCTGGACAGGGCTCCTTAAGGGTGCAGCATAAGAACTGGTCTGTGATCCAGCAGCTTTGGAAAGTAGTGACACCATGGTTAATGTTCTTCATGTATTATATGTGATTATGCACACCTGACATCAACATCACTGATCCTCTAGGGTAAAGTTTACACACCAACTAGAGAAGTGATGCTAAAATGGCAATATCTGCAAAGCCACTTCCACAAGGATTTGGTTATTGTTCAAGAGTAGGGTATCAATAGGTTACAACACTATATGGCACACATACCTGACAGACAGATGGCAGTGGGTTTGACTGCTGCAGCCAGGATGTCTCCTACCCCCCTGGATGGTGTCATCCTTATCACTGAAGTAGTCCTGGCAGAAGCTATAATGTAACTAACATATTCATTACTGATTGCAAAAGATGATGATGATGATTCAACCTGTACATGTAAGAGTTATGGACCAATGATCTACAAGTTAGAGGTGGCCTCAGATCAACGAGGCATCACACTTACAGGAAAACATGTATTCATATATTTTAAGGTTACTGAGAGCTATATGATAGAAATAACAAGGGTGTCCTGGACTGGCTACGTCTGGACACACCTTTATCTTAATTGGCATCATGCGTCCTACGTAAGATGTGGTACCTGCTAATTTGTCAAGGAGTTTTCCAGAACATGCAGATCTTGTTAATCTTTGCACATTGGATTTGTCAGCACATTGACAAGTACATGTTTGATATACACAATTACCATCCAAGGTATGGGTAACATTGATTCAACCCCTCCCCTCAACAGGACAATATTGCTAATGTTGGGCTGTGAGTTCAGCCGCCATTTCTGCTGTGCACTTTTTGTTTGGCCTGTGTTTCCAATGTACGTGTACAACTCCTGATAATGAATATGATCATGTACAGCACACCTCTTGTAGCCCTCTACTCAGAGGCTCACTCATTTGTGATCATGTTGACAAAGTGAAATGAAAATTATTATAGGACCCCACATTTTGGTCAAGTGGAAAAGTTGGGCTGTCACCGCCTTTACAGTTTTCACGCTGTGGAATTCAACCACTAGACGTCTAGGCTTCCCGTCCTCTACACCCAACTTGCCAGCCACTACCACGCTCTCAAAATGCAAGCCTACTGGTATCAGTTCAACTCTCACTGACACCATTATTTTAGCTGGTTTTTCCTGGCATTTTGTCAGCAAGAATCCATGTCATGAACTTAGAAACAGGTTGTGACTCTACCACTCCACAATGGACTTGGGGACAGATGTATGAGCCCCTCAAGGCACCCAAGTATCACTCTTTGTGCAACTCCAGCTGCACATACATTTAAATCATATATATGAGGCCACAGCAAGCCAGTTTGCATGGTTTGAAATGGCCTCCTGGAGTGTGTCAAGGCTGAACAAATCACTGTGCTGCCTCACTCTCCATTTTATTTGAAGGACATTCAATGAACAATGGGAACACTTGTGATGCTTCCCCAAACTGACAGAGCCCTATATACCTGGGAAGGCACAAACCCCTTACACCTCGTGAGGTGAGGCATACTGGCTTGAAACATAAAGACATGCAAGACTGACCCACACAAAATCAACCTACAGGAGGGCCCGTATGAACCCTTAGGTAGGTACTGCACAGATACATTTTTGGTTGACCTATCATTAGCCAACATGTCAGGATGGTGTATGATATACTGTCATGAGCCATAAATGAGCATTTGGGGATGAGTGATAACAGTGACATTAGACAAACACCATATATTGCTGACATTTACACCACAGTTTAGGAGCATAAGCATTTTGTGGCGTCATTTCCATGCATCCATACAGGTGTCCGACATCCTCCCAGTGTGTGGTGCGTGACCAGATGTCACACCCATACATGTTGCGAAGGTCACTGTAGGCTGTTCCTTTCTGGAGAACATCACAGGGCCTACAATGATATGTGTGTTTTCAGTTAACATACTAGTTAATGCATGTGATATACAACATTACCTAGTTCACATCAAAGGTTTGCCACAGTTTATGAATTTCAGGTACTATAACTATGAGTTGACTGGTAACAGTATAGGAGATACCACCCTCCACTGGCCATATTTACATACCAGTTTCTGCTAATGGTATCGATTGTTGTGCTCCTTGACATTGCCTCACTGATGGTGCAGGGACCTCTGCTCCACTGTGTGACTGTTCTCTTGCTGTATGTGGCAACAGCAGGGAAAGGTCATCAGACATGACCAAGATATTTGATTATGTGCAACCTGTGACATAAATACTCATTTGCATCTACATGCCAACAACAGTGGTAAATGAATGAGAATCATTTTATATTGTCATGCACCAGTGTTAAGTGGATGAGGCAGCAGTGATGGGTTACTGCTTGGAAGTGAGATTCTGTAATGTGCAATTTCAATCAAAAGGGATTCTGGTATTGTAGTATTATGAACTAGCTGAGACACATGAGTGTCCGAGTCACTATGCAGATTGCACTTACTTAGGACAGCATTCATGGCCATATTTCTGGATTATCACAAACATTAGTCATTTGGTGTCATCGCTAGTATCATTGCATATTACCTGGCACCACATTGCAGTCATCACTCACAGGAAGCCCATGGAGCAGGTGGGGGTCTATGGTGGAGAAGACATCCCTCTCATGTGGGGTGAGTTGGAAGCGGGCTCCAGTCTGTATACCATGGAGAGCTCTGGTCACCTCTATTTTTACCCTCCTCTTCTCATCCTGCCACTTCTTGATGTCATTAACGGTCTGGGTGGCCTCCTCCAATACTGTGACTGCCGTGGCCAACTACTGCCATGAGGCTCCCTTCCTTGAGGAACTGCTGCTGTAGGATTGGAGACTATGCAGTCTCTTGTAGTTCCTCACAACAAATTTCAACATCATGGTGGTCTCCTCCTCTGTATAGTTTCTTTCCCTCCTAGTTGGCAGCATGTCTTCAGGATATGCAGCATAGGCAAGCACAGTGTGGTTCTAGACAAACCAGAGCCTTTCTTGTGTGCTGCTTTTATCTGTTTTTTGGATCTGGGTTGCAGGTGGGATTGATAATGTGCAGGATCATGTAATTACAGTGATTCCGGGTGAGGGTCGGAGGATATGGTCCGAGTGCAGATTATCCACTCCGAGTGTGGACGTAAATATACTATGCATAACTTACCTTTGTGAATACCTGAAAATCGTAAATTTACACTTTTGGGCTAAACTTAGACAAAAAGTGAAAGACTACCTTTGTGAATCAGCTCCAAGGTTTGCAAGGGAGCACTTTAAAGACCTAATTTCAAGGATCCTAGCAGCACACTACACAACTGGAGTGTCATTGAATATGATGACCCAGTGGCACAGTGTGCAGGCCCCTAATTTACAAGACCACACGAAGGTACTGATTCATACTTTTTGACGCAAAACTGTGCTAACGCAGTTTTGCGTCAAAGAGGTTAGCTCTGACTAGCACAATTTTTTAACCCGAGTTGGTGTCAAATGTATACTTTGACGCTGGGTTTCACTAAAACATGTTTAGAGTCCTTTTTTCACACATTAACCATTGTGCCCTGTCATAAGGCAAAATTACGTTATCAGAGAAAAATGACTCTAGTCCGGTTAACGACACGGCTCGGCTACAGTCTGCGGGAGGCCTCGGTCAAAAGTTTACCTTAGGACTTAGTCGGTTTTCTGAAGATTTTCTTCAGCGGGACGAACCTGCCAGTCCAATCCGACCTCCTGGAACTCTTCCTCGGATACGCGTTGCGGGATCCCTCGTGGACATGTTTACCTTCGGACATAGTCGTTTTTTTCAAGGTGAAAATCCTTCGACCGGGGCAAACCTGGATCTTGATCCGACGTCCTTGGAGCCCTCCTCTTTTACGCTGGCTGGGAGTTCCCGGTCAACTTCCTATGTTCAGACTTAGCTGGTCATTACAACCCTGGCGGTCGGTGTTAAAGCGGCGGTAAAATGGAATCACGACCGTGGCAGAAACCGCCAACATAGACAGCCACTTTAACACTCCAATTGCCACGGCGGTGCAAACAAACACCGCGGCGGTAACCGTCAACAGACAGGCGGAACACAATGTACTGCACACAGTATTACAACAGGCCAATCCGCCACCTTTTCCGGGGCAGATTCACCGCAAACAAAAACACAGCGGAAACAGGAATTGGAAGGGAAAATGCTCACCTCTACACACCCCACGAGGAACCAGGATGCCATGGAACTCCAGATTCTCCCTGCCTTTGTCTTCCTGCTCCTCTACCAGGAGCATAAACGCTGGCGGCGACGACCACGGTGAGTACTGCACCTACGACACAGGGGAGGGGGGAGGGAAAAAAGAGTGTAAAACACACACGCAACACGCCCACCCATACCCCCACACTCACCCACTACAACACACACACTAATACATATTGATACATTACAGTTACACCCCCCCCCCCAACCCCCCGGAAGAATGCAAAGACAAAAGGAAATTATTTTAATGTTTCTAATCTATTAAAATCTATTAAAATCCAGTACTCAAAAATATATATACACTACAAACAAATATATACACCAAGAATACAAGTCCAGGTATTGCACCATTTCCTGGGCGAGGCCCACACTCAATACATGATCAAAACGGAGAGAACACTGCAGGGGCATCAGATATAAATACAACAGGCACCTCAGGGAGAAGGGAAGGGGGGCACCTCAGCCGGATGAATGCACGACGCCAGATCCACGAGGGGCCTCCATGCCCACTGCTGTTTCCTGGGGAGTGCAAAGCCACAGTCTCACAAGTCTCTCCAGTGGGTGGGTTGCCCACTGCTTTATCCTGGGGAGTACAAAGCCACAGTCTCACAAGTCTCTCCAGTGGGTGGGTTGCTCACTGCTTTATCCTGCGGAGTGCAAAGCCACAGTCTCACAAGTCTTTTCAGTGGGTGGGTTGCCCACTGCTTTATCCTGGGGAGTGCAAAGCCACAGTCTCACAAGTCTTTTCACTGGGTGGGTTGCCCACTGCTTTATCCTGGGGAGTGGAAAGCCACAGTCTCTCAAGTGGAGAACAGTCTCCTCTGGTTCTGGAGGGGGCTTTATGCCCAGAGTGCTTCATCCTGCCAAGGACAGAGTTAGTGGATGCCTTTCTCCACTGGTTCTGGAGGAGGCTTTGTGCCCAGAGTGCTTCATCCTGCCAAGGACAGAGGTAGTGGATGTCTTTCTCTACTGGTTCTGGAGGGGGCTTTGTGCCCTGAGTGCTACAATCAGCTCGTGGCGGACTCAGTAGCGTTGGAGCTTTCTGCGCTCATTGGCCTGTGGTGCTGGCGGTGTTCTGTGAAGCGGTGCTGGTGGCGGCGGTGTCCCTGGCAGTGGTGCTGGTGGTGGCGGTGTCCTGTGAAGCAGTGCTGGTGGTGGCGGTGTCCTTGGCAGCAGTGCCGGTGGCAACGGTGTCCTTGGCAGCGGTATTGGTGGCGGCAGTGTCCTGTGAAGCGGTGCTGGTGGCAGCAGTGTCCTGTGAAGCGGTGCTGGTGGCAGCGGTGTCCTTGCAGCGGTACTGGTGGCGGTCTTGTCCACCGTGCAGGTTTGCAGCGACTTGCCTTTCTTTCTGTGCCCCTTCCCCACCTTGGGTGGTGGCGCAGCTGTCTTCCCACTCCCAACTGTACTCCTGGGAGAGCCTTTGGTGCCAGATGTGTTGCCTTTCTCCCGCCGGGCAGTGGCCAACTTTTTATGCTTCTGAGGTGGGGGACTGTCCGTGGTCTGGCTCCTTGGCACTCTGGCTGCTCTGCTGCTTTGCACACTCCAGAAGTCGGTTACTGCTGGCACCACCGTTCCCGGTGATGTGGTGGCTGAGGTGCTAGGTTGGGACCTAGGGGACTGAAGGGGTGGGGAGGTGAGGGGAAGAGGTCAAGGTTGGACAGGAAAAGTTTGTGGAGACACTGGGATGGGTAGATGGAGGGGGGTTGGGAGTGGAGGAAGAGGTAGTGGTTGGAGGAGGTGTACGTTTGGTGACTTTGGGTGAAGGTGCATGGGTTGGAGGCTGTCATGAGGTGGATGGCTGTTGGTTGGTGTGTGGCTGCGTTTGTGTACCATAGGAGGTGGGCTCACAGACACACTGGGAGAGGACAAAGGGGATGTGTGAATGGTAGTGGGCGTGGGGAGTGCACGTGAACGGGGTGTTGTGATGGGTGTGCTGTGATGGAAGTAGTGGCTGAAGATGTAGTGTATGCAGGTGTGAGTGGAGACGAGACAGTGAGGGAGGAGGGAGACAAGGAGGAGGGGGACATAGTGGAGGCAGTGGATATTGGTATGTGTGCATGGGTATGATGCTTGTATGAGTGCCTGTGGGATGTGTGCTGTTTATGTTTGCCAGAGCTTCCCTTGTGTGTTGAGGTGTGTGCATGCTGGTCTGATGGTGTGCTTGGGATAGGCTGAGGTACAAGGGATTGGGGCTGGGTGGAGGAAGTTGGAGGGGGGAGGCTAGACATAGGGACAATGGCTGCCATCAGTGCTGAGGCCAGAGTCTGAAAAGCTCGCTGTTGGGCTGCCTGACCAGAATGAATGCCCTCCAGGTATGCATTGGTCTGTTGCAACTGCCTCTCTACACCCTGGATGGCATTCAAAATGGTAGACTGCCCAACAGTGAGGGATCTGAGGAGGTCAATGGCCTCCTCACTGAGGGCAGCAGGGATGACAGGGGCTGAGGTGCCTGGGGCGCAGGAGATGCCCACCCTCCTGGGTGTACGGCCACGGGGCACAGGCTGAGGGGCTGCTGGGAGGGCGGTGCTGGTAGGGGGGGGTGGCTGTACCTGTAGATGCTGGGGGCACAGAGGGGCCCGCCACCAACACGGGGCTCCCATCAGAGGAGGAGTCCGTGTCACTGGTCTCAGCTCCCGTCCCCGCCGTGGAGCTCCCCTCGCCCTCCATCCCACTGGTGGCTTCAGGCTCCATTGTGTCGCCCTCCAGGGGCATGTGGAATGCAGCTCCCTCCTGCTCCGGTGGCACAGCTCCTCCGCCTGATAATGCTAATGCACACAAGAATAGGGAGACCACAAAAAGGGGGGGGACAGAAGAAAGACATGTTCAGTGCATGCAATACCGTAACCGTTGGCGGACACTACAGAAGCCCCCTGCACTACCCCGTGCACTTTGAGTACCCTAATTAATCACAGGGACATGGGTTACAAGGCCTATGCCCAATTGCTGCACACATGGAAGTCACAGGAGCCTGACTAGGTGTAGTTGCCTCTGAACACAGGTGGGGGGGGGGTGCCACACGGCCTGCCTTACGAAGGGACCTTGCCTACTAAACACACCCTGGCCTAGGGGAACCCACAGCCCACCTCCCCCACCCAGACACCTCCAAAGTGCGCTGAATCAGCTGAATGAGAGTGTACTCACCCCATTCTGGCGGCTGTGATGCCCTCAAGCGCCCATCCAACTCCGGATACGCCACCGCCAGGATCCGGAACATCAGGCGGGTCATGGTGCAACGGGCACCCCTCCCACATTGGGAGGCCATCCCCAGTTGGGCCTCCGCCGTCTTGTTGCTCCAGCAGTGAATGTTCTCCCATCTTTTCCGGCAGTGGGTGCTCCGTCTGTGGTGGACCCCCAGAGTCCGGACTTCCTTGGCGATGGCACGCCCAATATCCTTCTTCTGGTGGGCGCTGACCTACAGGAATAGTGCAGGGGAAAAGGAGAAGATATAACCATCTGCACCGTCACAGTAATTGGCCCGCATCAGGTCACAGCAGCACTTGCAGTGTAGGTCCTCTCCTGTCGAAGATCAAGTATCAAATTAGGGAACAGAGAGAAAATGGTGGTCACGTCCACGGCGTACATCGTCATTGGCTCCTGGGACTTATAGGGTCCAATGTTAACCAATGCAGGATTGCGCCGTGGTCTTCGACCGCCCACCGCGACGGTGTACAACGCCAACGCAGTTACCTCATATCCCCTTGTCCCACATTACAGGTCAGGCAGCCGCCATTTCAGGGGTCCACAAGGCATTAATTTCACACATATCTAGGCCTTGCATACACACTAAGACAGGCACATAGCGGATTTAAAAATGTGTGGAATGAAGTTCTGTTTTCGTACCTCAATGTTGGCTGACCCTGTGCTCGCTGTTCTCCTCCATAGAGCACGTCCGCTGGGGCAGGTGAGGAGATGGAGGCATCCTCCGGTGTACAGACTGCTGGTGGACCTGTCGACAATGGCTGAGCGTCATGTAATTGTCACCTACAGACTGGACCGTACCACAATCCAGGAACTTTGTGCCCAGTTGGAGCCAGACCTGATGTCAGCTATCCGCCATCCCACAGGAATCCCCCCTCTAGTGAAGGTCCTTTCAGTACTCCATTTCCTGGCAAGTGGGTCTTTTCAAACAACAGTGGCTATAGCATCAGGGATGTCCCAGCCAATGTTCTCTAACGTGTAGTCCAGAGAGTTGTCTGCCCTGCTGAAACACATGTGCAGCTACATCGTTTTCCCTCAGGTGGAGGATTTGCCTACAGTGAAAGGTGACTTCTATGCCCTGGGACATAGCCCCAACATCATAGGTGCCATTGATGGGACACATGTGGCCTTGGTCCCCCCGCAGGAGTGAACAGGTGTACAGAAACCAGAAGAGTTATCATTCGATGAATGCGCAGATGGTGTGTTTGGCAGACCAGTACATCTCCCGTGTGAATGCCAAGTTTCCTGGCTCAGCAGCATCCCTTATGTGATGGGGCAACTCCAGAGGCACAGTGTGTGGCTATTAGGTGAGGACATGGACCCTATACAGAGTGACTAGGTGTCTGGGGATATCCCTAAGAATTAGTGTGTGTCTAACAGATTTCCCTCAACATTTGCAGGTGACTCTGGTTACCCCAACCTGTCATGGCTAATGGCCCCAGTGAGGAATCCCAGGACAAGGGCAGAGGAACACTACAATGAGGCCCATGGGTGAACTAGGAGGGTTATAGAGAGGACCTTCGGCCTCCTGAAGGCCAGGTTCAGGTGCCTCCATCTGACAGGTGGTTCCCTATTCTACTCACCAAAGAAGGTGTGCCAGATCATCGTGGCCTGCTGTATGCTTCACAACTTGGCTTTGAAATGACAGGTGCCTTTTCTGCAGGAGGATGGTCCGGATGGAGGTCTTGTGGCAGCTGTGTAGCCTGTGGACAGTGAAGACGAGGAAGCAGAAGAAGGGGATATTAACAACAGAAACACAGTGATTCATCAATACTTCCAATGAGACACAGGTAAGAAGACATCACTGCCTGCTACATCTGATATCCTTGTTCTACCTCTCATCTGTCTGTCACTTTCACCCAGTGTATGGACCCTGAGTTGTCACTTTCCCTTTCAATTTCACAGATGTGGGTCCCACTGTGTGACATCTGCTATGTTTCCTCATGGACTAGAGCTGTGTGACATAGGTATGTTGATAATACAATGGATATAGCAGTTTCCCACAGTTATTGCAAATACACATTTTTGAAAGCAGAGACTGACTCCAGATAGTTTTGTGATTTAAGGGTGTTTATTTAAATGCTAAATAGTGGAGGGGGTTGTAAAATAGTCAAGGGTTAATGGTGGAGGAATGTCCATGGCACAGATCAGTTTATTAGTCTCACAGGTGCATTGTCCAAAGGGGCATAGGAAGTGGAGCTGGGGCAGTTTAAGGATTGACAGGGTGACAAAGTGGGTAGAAGGATGATAATCAGGGTGGTCTCATTTTTGGTGGGGGTCTTGGCATTGTTCTCTGTCTTTGTCCTGGATCTCAGGGAACGTTTGCAGGGTGGTGGGGTGCTGGTGTTGTGGTCCTGTGGTGGTGCCTCCTGTCCACTAGCACCGGCGGAGGTGGTGGGCAGTTCATCGTCCAGGCTAGTGTCAGGGGCCCCTTGTTGTGCCACAGTGTCCCTCCTGGTGTTGACGAGTTCCATCAGCACCCCTACAATGGTGCCCAGGGTGGTATTGATGGATTTGAGTTCCATCCTGAAGCCCAAATACTGTTCCTCCTGCAGCCGCTGGGTCTCCTGAAACTTGGCCAGTACCGTTGCCATCGTCTCCTGGGAATGGTGGAAGGCTCCCATGATGTTGGAGAGGGCCTCATGGAGAGTAGGTTTCTTGGGCCTGTCCTCCCCCTGTCGCACAGTAGAATTCCCAGTTCCCCTGTATTTCTGTGCCTCTGTCCCCTGAACCGTGTGGCCACTGCCCCCAGGTCCCTGGTGTTGTTGGGGTTAGCCTGGGTTCCCTGCAGTGCTGGACACACTGCTGCTTGACGTGTCCTGGGGACAGAGGTATGGGCACGCTGGGTGGGTGCTGTGCTGGTGTTTCCAGAGGGGGGAGGCTCTTTTGTGGCTTGTGCCAGTGTGAGGGGAACTGACTGTCCCAAGATCCCAGATGTGCCGGGCAGGTCATCTAGATCCAGTTGGACAGAGCTGCTGTTATCACTGGGGGCCTCTTCTGTGGGTGGAGTGGACATGTCTGGAACCTCCTGTCCGGTGCTGTTGGGTAGGGGTCCTGCAGGGGTGTAAAGGCATGATTATTGCATCTGTGTTTGCCATGGATGACCCTGTACCCCAGTGCTTGCATTCTTGTGTAGGACCTTGTGTGCTAAATGTTTAGGGGTGTGTGTGGGTATGTGTAGTGACCATGCATTGTGTGAGGAGTTGGCGTGATGGGGGTGAGGGCGAGGGTGGGGGTATGTGATAGCATGCAGGTAGGGTGGGGGATGAAGTATTTAAAGATTTGCCTTACCAGAGTCCATTCCTCCAGCTACTCCTGCGAGGCCCTCAGGATGCAGTATAGCCAAGACATGCTCCTCCCATGTTGTTAGTTGTGGGGGAGGAGGGGGGGTCCGCCGCCAGTCCTCTGAACTGCAACCTGGTGTCTTGAGACCACGGAACGTACCTTTTCCCGTAGGTCGTTCCACCTCTTCATGATGTCATCCCGTGTTCTTGGGTGCTGTCCCACTGCATTGACCCTGTCCACGATTCTGCATCATAGCTCCATCTTCCTAGCTATGGTGGTGTGCTGTACCAGTGATCCGAATAGCAGTGGCTCTACCCGGATGATTTCCTCCACCATGACCCTGAGCTCCTCCTCAGAAAACATGGGGTGTCTTTTCGACGCCATGGGGTGGTGTGGGTGATGTGTGGCGTGGTGTGTTTTGTGATGTGTGGGGTGATGTTTAGGGGTGTGTGGTGTTTTGTGCGTGGATGTTGTGTGAGTGATGGTGTTGAGTGCCTGTGGATGCTAGTTTGTAGATGGTGGTGTCTCTATCTGGCCTTCAGTCGCAGTTGTTCTCATAAGGGTTTGTGGGTGATGTGGGTGTGTGTTTTATATTGTATTGGATGTGTGGGAGTCGTGTGTGTATGTGTATCAGGTGTGTGTATTTGTAATTTTCCAATGTGGTTGTGTTTTGTAAGTGTGTGTGTATTCTGAGCGCGGCGGTGTGTACCTCCAATGGATTACTGTGGTTGAAAGACTGCTGCGTGGATTCGTAGGTCTTGATAGTGTGGGCGTATTCCTGTTGGCGTGACGGTGGAGGTTTTGTTATTGACAGTTTATCACTGACCTTTGGTGTGGCGGACTTGTGTCGGTGTCTGGATTTTGGTCGATTCTGGGCTGTGGGTCGTAATAGCTGTGGCGGAATTCCACGGCCGCGGTGGTGTGTTGGCAGTCTTCTGCACGGCGGTAAGCGGCATTCACCGCCAATGTTGTAATGACCCCCTTAGTCTCTTTTTTGGAGATTTTCTTCACCGAGACAAACCTGCAAGTCAGGCCGGGTAGCAGTTGAGGCAAGCCAGCTAGAGATGCCGTGGCGGGTCTGTCCCTCTATGGAGCTTTTTTCCAAAAGTTCTCCAAAGTTCTCCAAACTTCTGGATCTTCTTCCAGATGTTCTTTTAGGTTCTTTTGGGGTCCACAGCTCACCCCAAGTTTCCAGAAGCTCTGAGATGCTTCTTGGGGATGTGGACTACAACTCCCATAATGCACCTGGCGCAAACTCCTTTTTGGCCACTGGACAGTGGTAAGCTGGTTGGTTTCTTCCGGAGTTGGTGCAGGGGACCCTGGTTAGTCCCTCCTTGAACCAGTTGAAGCCAGGCAAAGTCCTTCTTGTGGTGAAGCCCAAGTGTGAAGCTGGTGCAGCCCTTCAGAGTGCAGGGTCCAGGTGCAGGCCATGGCACCAGCAGGGCAGTCCTTCTTCTCCTGTAGTTCTTCCTTGTTGGATTCTGATGGGGATCTGAGGTGTAGGTGCAGGTCTACCAGTTTTATCCCTGCTCCTGGGTGAAAAACAGGGGGTCCTGGTTCTCCAGTCAGGTGCAGGGTCCTTCCCCCTGTGATGATCACTTCCTGGGAAGCGTGGCACAAATCAATCCCAGGGAGCAACTTTCCTCAAAGTTCCATCATGGCTGAAAGTGATTTTTGGAGGTTACATCTCACTGAGCCCACCCACTGATGTGGCTAAAAATCCTAAACACACCCCTCTCCTGCCCTCTCCTAATCTAATCAAGGGGGCACCTAATTGTCTGGGTTTGCAGGATTTGAGGGTGTTGCTGGGTTGCTCCAAATGTCCTTCTCTGCCTTTGAAGACCAGTTTGGCAGCCCTCCCCCTTCCTTCCTCACCATCTGCTGAGGGGAGATCTCCTCCCCCAGCACATATCTTTGTGTGGAGCCAGGCCACTTCACACCTCATCAATGCAGCCTGGCCAGGCTGCCAAAGGCTGGCCAATCAGAGCACAGCAGAAAAAACACTGCAGGACTGAAGTTGGCAACTTTTCAGGTAAAGTTTAAAACTCTTTGCCTGAACAAGTTATATTAAATCCCACAACTGGAAGTTGTGGGATTTATTATAACAAATCATTTGATACAAACTTCTAGTATCTGTCACTTAAGGGGACTTTTAAAATTAAAATAAAGTCTCCCTATTCTAGCCTATGTTTTCCCTCATTCACTACAATGAGGGAAAACAAATTTGGCTGTTTTACCTCACCAGGGCTTATAAAACTATTTGTATAAGGTCCCTGCTTATAGTTACATGGCACCCAGCCCTAGTGACACATAGGGCACACCATAGGGGTGACTTATATGTACAAATAAGGTAGTTTAAGACTTTGGAACTACTCTTAATTCCAAAGTCGAATTTGCATGTAACTTTAATTTAAAAGCAGCCAGCAAGGCAAGCCTGCCTTTAAAATGACTCTGGGCACCTCAGCAGTGCACCTATGGGGGCACTACCTATGTTGGGGCCCCTAAACCTCCATGCCCTACCATATACCAGGGGCTTATAGGTAGGTTAAGTTTGCCAATTATAATTAGACTCATTTTGCATATCCATTTTACACAGAGCACTGGCCCTGGGAGTGGTAAGCAGTACCCAGGGCACAGCCAAGAGTCGGTAACTTCCAGTACCTGTCCAAAATGTTTGGGGGTGACCAGGGCAAAAAGGATTACTTTCCTACACAAACTGAATGATTTACACAGCAGAAATGTCATACACATATTGCCCATCCATGGGTTCAACCCTGTGCTTTTGTCACATGAGATGTACTGCATTCTGCACCATGCTGCATTCATGTATCATAGTGCAAGCAGGGGTGCATTGAGGGTGAGGACATAGGTGTTTAGTAATGTAAGCAGCCTACACAGACAGGAGTTGAAACAGTACTCTGCCAGGTCGATGAGTGCTATGCAAAGTAGCACACAAATATAAATGACAACATGAAGAGACATCAATGGCAACAAGAGCACATTGTCCAGACTTTGCCATCCCTGGGGTAGTGCAAGGTATCAGCACAGCATGGGTGAATGTGAAATATGTAAGACTGGGGCAGATGAAAATTGCAATGTGTCGTGCTGTAGCATGAGCACAGCAACACACATTTTAAGGCCTCACAATGCAAATTGATGCAAAGAGAGGGTAGAACAAGATAAGAAGGCGTCAAGACACAATAGAGATAGACAACACACTTAGAAGACATGACAAGCCAATAGTGGCAAATGGGCTTCCATTCATGTGACATGCAGGTGGGTCATAGGGCTGTAGACTGTAGCTATGATGTACTGGAACAATCCTTTGGAACTAATGGGCGCATCATAGGCCATTGGCAACACTGGAGCATCACTTTCAGTGCACTGCGCTGTATTGACAAGGTAGGGTTAAACCACTTTTTGTGGCATTATGTCACCTTGTGAATACGTAGCCTCCTGATCATGACTGTGCATGGACGATGGTGCAATGGGTGCTGCTGTGGGCGTGCCACAGCAACACACATTAAATTTAGATGCTGTCTCAGAAAAGTGGAATATTGTAAACTTGAGGTAGGGCCAAACCTATTACTCCAGCCCCAGGGGTGGCATTAGCAAGGTGCAACGAGGAGGAATATATTATTACCTTCTTCATTTCTGCTTTTCCAATGTGTGCTGCATTCTGCAGCACACATTGTGCACACAATGCATTGTTTATGAGCGTGAAGGTATTCCTTCATGCACATAAACAATCATATGTAAATGATGATTTGGCTCTTCTGAGAGTGCTGCATTCTACAGCTCACACAGATGTGCCAAACACCATTGGTGATTCTTAATGTGCAGGAAGGGATACCTTCACGTGCATAAACAGTCACACCCCTCAACACAAACATCCTTGCACAATGGTGCAAGGATGCCTGCGATGACGCTGACAGCTGAATCTTGTACCAGTATGGGGGACAACACGGGAGTGTCCGGTATTCACTTGCATACAGTGTATCCTTGTGTCACCAAAGTGAAGCAGTGCGGCTCTGATTATTTTTTCACAGTACCCTGCTGCACCACATTTATATCAACATCGGCCTATTATGACAATGAGCCACAAATATCAAATCAGTGATGTGACTTGTCAACTGCCACAACACAGATAGACTGATTTTACACCATCTCATTGAAGAGGGTGATGGCTGTCCTGAGGATCTGCCTGTCTTGGAGTACCCTGATGACCTGGATGACCAGGATGACCAGCTGGTAACTATCAGCCAAGAGACCCTCCAAGACGTCCTTGTGAACTTGCAGACACCACCTCCAGTCGCAAAGAGGAGTATGGAAGTAGCAGACATCCCACAGGCCCCACTTAGCACCCGAATGGTACAACCTGCCAGCACTGACACAGCAGAGGACTCTGAGGACCCAGGCACCATCTTTGAGAGGAGAGTGGTAGAAGTCCAGCGTGAGCTGGCCAAGGAGGTGGGGTGTGGATGCAAATGATGGCAGCCAGCCTTGAGGGGATGCGGACGAGAATAGTCACAGCAACAGAACAGTCTGCAGTCAACCGACGCACACGATCCCCAATGTGTGGTCTCCAGGAGTGTCGGAGGGACAAAGCTGCTGCCATGAGAGAGCAGCCACAGGGATGTTGCAGCTATACTTAAAAACCAGCAGCTCCTCCTTGCTGCATTGATGCCATATGTAGTGCCACAGATGGCAGATGCTAGAAATTTGGGAGTCCACATCTGCAACCACTGAGGTGTGTGTGGCCCCCTCTACCTTCCCACTACCATCATCAAGGGTAGAGGAGGCATCACACACATCGCAGGATGAAGATGTGGAACAGATCATCTTCACACATCGGAGTTCCTGGTAGCACCTGCCCATGCCACATGGCCAGTGTTTTCCTTAGTCCTGTACTTGACATCATGCCAGTGTTAGCACTCTGACAGATATGCACTCCTCCTCAACACACTGTTGACCCTTCTCCTCTGGACAGCTATTGACCCGAACTTTCGATTTCGCCAATTTATGTTCTCCGGCACTGAAAGAAACTTTACTCAAACATGTACCATAACATGTGCCTCAACACTGGACTTGTGTTGTGTCCCAATTGGATGGATTCCATGAATGGGGTCACAGACCTGGATATTGTATATACTTAGCATTGTTACACTTGTAAATAAACACCACCTACACAACCAGCATGTTTATGTGTGTTGTGACAATTCTACTATGGCTAGTGTTTATGATGTGTGTAACATGTTTCAAGTCACAGAGTGTTAGTACAAGAGTGCATGAATATGTGGCATATATCTATCCACATGGTACCTACATGTTGTACATCGATGTTGTCCTCATCCCCTACAAGCAATACACTGAATATGTGATACATGTTGAACACTTGTATGCTACACCCACTACATACTGCAAGAATGGGTGTGAAACAGTAATCGTGCAATATCGTCAGCTGGGATTACCAGTAGAACACATTGGTGTGAAACAGAGGGACTCAAACTCATCCATGATTGCCATTGGTCAGTCTAGCAGGATAGGAATGATGTGTAGGCTGTTGTAAAATGTCCCACAGTGCTCAACATTCCAAAACAAAACCCATGCAATGTCAGCTGAATTCCCACACCTATCCCGTCCAATACATGGTTAACATAGTCAACTTGAGTGGTGTGAACACTGGATGGCAGGTGCACAGGTTAGTAGATGTGTTTTACCTGCCAATGTGACAGCGCAGTCATAAGGAGGTGTTGAACATGTCAAGAGAGGGATTTGGATGAAGGACAGAGTCCCCAGGACAACACACAATTTGAAGTGTACACCCATGAGAAGACCCTGAGACCCAAGCATATGACATATGAAGTAAGGGAGAACCCAATAATATTTATTATGATAATGAAATAAATAAATAAATAGTTATTAACACCTATCCTAATCAAGCCAATCCTAACTATACATAACCCACAACAGACCCTAACTACTCTATGCTACACTTACCTAACACATTTAATGACACACTCTAAACAGTCCCCCCATTCCCCTTATATCATAAGACACATGCAGGACATCATACACTAAACTACACATTTACTAACTATGACTAAACAAATATATATTTATTTGGTATTTTATTTTTTAATATTTGTTTTGTATTTTTATTTGTTTTATAAACATATAACAGCCCCAACATCACCAGCCACCCACCGACCCACATATTAAAACATTAGAAGTATAAAACCCACCCCAAACCTACTTATCCTAACTAACCTACTAACCTATTCTAACCTACAACTAACCCCCTAACAACCACAAAAAAGCTAGAAAAAAGTGGAGGGAGGGGAGTTAACTTGGGAAGAGTGACCTAATGCCATTCAGAGGTTGGCCCTTTTCAGTCTTTTCTTAATGTTCTTGAGGGCCTTGGTATTCTTGGCCATCTCGCGTCAATGGAGTCTAACTTTTGGAGAACCTGTTGTACATCCTTCTGTATATCTGTTATGGCACTCATGTCCATGGCAGCAGATGTGGTTGGCTGTGTGAGGGTACTAGAGGGTGCAGCAGTTGGAGCAACATTTTTGTTGGCAGCTGTGGGTCCCTGCACAGTTGTGGTGCTTGGCCCAGCCTATGTGGGCAGTGTGGGTCCCCCTTTGCTGAATACCCGCACTCACCAGTGGATCGCTCTGAGCGATAGCGGTGTGCCATCCTCCTGAACCCAGAATCCACTGCCAATATGTGCATATAGCGCACTGCCCTCTTCTGAAAGGCACAGAGTTGGTAGTTATTCAGGTTGGCAGCTGTTGAAATGATACAGGCAACCCTTGGTATCAGCATTGGGTGGCATATGTACAGTAAACTATTCCTCTTCATATGTGTCGAATTTTCTAACATACATCACAAGAAACTTGTTTCTGTTAATGGGAGTATGGGATGCTGTTGTTAACCATAAGGGTTCAGTGTTGATAGGTACACATGCAAGCCTGATCAATATTACTGTCACCTACACTGTGAGCATCACATCTGTCTACAAATTTGTTGTTCCTACCCCCTGTGCCTCAGGGGGTATGGCCATGCAGATCAACTGCCCAGGTCATCCACCAATACATGCCCACTCATAAATGTAGTCAGGGAGTGGTGATGACAAAAATGAAGCTGGTATCCATAGGTCCATCACTTCTACATTCATGTGTCCAGGTATAGACACCCATCCATACCTGATCAGCCAATACCATTCCTCACAAACCCATAACCATGCCAGCACACGATTGGGCTTGACCTGCATGCACGCCTATTACATTCAAATTAACAGTAAATCAGCATTGCGATGAGTGCGAATGTGGAAAATACACGGTACTTTGCGTTTGCGGATATTTTCGACGCATTTGCATCTTTTTTGTTTACTCTATTCCTGATTGCGTGTTTTTGACTTTTGTTAATGTCTGCACCCTGTATCAACATACAAATTGTATGTACTGGGCTGCAGTATGGCATTCTGTCATGTCATGTCATGTGGTAGTCCATTGTACAATGTGATTTGTGTGTGATTGGGGTGTTACACCAATATGTGTGTTACAGAATCAACAGCATGCAAATGTATACACAGCATGCATATGTCTGTATGTGTGACAACAGTGTATCCACATATGTATGGCAGTTACTACTATGCAAGAGTCATGGTATGTGATTTTCAATTGTGTTCACTTAGGTGCTCTGTGTAGTTGTCTTACAGAGCATCACATTTCATACAACATTCTCAGCTCAGGCATTGTTGATGATGGCTGATGAATGCAATCTGGCAAATGTTAACCGACAAATGTCTCCACATGTTGATCTTGAGTACTTGGATGACTTGTGTGTGGACCACACATATGTCTGACAAGTGTACATCTTTGCTACATACTGTCATTGACACACTCTGCCTACATTCCAACCATATAATGTATTGAACACAATAGGCAGTTGAAAATCGTAACATTTTGCTTTGTAATTACAATTCCTTTGTGGTGGACCTGCAGCTCTAGCTGCATATGTTTTCATGCATTCTGATGTGCATTCCAAAAACATGCCCATGCAAAGTGTGAGGTCATGTGTACCCTGTTACAGGATTGGGCCCCATGGCAGTGGCATGAGTGATTTCCATGAATGTACTGCGCATGCTCCATATCTCCCAATGCTTGTCACACCTGCGCTAATCATATTGAGTATTGTCACCAATGATGTCCCCACCTTGTCACACATGCTCCATGCAGCCATTGCAACTCTTACACTGAGTTATGTTAGTGGTCTGTTCAAACATTACAGTCTCACCATATTTTGACATCCACTGCCTCATGTGTGGGCCCCTTATTTAGCTAATTTTTAGACATGTTGTGTGTGATGAGCTATTGTTATACAAGTTAGCATCGTGGGTGTAATTAATATGTTTTAGTCCATAAACTGTATCCTTCAGTTGTCACATTCAAGTGATGGGGCTAATTGTGATGTGTATGATGGTAGCAGTTCACTCTTACGCTTCGCATATGATGTTGCTACAGTACTCTTCAGATTTGTATTTGTGACATGCTCCCCGAAGTTAGACTCATAATCTTAAGGTATTTGTTTAAGAGATTGAAGACACCAACACTATATTGTGTGAATAAGTGAGCTGTTTATTGACAAAATGTACAAGGTGAGTTACGTGATGATTATGTGAAGAAGTTCTGCGCAATGTGCAGTCTGAGGCATATCCCAGCAGCTGTGTTGTGGTCTTCCCCCTCATTTTCTTCTCCAACATCCTCCTCCTCAGGCAGCTCATCAACCTGCACATCTAATGATACGTTCATCTGTACACATATGTTGTGCAGGACAGAACAAGTCAATATGATCTTTCAGACCATTTGTGGGGCATATAGGAGACTGCCCCCTGTGATGTGCAGGCACCTGAATCTGGACTTCAGGATGCCAAATGTCCATTCCACAATGGTCCATGTCCTCCGATGTCCCTCATTATATGCATTCTCTGCTGCTGTGCTTGGGTTGTAAAATTGGGTCATTATCCATGGCTGTATGCCATAACCCAGATCCACTGCAAAAGATTAATTTGTTGTTGGGGCTTGCAACAGGTAAGTTATGTAGCATGGCAGTTGATATTAAGAGCTGGTGTGGCTCATATGTATTTGTGTTTTGGCGTGAGTTCTTATCCTTGTGATCTCTCCTCAGCACAAGGTTGTTGGATATGACAATCTTGTGTTTGGGTCAAGGACCTGGAACATTTGATTTGGATTCCACTCTGATAGTCATTATGGATGTACCATACAGCGTGTAGTGCCCCTTTGTATCAGTGTGCTATCACTAGAGGGGACATGACACATCCTAACAGCACAATGGGGCCAGATATGATGGTAACATGGTAGCACTACAATGCCTGGACATCCCATCCCTTTTGACATGTGTCATTGCAGTTGAGGTGTGACACTTAGGGCCTATGAAATTGGTTAGTGTGAATGCACTACATGTCTTTTAAATTGGTTGCTGTGCTCTGCAACATTTCAACTATGCAAGAATGCCCCATGTGTGACATGTTACTTGGCAACCCTTTGTTGTCCCCTGTGCCAGTTGCTCATGTGTAGCCATTCACCAACGCTACCTACACTACACCAGGGTACTTGGCTATCTGCCTTGTGGAGGTGGATGTATCTGTGCAGGACGGTACACCACCCTGGACATATGCTTTTTTGATGGCCAATTGGCTCTTTCGGTGTGTGCTCAGGTTGTAGGGGACAGCTACATGTGAGTCTTCACCATCATACGATGTATCTTGTGGTGATAGACCTTTAGCGATAAATATTGCATACCCCTTCCACACTACATACAGCATGGAAGGGTAGCTAATTTACAATGTGGTTTCAAGTAATGATGAAATAGTCATCTGCCATTGCAGGCCATGAATATGGGGTATTACATTGTTCCCTTGGTGCTTCTGAGTGGCAGCTAATGTTTATGTCAGCCATGAGGTGTCCAAGGGTGTGTATCCAATTGTCACAGGATAATCAATATCACTAGCAGTGTCTCTCCCGCTAATTCAGAGGGTTTGCTCTGAATTAGCGTAAAAAATTGTGCTAATTCAGCACAGAGCATAACATGCCCCCACCTTGCGTAGCGTGTCATGGCCCTGTATTTGTGTACTCCTTTAAAGTAAGTTCCTTGGGTGTTGCTGAGGGTGTTCCCCGCTACACCCATTGAACCCAAAGGATTGTAACACATTTACAGATTTAGATCTGTGGAAATGAGTCAGATTCCTACACAACCTCAGGGGTGGCATTGAAGTGGTGCAATGCAGGGAATTTACATTTTAGTCCCCATTTTTTCCTATTTCAATGTTTGCTGTACTCTACAGCACACATAAAATGTGGAAGATGACATTCATGATTGTTGAAGTTCAAGAAAGTATCCCTTTCAGCACATAAGCACTTATCCCTGCAACGCAGGCACCCCTTATCCATGGTGCAAGGGTGCCTGTGTTGGCACTAGGAAGAAGTGAGTACACACATCACAGAGGAAAGTACAGGTATGTGTTGCATTTTGGCAAATACAACACATCCCTGCACTTTCAAAATGATGCAGCACAGCAAGCTGGTTTACAGCACCACGTTGCATAATTTCCTCATACATCAGGCCCTGATTTGGACAGTGATGTTTAGTACACCTGTTGGGCATGGATATTGATGCTTAGTTCCCCAAGATTTACATTGCAAATGGATTGTTCTCACAGGCACTGTGTGCCTGATCTGAGGGGGTGGGCTTCTGTCCTATGGTTTAGTTTTGCTCACTTACATTCCCCATAACATCCTGATGTGAGTTGTTTGTCTGCATAACATATGACTCTGGCCCACACCATTGTATGTGTTCAGACTTTCTCAGAGTACCCACTTTTGAGTCCTGGTACCTAGGTAAGTGGCATACAGTGATCCTAGCCAACTCATACATTCATTCTCAAATGCCTACAAGAGGTTGTTCATGGATGTCCATATCCAGTGGTACAACATGTTCTTTTATTATAGACAACAATTGTTTGGGCCTCACCCCTCAATGTAGTTGTCTTGTGATTGGTGGTAAGTCCCTACATCTGAATCACGCATCAGTGGGCCCTCCCACTTCAGCCTAAGTTCGTTCATGGGTCAGATGATTTGTGGTTGTTACATGTTTCTTGGCATCCCTTTGTCAAATCCCCGCTTGACATTCTCCAAGTTGTACATGAGGCACCATGAGGCACGGTTGCATCATACTTCTTCCTGGCATGTGCCACATGCATGAGATTCCTAGCAAGCTACAAGAAGAAGAAGGACTGCTAAGCTGAAACCCCCAGCAGAGAAGAAGGAAGATGACAAACAGTTTGGCCCTAGCCCTACTGGCCTGTCTCCTGCTTCAAAGAACCTGCAAAAGACCAGCAATGCGTCCAGAGGGACCAACGACCTCTGCCCAACTCCAGAGGACTGGCCTGTGACCAAAAGGACCAAGAAATCCTGAGGAGAGCAGCTCTAAGTAAATCCAACAACCAGGGATTCCTACCTCACTCCGGATGCGTGAGTCCTGACCCCTGTGCATCCGACGCCCATGGGTTGTGTCCAGGTGGTCCACTCAGCAAGAGAAGATCCCCAGGCGATTCGTGCAAGTGCCCACCCTGCGTTGACCTCTCCATCCCTCCACGATGATGCCTGCAGAGGGAATCCTGAGGACACCCCTGGCCTCCTGTAGCTCCACTGGCAAGTAGAGCCCTTCATTCCTTTGAACTCCTGACCTCTGTCAGGAGTTCGAGGCCCTCCTCCACCCCCAGTCTTCTGCCTGCGCCTCATCCCTCATGTCTAGTGGGAGATCTCTGCTTTTCTACTAGGCTGCCCTCTGCCTCGCTTCCCCTTTTTTCCAACTTTGTCTCTGTTTCACTCTTTGTGTGTTTTTCCTTCCGTGTTCTGTCCCTTTTTGTCTGTCCCTTTCTTGTTTCACTCTTTCCTCCCCGTTTCTTTCTCCTCTCACTCCGCTCTCTCTCTCTCACTCTCACTCTCCCTCCTCTCTCTCTCCCCCACCACTGCTGCCCCACCTCCCTCCTCTCTCATGTGCTGCATTCCCCCCTGCTGCTGACCCGCTCCCTTTTTTTGTGCAGCTTTCCACTTCCGCTCCTGCCTCCCAGCTGTCCTCCCTCCCTACTTAATGGTGGCCGTTGCATGGTAGGACAAGCAATATCACTGATCTAGTCAGTGAACTGCTCTGCCTCCCGTAGCTCTACCGGCAAGTAGAGCCCTTTGTTCCTCTGAACTTCTGACCTCTGTCAGGAGCTCTAGGCCATCCTCCACCTGCATGCTTCTGCCTGCGCCTCATCCCTGGAGTCTAGAGGAAGTGCTCTGCTCCCCTATTAGGCTGCCCTCTGCCTCTCTTCTCCTTTTTTCCTACTTTGCTTCTGTTTCACTCTTAGTGTGCTTTTCCTTCCTGGTTTTGTCCCTTTTGTCTGTCGCTTACTGCGTTTCCACTCTCTCCTCCATGTTTCTTTCTCCTCTCACTCTGGCCTCTCTCTCAATCTCGCTGTCCCCCCTCTGTCTCTCCCCTTGCTGCTGCTGCCCCCGCGGCCCGCCCCCTCCTCTCTCTCGTGCTGCATTCCTGCTGCAGCTGCCTCGGTGGCCCACCCCCTTTTTGTGCGCAGTTTTCCATCCCAGCTCCCACCTCCCAGCTGTCCTCTCCAAACCCCTTCCTTCTTAATGGTCGGCTGCTGTGTGGCCGCGCTGAAGGCCCAGCTAAGGCAAGCCTGTCTGTGCCCCTGCGCGCCTGGACTGCACCCAGTGCTGGAACCCCTGGTTCTCGCTCCCCCAACCGCCATGACGCACAACACCGCTGTGACGCTATCACCCTCCACACGCTCAACACCGGCCGCTCATCCATCTGCCACCAGGCCACCCTGTGGCTCACCCATGGACTGTTCTCCTGCCGGAACTGCACCTCCACCAGCCTCCATGCCAGCGACCCATCCACCAAGGCAGAACGCAACATCTCAGATGCATCCTACTCATCACACGATCTGTACACAAACATGCCATCAAACTCTGGAACCTACTCGACTCAGCCTTCCTTACCGAGACCTGGTTGAACCCCTCTTCAGGGCCCGACTTCGCCATAGCCAACCTGGACGGCTACAAGATCACCCATAGGGACTGCACCAACAGACCAGGAGGAGGCGTCACCATCGTCCACAGGAATACCCTCAGAATCACAACCAGCACATAAGACACCCTCAACACCGCTGAATATCTGCACTTCCAGATCCACACGGATCCAAATACAACCCTCAGAGGGACCCTCATCTACAGAATCCCCAGACCCTGACAGCAGTTCAGTGACTCCATCACCAACGTCTTCAGCACACATGCCCTCGCATCAACAGACTACATACTACTTGGGGACCTGAACTTCCACCTCAAGAACACAAACAACAACAACTTCACCTCCCTGCTCAACAACCTCGCCATCCTCAGACTCAAGCACCTTGTCATGACACGCACCCAGTCTACAGGACGCACACTCGACCACATCTTCTCCGCCAGCAAACACGTCTTCTTCATCCACACCATTGAACTCCACTGGACCGAATTGATGTTCAGAAACTGAGCAGGGACTCATGCAGGGGATAGGAGCTGACAAATCTGCCATCAATAGTGTCAAACAAAAAGCAAAACAAAAGAGTATACCGATGTTAGAAATGAGGTCCCTAGTTGGCAGAGGTATACACCCTTGTCCAAATACAGACCACAATCATAGTCAGGGTAAGTCACACAGAATCCTTTATCCATCTTCTGGTAGGTTGGCACTGAGCAGTCAGGCTTAACTAAGAAGGCAATGTGTAAAGTATTTGTGCAATAAATCACACAGTGATACAGTGAAAACACCACAGAAATACACAACACAGGTTTAGAAAAATAGATTATATTTATCTGGTTAAATGAAGGTCAAAAAGATATAGATTCAATAAGCACAAGTTGAGATATCATTTCTGCAAGATTTAAAGGAGTCTTAAATCTTAGGAATCAACAGTTGTTTCTTATTTGCGTAAAGTATCTGATTTGCATTAAAAATAACATGCATGGAGACCGGAGAGAAGGAGATGCGCGCAAAAATAGGATGTACGCTGGATTTTCCAATGCAGCACAGACGATGCGTTGTTTCTTTTCATGCTGCAAGGGGCTTTGCGTCAATTTCCGCCACGTAGTCTTGGTTCCTTATGGCGATGCAGGGATCTTTTTGATGCCCAGGGACGATGCAGTGAAATCCTGGCATGTGGGATGAAGTCACAGGTGTTGCGTTCATCCGGTATGGCGATGCATCTAATTTTCTGTCACACAGCGGGTGCTGTGTCGATTCTTCACTGGGGAAGTAAGGCTGCGTTGTTCTGGTTCAGCTGTGCTTTGATCCAGTAGGGCTGTGTGTTGAATTTTCATCCGCAAGGCAAGTGCTAAATTGATTCTTCAGTCAGGAAGTCGGGCTGCGTTGTTCTGGTTCAGCTTTGCAACGATTTTTCGGGCGCACCACAGCGGTGCGTCATTTCCGACAGGCTGAGTGTCAATATTCGGCGCTCAAGGAGTTTCCTGAAGAGATTAAGGCCCTCATTCTGACCTTGGCGGTCTTTTCGCAAGACCGCCGAGTTACCGCCGCGGTGAAGACCTCCGACCGCGGCGGTGTGCCGCTGTGCGCATTCTGACCGCTGGGAGCGTTCCGCCGGAAAACCGCCAGCAGCCACACTGGCGGTCGGCGGGAAAGTGGAGACTGGTCAACCTCCACCGCCACGCCAGCAGAACACCGCCCACAGAATTACGACCCACATATCTGTGTGGCGGTCTTCTGTTGGCGGTCTTCTGTTGGCGGTCACGTCCCTATGGCTCCCGTCGCCTCCCGGAGGACCAACGCACAAGGTAAGTTGATCGTCCGTGAGGGGAGGGGGTGGGGGGGTGTTGTGTGATGTGGGCGTGCATGGGGGTGTGCGTGTGAGTGTGTAGAGGGGGTGTGTGAGTGCGTGTATGCGGGCGGGGGGTGCTGCTGTGTCTATGGGTAATGTGTGCTGTTCGGCGGGTGCGCATGTCGGCATGTATGTGTGCGGGTATGTGTCCCCGTTGTGTATGTGTGTGTAGGGGGGGTGTATATGTGCATGTTGGGGGTGTGTGCATGTCGGGGTACATGTATGTGCATGTCGGGGTGGGGGTGGGGAGGGGGTTCGTACCACCTCTGGGGGGTGGCAGGGGGGTGGAGGGTGTGGGGGGAGGACTCGGGTGGGTAGTGGGGGGTGGGGGAGACCCCTATCAGTGCCAGGGAAGGAATTCCCTGGCCCCGATAGTGCTTACCGCCATGGTTCGCACGGCGGTTCCCGCTCGCAAGAAACCGCGGCGGTAGGCAGGGTCATAATACCCTTGGCGGTCTTGGGACGACCGCCGGGCCGGAGTGCGCAAACTCCAGCCCCGCGGTCATGACCGCCGCGGCGGTCGGAGTGGAGAAGTAGCGGTCGGTCGCGGCGGGGACCGCCGCGGTCAGAATGCCATTTTTAATACCGCCGGTCTGTTCGCGGTCCGACTGCCGTCTCTCCGCCGACCGCCAGGGTCAGAATGAGGGCCTAAGTCTTTTTGGCCTTAGATTTCAGAAAACAGGAGGCAAGCTCAATCCAATCCCTTGGAGACCACCTCCCAGCAAAGTCAGAGGGTAGCAAGGCAGCAGGGCAACGGTAGGGCACTAGTCCATCTCAGCAAAGCAGTCCAGAGGAGTCCTTTGGCCAGCCAGGCAGTTCCTCTTGACAGGTTGCAGGTTTAGTCCAGAAGTGTCTGATTTGGTGGGGTCAGGGACCCAGTTTATGTACCCAAAAATGCCTTTGAAGTGGGGGAGACTTCAAAGAGTGGTTGTGAAGTGTACAAGTCCCCTTCAGTACAGGTCTGTCTGCCAGGGTCTCAGTAGGGGGTTGGAAGTCCATTGTATGAGGGCAGGCCACTAGCCTTTCAAAAGTAAGTGTCAGGCCCTCCACAATTCCAGCCCAGGAAGACCTATTCAGTATGCAGATGAGTGCAGGTGTGACAGACTATCCTGTGTTTGTGGGTGCCTGGGTGAAATGCACAAAGGACCTGCCAACCAGCCTAGCCCAGACATTGATTGGAGATAGGCTGCAATGCACAAAAGGATCTTAAGTGCAGAGAAATGCCCACTTCCTAAAAGTAACGCAAAAGGACGATGGACGGAGTGTTGAAACTTTTCAAACACTCACCCCCTCGAGTGGCGTAGCAAGCAAAAAACTGATGGATTAAACCCAGATCTGTGACTGGGGTAAATGTTTGATTGGTTCTGCATTCCGTCCATCACCTGTTGTTTTTGCATTTGTTGGAAGGGTATGCCCAAACGTGGGTTCTGTGTTTGCTATGCCACCAGATTCAAGCTAACCTGGCTGATGAAGGGTGATACCCTGAAACTGGTCCCAGGATGCTTGTTTCTGGTCCAGGAAGGATTTGGCCTGGCAGTTCGGGCTTTACTGCTCTCATGGAGAACAGGGTCAAGATTGATTTGCCTATGGCTGGGTCCAAACTGGACTGGCATGGAAAGCAAAACAATTGATGGATTAAGCCCAGATCTGTGACTGAGGGTGAATATTTGATCGGTTCTGCATTCCGTCCATCATCTATTGTTTTTGCACTTCCTAAACGTGGCATTTCTAAAATAGTAATATAAAATACAACCACACCAATAAGCAGGATTTTCTATTACTATTCTGGCCATACTAAATATGACCTGTTTACCTCTTTCTGATCAGAACCTACCAATCAAACAGTATATGAGGGTAGCCCTAATGCTGTCCTATGAAAGGAGAAGGCCATCACAGGAGTGGAAAACATATTAAGAAATGTTCCACTACCAGGACACATAAAACACATATGTACATGTCCTGCCTTTTACTTACATAGCACCCTGCCCTATGGGTTACCTAGGGCCTACCTTAGGAGTGACATATGTGGGAAAAGGGGATTTTAAGGCTTAGCAAGTACTTTTAAATGCCAGGTCGAAGTGGCAGTGAAACTGCACACACAGGCCTTGCATTGGCAGGCTTGAGACATGGTTAAGGGGCTACTTATGTGGGTGGCACAACCAGTGCTGCAGACCCAGTAGTAGCATACAATTTACAGGCCCAGGGCACATTGAGTGCACTTTACTAGGGACTTACAAATAAACCAAATATGCCAATTGGGAATGAACCAATGTAACCGTGTTTAAGGGAGAGAGATTCAGCACTAGTTAGCAGTGGTAATGTGTGCAGATTCCTAAAACCAGCAAAAACAGTGCCAGAAAAGTAGAGGGAGGCAGGCAAAACATTGGGGGATGGCAACCCTAAGGGTGTCGTGTCTAACAACCGAGTTTGAGATTTTGATGTTTGCTGATGTGGTTCATGTGTGATAACGAACGAGAGGCTGTCAGGAAGAGTGGATAGCTAAGTGAGGATGGGTTCAGCTCTCAGATGAAAAAGGAGGGGATTTCACAGTCAAGGTGCTGCTGAAAAAAGGCTCTGTCACCTGCATTGATCCTTAATCATACAAGGACTGCTAACTGATAGTGGGAACTGAGACTCAGGCCGGAGAGAATGTTTAGGAAAAAACAAGGGGATTTCTCTGCTAAGACTTATGGATTATGAGACTAGAGAGCTCTATGTACAAGAAGCAATGCCTTAAAAGAGATTTTTTGGGGTAACTGATAGCAGCTATAATTATGGCAATGTGAGGATAATATCTGTTTACCTTATTGTTTTGATAATAAAGTGTGCAGCTGTGTTGTGCAGACACTATCAACACTATTCCTTTATTTGCTAATTTGGTGGATATTCCTACAAGAGGGCCAACTTTTATAATTAATCATATTTCCATATATTAGGCAGATTTGGAAAGGTTTTAGATCTTCTCTGTCTAATGAAGTAAATAGAGTGATCATAGCCCATGGCACACAATGGCAGACACAACATGTGCATCCAAGAACAGTTAACAGATAAAGAATCCATATTTGGTAAAGAAAATCTCATGCCTTAAGGATTAAAGCAGTAAAATAGAAAGACGTAGGGTGCATCCAAGCTATTGAACCAGAAGTGCTTATAAAGTCCCTGTAAACCTGACTGACACCAATTAAAGTTAAAACTGTTTGCATTTTTCAGAAACTCTGGGGCATATTTACAAGCCCCTATAGCCACCAGAGCATTACTTTCAGTGACGCCACGGTGGCACTGTGACCTTTCCACATTTACAACGTGGCGCTAAGCCACTTTGTGTGGCTTAACACCACCTTGTAAATATTGACTCCCCATTGCAGTTTTCTGTGGCAGAGGGGTGTTCGATGGGTGCTGCTGTGGGCGTGCACCACCCTTGCATTTGACACTGCCCCAGATTTATAAGAAAACGTAAACCTGGGACAGTTCCAACACTAACACCACCCCAGGCGTTACAAGGAGAAATACTTTCTGCAGCAAACATAGAAAGAGAAAAATGCCATTAATGATTGTTTATGTGCATTTTATTGTGCTTATTGTGTGTTTATTTAGCTCTTTCTGCCTTGCAAGGGTGCCCGTGTTGGCATTAGGCAACTAATTTTAGGGCCTACACAGTGGGAGAGGACAGAAATGTGCCGTATCTTGTAGATACAGTGGATTTATTTCCATTCCTGGTGGTGCAGGGCAGCACAGCAAGACACTTGCTGCGCTGCCCTGTGCCATGGGGTCTTGTAAATAAGCTACTATGTTCTCTTCCTTAGCGTCTTAGTGCAATTATACCTGTCTACAAGAAGAAAATGGAAAATAATAAAGTTGAAATGAAAGATTAGTCTTACAGGTATTGCCAGCAAGACCTTTATAAGAGTGATTATGGATTAGTTACAAACCTGGATAGAGGAAATGCTAATTGAATTACAAGTGAAATGGATTCCAACATTGTTTGTCTCAGATTGTTTGGCTGTTGTCTTCTGCAATGTAATTTACAAATATGTCACTCAAAATAACATTTCTTTGCATGTGCCATTTTAGCAATTATCTTTTGCCTAATCTAAGTAGCAGATAATTCTGTTCAAGGTGATAGTATTTTATAACTAATGTATTTGCATTTGCTTTTTGAATGGTCTCAGTGCACCAAGGATGAACATCTCTGGGTTGTAGGTTTGCCTCTATTGTGATAGAAAAGCTAGATTAAAAAATAAATCATAGAGGCAGCTAAGTTTCTCTTGTTCTGTGACCACTCTTAGGCCCGTATTTATATTTTTTTAGCACAGCATTTGCACCGCTTTTTGTCGCAATTGTATTTTGTACGTTTTTGCCGCTTTAGCGTAAAAAAATGACACAAATGCGGCGCTAAAAAAGTATAACTATGGGCCTTAATTTGTTTCCTAACTTGACATTTTGATAAACTCTAAGGCTACTTCCACTGGGACCTGGCATAATCAAGATGATATACGAGCAAATGAAATTGCAAGGTTCACCCTGAAACTTAGACATCAAATATAATCACACAATTGCACGACAGTGAGAGCCAGCGCGATTGTACTCCTTACCTGTGATGCAGAGATTTAGGGTTTACCACTCTCCACCAGTCAACTGAGAAACTAAGAATATACATTTGTTTACCTTTTATGAAGAGATCTCCCTTCTGCTGCCATGCAGAGTAATGTGTGCTACAGACAGAGTTGAAGGAACAGCAAATGCATCTCTGAAGTATGACCCCAAAACTGCAAGGACAACGTCAACTCATCTGGTGGACATAGCCTGAGAAGTGCAAAATGAAGGTGGCAAAACAAACTGAGTACTTCCTCCGCCGAGGTAATGGTCCGCCCCCCTGATTGACAGACAGACAGACATTAGTATGTAGATGAGAGACTACTCATCTCTACCACCCTCATACCGATCCAACGGGCCAAAACATTAAGGGCCTTTGGAGGTTTGGTTTTGTGTCCTCCCACATGATTCAGAGTGGGTGGCCAGTTTTTACTTTTATAAACCTCCACCCAAAATGTGGCTTTAAGTAAAAGTAAAAACCTTTTGAAAGACCCCTGCACCACGAGAGGAAACTCCCATAGTGAGAGGGGTTATTGCTATTTTTATTTTCAAAAACAAAATCCCGCTTTGGGATTTCCTGTGATGGCAGTTCCAGGGTGTGCTAGAGCTGTCCTCTGGGCTGGGTGACATCTCGAAATTTGGAGTGCAGAGTCCCCTCCACATGTCAGGAGTAAAGTACTCCACCATGGTGACGTTACTAACACCGTCTGCCAAACTCTAAGGGCCCATTTGATTATTGCCAATAAGGATATTCCATTGCAACGGCGATTGAGTATCCTCACTGCCAACAATGCAGTCCGTCCACCAAATTTATGTGTGCAGACTTTAGGATTCATCCTGGCAGAGACTACTACGTTTCGGCCGTGATTAATCCTCTCGAGGGCCCTGTAAGGTAAGGGAGTCAGAGCTGACCTATCATTGCACCTGCCTAATTTAGATGGACAGAATGTCAGCTCAGTTTTCATTGACAGGAAACTCCCAGGGTTAAGGGGCAGGGAAAACTGAAAATGCTCCCCATGAGCAGACTCCCATGGCAAGAGAAGCATATATATATTTTTTTTTTTCAAAAAGAAATTCCCTGCAGTAAATGCTTTGACAGGAACCACTGCGACAGCAGTTTCTGCCAATGCATTATAAATGGCCATCAGCCTGGTGATCAATCGTAAATGTTGTGGGTGGAGTAGTCTCAGCTTGGTGAACGTAAAGTTCTTCACCAGGCAAACAGGGATTATTCCATTTGCCAAAATCAAAATTGGGCCCTATGTTGGCTCTCCAAACGTTCTTTACATTTAACCAGCCTTTGCTCCAATTACCCATTTGATAAGATGATTGAAGACTGACGATGTAAAAGTATATCTAAGCACACTGGAAGAACTGAGGGATATCATACTGATCTGCATTATTACCAGTGCGACGGACAAACACCCATTTTCATGTGCAGTTGCTCATACACCCAACAAAGAAATTAAAATCCGCTCACCAAGGTCAGTCTGAAGATCTGGACTTAATTCTCTGGAAAATGCAAAATATTTTTAATAAATTTTCATTTTTCACATGCTCCTGCAGCAAACAACTAAATGAAAACTCACATAGCAGGGTCACCCTGGAGAGGTTAATTTGATACTCTTGAAACTACAGTACAGTTCTAATACCAGTATGAACATTAATCATTCAGGCCCACTGAGAAGTCACTAAGAAATCACATAAGTAGCAAAAACAAATGATAAAAATGCTACTGGAACAGCAAAACGAGCAATCACGTCTTAAATCCAGAAAGACGTTATGCTGCCACGGCATTTTTAAAATCACTTTGGACTGCGAATAGTTCTCATTAATATTCAAAGGGCAGAGAAAACCACAGCAACGGATAATTGTTATTAATAGCAGCTTATAATTAATGTCATCTACATATGACATAAAATTCTGCACAATTTCTTAAAAAATATAGCATGGACAGTTTTTATGAATTTGTATTCGAGGAGATGCTAATTTACTTAGCTCGCACTATAGGCACCCTGTAAATTAGGTGCAAAAATATTCTCTGAAGAACCATACACAAATTATGAGATAAACACTGCAGGCGTGACAAAGTAATCTCTCAGAGGCATTCTACTGGCTTTTAAAGTCAAACAAAGACATGCCTAGAATACATGTACTTAGAAAACGCAGTTGAAGGAAGTGATGAAATTGTTCATAATTAAAATAAAGGTGAATTTAACATTTTGACATTCGTGTGACTTCTCAATAAGGGGCGTAGCTACACCATTAGTGCAGCAGGTGCAGGGCACAGAGCTCCGAGGGGCCAATTGAACCACGATAATTGCTGTATTATACTAGCACTGCACTTGTCACAGGGACCGTTTTCCTTGCTTGCATCAAGGCCTAAGGCACCCAGGCTATGCTATTGTTCTCAACCCACTTGTCAGCGCACTCCATTGGGTCGGTGGTTAATACATCTTTGTCCGCATTACTCCATGTTATCAAACTATTGTCACAACCCATGCTTTAACTGAGAGAATGTCAGAGTTAAGTATATGCCCTACCGTGCAATGTCTTAAAAAGATTTGCAAAGCTATGAAGATACACATATTCATGACACATCCCTCACCTTGAACCCTACCAAAGTTATCAAAATCTTCATCAGATGTTCAGTTTCTTGTGATACCTTGAAAGAATGTCTTGGTGAAGAATATAGATAGACACATCGGCCCAAATATAAAAGAAAATGAGGGTGATGCTGCGGCAAAATTGGTAGCACTGCGCTCCGTCATTTTCACAACGCTGGGATTGAATGCGGTGCACCCTTGTGTTGTCCCTTGCAGTGGTGCTAAATTAAGCTGCCTGTGCCAACGCAGGCAACCTTGCACCATTTGCGTTCAGTGGTTTGATCGTTTATGTTTGGGAAGGTGTCCATTCCTGCACATAAACAATCACTAATGGCGATTTGGCACTTCTGTGTGGGCTGCAGAATGCAGCACATACAGAAGTGCCAAAGCGTCATTATGAAATGATTGTTTATGTGCAGGAAGGGACACCTTCCCAAACATAAACAATCATGTCTGGCAGTTTGCTCTTTGTATGCATGCGCCGTAGGTTTACAAAATATTTTAAATCTGAGGCAGCGTCAAAATGCAATGGGTGCCCACAGCAACACCCATTGCATGCCCCTTCCACGCAAAGGGCTGCGTGTGAGGAGGCCATAATTTCAAAGTGGTGTTAAGCCACAAAAAGTGGTTTAACACCATGTAGGAGGCTGGCCTGGTTTATAGTGGGTTCCATAGGTACTTACACCTTATACCAGGTCCAGTTATCCCTTATTAGTGAAATGTAGGCAGAGTTATAGCAGCTTAGGCTGTCTAGAGGTAGCTGTAGCAGAGCAGATTAGGCTGAATTAGGAGACATGCAAAGCTCCTGCAATATTACTATAGTTACAAAGTATTTATAAACAATTGTAATTGTAATCGTATTTATATAGCGCTTACTATCCCTGACGAGGCGTCAAAGCGCTTTTCGATGAGTAGCACGCTACTCCGGAACCCAACAAGAATTAGTGATGGATTAGAATAGTTAAATAATGAGTACAGTTTTAGTATTATGAGTTCATTTGAGCCGCGGATATGAGAGTTTGTTAGTTAGACTGGAGTAATGGAGGGGTGGAGGAGGAAATAAATCCAGAGGTGTTAATTGGGAGTATATCCTTCATTTACTCAACCCAAAGGCTTGGGATGAGTAAAGGGGGGTGGAGGGGGAAGAGTATGTGGAAGGGTTAGGGAGAGCATAGTAGCCGGGTGAGATGAATGCAGGAGAATTTAGTAGGGTTGTGTGGGAGGTCACAGAGGTAGAGTGAGGTTTGGTGAGTTAGATGTGGAGGGAAGAGCTTAGGCAGAGATATTTAGGAGATGAAAGTGGTAGAAGAGATTTGGGATGAGTCAGAGTGAGAATGGAGGATAGTTTGATAGAGACATGACATAAGAGTGATGAGTAGATAAGTGTGATAAGATGAGAGCAGGAATTCAATGATCCACGAACATGCCAAGCACAGAAACAACATATACACATACACATATATATATATATATACATATGTATATATATATATATATATATATATATATATATATATATATATATATACACACACACGCTCATATGCACATACAATACATAATTAGAAACATGGGTAAAAAATACTTAGTCAGACAGGTTTAAAGAGTGTGTGTGTATTTTATTGTTATGACATAGTAGCAATACATATTTTCCAAAGAAGCTATAAATAAATAGAAATATACATATAATCTGAAAAAATATTTATCCACATAGGCATATGCAGTAAAAAAAAAAAAACAATAAAAGACAATCCTCAGTGCTACCAAAATTAAAGGTACTTTATTTTAATGACACAAGGCCAAAAATATCTTAGAGGCAATACTCCTGGAGGTAAGTATTATACACAATATATACACTTGAGAACAAAATCTGGTAAGTAAATAGGCATAGAATAGTGCAAACAGTAGAAAATGTAATAGAATGCAATAGGCCCAGTGGCAACACAAATCATATACTAAGAAAGTGGAATGAGAATCACAAATTTCCCCCTAGGCAAATGTAGTGTGTAGAGGAGCGCTGGGAGTGTAAGAGAACACCAAAGGAAAGTAAACTACCCAACCCCAGAGCCCAGGAAAGTAGGAGTAAAGTACTGCAAGTTTCCTCAGGACACATTACAAGTCGTGATGAGTTATTGCAAGAACCAAGCAAGATTGCAAGCAATAAGTGGTAGATTCCTGGACCTGAAGACGTGTGAAGAGAGGAGACCAAGTCCAGAAGTCGCAGAAGTTTCCTGGCAGGACAGAAGCCCCTGCCAACCTAGAAGATGGTGCAAAAGAGGATTCTCTGGTTAGAAGAAGTCTGCAGAGGAGCCACAAAGAAGATAGCTGCAGGTTCCTGCGTGATGCATGAGATGTCCCACGTTGAGAAGTTGGATGCAGGCTGTTTGCGTCACTGGATTCGTCCAACCAGCCTTGGTTCAAACAAGGTCACAGCTCACGTCAAAACTGTGCTGCCTGGACCCAGAGGGGACCTGGGGGACTCAACTTGGACTGAGGAGGCAGAGGGTGCTCCCAACACTGAAGAGATCCCACAGATGACCAAGCAGTACCCACAGGAGCCCCAGGACACTGGTACAAAGAAGGTGCAAATTTTGGTTGGTGCAGCACAACAAAAGAAGGTCCCACACCACCAGAGATCAACTCAGCAAGTTGTCTATCGCAGGATGGAGTGCTGGGGACCTGGCTACACTGTGCACAAAGGATTCTTGGAAGCAGTGCACAGAAGCCCAAGGAGCTAGGGATGACGTGGTGCACCGGGGTATTGTCGCAAACTGGGAAGGCAAGCTCTTACCTCCTCCAAATTTGGACAGCTGGACTTTAGGACAGTCTGGGTCAGATAGGTCCGCCACCTGTGTTCCAGGAGGCACGTTCGTCGTCAGGAGAGTAGTCCCAGAGAACCAGTTGTCGTCTTGGAAGGTGACTGCAGGAGCAGGGGAGTGACTCTGTCACTCCACAGGAGATTCCTTCGGTCCTTGGAAACTGTTGACAAATTCTGCCTGGAGCTGAAGTCGCAGGTCACAGGAGTCGTCCTGGATACTTTGTTGCAGTTACAGCGGTTCCTGCAGCAGTCTGCGGTTGATCTGATGGTCAGAAGCTGCAGCAGAGGATGCAGAGGATTCCTGAAGGAGTCTTACAATCTGAATCTGAAGAGACACCCACAGGAGAGACCCGAAATAGCCCTGAGAATGGGACTGGCTACCTACCCAGGTATGCACCTATCAGGAGGGGTCCCTGACGTCACCTGCTGGCAATGGCCACTCAGAGATCTCCAGAGTGTCCCTACATCTTGGAAAACAAGATGGCTAACACCAGGGACACACTCCCTTTTCCTTTGTCCAGTATCACCCCAGTGCAGAGACTTGGGGTCCCTGAGCCAGTGTAGACTGGCTTATGCAAGGAGGGCACCATCTGTGCCCTTCAAAGCATTTCCAGAGGTGCTGGGAGGCTACCCCTCCCAAGCCTGTAACACCTATTTCCAAAGGGAGTGACTGTAACACCCTCCTTCCAAAGGAAATGTTTTGTTATGCCTTCCTGTGACTGAGCTGCTCAGACACCAGGAGGGCAGAACCCTTTCTGTGAGGTGGCAGCAGCTGTAGCTGCAGTGCAAGCCTCAGAGAGCTGGTTTGGAAGATACTGAGGGTCCATGGTGGGGCCCCCAGGATGCATGGGATTGGCCCCCAATACCAGATTTGGAATGGGGGGGAAGTTCCATGATCTTAGACACCTTACATGGCCATATTCGGAGTTACCATTGTGAACCTACACATAGGTATTGACCTATATGTACTGCATGCGTGTAATGGTATCCCCACACTCACAAAGTCCCGGGAATGGGCCCTGGACAGCACGGGTGCACCTTTTACTAGCCTAATGGTGCCCTCACACTTAGTAACTTTGCACCTAGCCTTCAGTAAATGAATGTTAGACATATAAGTGACTTATAAGTTACTTAAGTGCAGTGAAAATGGCTGTGAAATAGTGTGTGCACTATTTGACTCAGGCTGCAGTGGCAGTCCTGAAGAAAGTATGTCCGAGCTCCATATGGGTGGCAAAAGAAATGCCGCAGCCCATAAGGATCTCCTGGAACCCCTATGCCTTGGATACCTAGGTACCATATACTAGGGACTTATAAGGGGGGTCCAATTGGAATTGGAATATGAAGTCACTAAACTATAGCGACAAATTTGGAAGTGGAGAGAGCATAACCACTGGAGTTCTGGTAAGCAGAACTTCAGTGTCACAGTTAAGCACTATTGACAACACACACATTAGGCCATAAACTATGAGCACTGAGGTCCTGGCTAGCAGGATCCCAGTGAGACAGGCCAAACACACTGACAAACAGGGTTTTAACTATGAGTACTGGGGTCCTGGCGAGCAGGATCACAGTGAGACAGTAAAAACACACTCACAAACTGGCCAAAAATGGGGGTAACCTTGCATGAAAGAGGCTACTTTCTCAGACATCACCTTGTAAATACGAAACAGGGCATAGCGTCACTAGGAGCTATTAAATATGCCCCTTCCATTCAAGACTTTATGCTTTCTAAAGCACCTTGGCTTAATTCTACAGCTCTGAGCTAGTGCATGACTTGCAGCTCAACAACAGAGAGAAACAACCACACTACTGTTTCCAAGTTCTGGTGTCTGTGGCACTTGCAAAAACATGGGCAGTATAAAAGTTCAGTGTATCACATCATAGAATTGTAACATAACATTATGGGTGCTTCTAGAAGGTAATGCACTTACAACAGACCAATGTATGGGACCTGGAAGGTTTGGATGTGTCGGCTTGCAAATTATAACTAACTCCTCATTCACACCTTGTATTATTTATCGAATCTTACTGCTACAGTTGTTATTGCAAAAGTTCATATAGGCTCCAAGAGGGTTATTATATCAGAGAATTTAACTTGCATGTTACATCTACTGATGATTTCCAGACTATAGTTTTGAAGCTCCATTACATTGTGATGATTCTCACAAATAGTACCTTGGTACACCCACGTAGCAAATCACATTCTTCAGCTGTTGTTCATGCATGCGTGCAAGGAGGGTCAGCATGGCTGTAGTAATGCCTACGGGGGTGGTCGAACCAACACTTAACAGTATTCAGGGTGAGATCTAGGATATTAGGGGATGGTTATAGTAGGACAAGTGTCTCTAATTATGTTTAATGTATCTATAAAGTGCTGAGGAAATCTGAAACAGTAGATGTCTACAGCAAGTAAGTAGCTACTGTTTCAGATTTCCTCAGTACTTTATAGATACATTAAACATAATCAGAAACACTTGTCCTACTATTTACCATACCCTAATATCCTCCAATAGCACTCTTTCGAAATGACCAAATATAAAACTGAAAAACAAGATTTACAAAGAAATGCTGCAGTGAACCACAGCAACCAAAGTTGCTGTGCTGCTTTGCGCTGGAGGAGAATGTAGTTTTTTTAAAACTAAAATATTATGCTGCTGCTCTCTTTCCCTGTTTTTATATTTATGATTATAAAATACAGATTTAGGACCAGATTTAATTGAAAATGACAGTGCACGGTGCAATGTCAATTTTGGCAGCGTCGTGCACCATCATTTTCGAAACACAGGGATGTGCCGTATTTAATAGAAGACAGCTCACCCTGTGTTTCCACCTGTGCCGGGTGCTAAATTTGCGGCCGTGTGCCAGTGCAGCCACCCTTGCATTATAGTGCAAGGGTGGCTTCATTGAGGGGGAGATTGTTTTGTGCAGAAAGCAACACCTTTCTGCACAAAACAATCTTAAATGGCATTTTGCTCTTTCTATGTGTGCTACAGAATGCATAGAAAGAGCAGAAAACAAGGAGATATTAAAGCATTTACTAATGCCCTGGGGTGGCGTTACATTTTGGCTCAGGTTTATGAAAACTCATAAATCTGAGGCAGTGCCAAAATGCAATGGGTGTTGCTGTGGCACAGCCACAGCAACACCAGTTGAACACCCCTTCCGCGTAAAGTGGCGCAGTGCATAGCAGAATACCCATGAGTCAAAAAAGTGCCTCTCCGGTGGCGCTAGGGGCTCTCAAATACGCCCCTTAATATATTTGATTCACGAAATAAAGATGATTACAATCTTCGTTTGATGGATTATTCATTTTGCGGCTTCACGATGTGGTATATGTGAATGGGGCATGCCAGTAATTTGGTCTTAGCATAGATTTTGTGATGGAAGGTTCCCCTTCGAGAACAAAGTTCTGTGCTTAAACATTTGTTTCACATTTCCCACATTGTATGTGTGCTGTATGGTGCAATATTAAAAAACTAATTAAGAAATTAAACCATGTCTCTATCTTTGCAGCTTTATCAAGGAGGTGTTAATCTTTTACACAAATCCAGGACTGGCAATCATTGTAGCTTTGAAACAAAAATACAAGTGATACTGCTGGATTGACCAAATAACAGCTCAAAGTGCTAGTTGCGCTACAGAAAGGCATATTATCAGCACAATAAAACATTTTTAATTGGAAAGTAAATATGTTATCAAGAATTGGCACTTCCTTTTTTACAAGGCTAGTGGCTCATGGCAGCACAGCAAGTGCCTTGCTGTGTCGCCCAGCGCCCCTGGGAAAGGGCAGAAATGTTTCATTTCTACAAGATACAGTGCATTTCTGTCCTTTCCCCTGGTGCACAAATTGCTGCCTAGCACCAAGGCAGGTACCCTTGCACCATGGTGCAAGGATACCTGCATTGCTGGGATGATTGTTTTTGTGCAGGAAGGTGCACTTTCCTGCACAAAAACAGTCACAAGAAGTGTTTCCTCTTTCTATGTGTGTTGCAAAATGCAGCACACATAGAAAGAGGAATGAATGTGGATAAATAAAGATATCTCTCCCATTGCGTCATTTTTACGCCACCCCTGAGGTGGCATAGAAATCTGATGTATTCCCAGGCTTGTGAATCTGGGAACGTGTCAGATTCATTCAGGTTCCATGGGTGTTGCGTGGAAACACTCCAAGCAACACCCATGGAATGCCCCTTTCACACAGTGTTATGCATGAAAGGAATCCATATTTACAAGGTCATGAAAAGCCACACAATGTGGCTTTGTGTGGCCTTGTAAATATGGGCTGGCACACTGTGCCCATGAAACATAAAAAAATTATGTTCCGGTGGCACAGTGTGCCACTAGGGCCTCATAAATAAGGTCTTAATAAATCTGCTCCAAAGGTATTATCAAGAAAAACAGAATACTGCCGGTATAGATATCAAAGTTCAGAAGATCAATTGTAACATAAAGTTCAATTGAAGCAGTACAAAACCGCTATAAGTAAAGTAAAGTCTGTTTTCTTAGCATCGTAAATTGAAAGTTTAAATTACTCGGAAAAGAAGCTTTTGGCGGATGTACAATGTTTTTTTTTTTCCAGTCGCAAATGCCCCAATTCACAGAATCGGCCATTTGCAATTGGAAAAATGCTTTTCCAAATATACAGAATGCAAAATGTGATTCGGTAACTTGTTACTAGATTGCATTTTGCATTTTGTATTTGGAAGAGGTGTGTTTAGGGCGTTCCTTTCACATACTGAATCAGTATGGTATGTATTCCTGTTTTGCAATTAAATTCCAGTCACAACACTTTAATACTTTACCAACAGTTTAAAACTGGTGGTAACCAACTTGCAAAGGGAAAGGGTTTCCCAAGGGATCCCTTCTCTTTTAAAAATGTAAATAATTTTTTTTTAGAGCAGGCAGTGGTTCCACAGACACTGCCTGCTATTAAAAAATGAAACTTTAAAGTTTAATTTCTTTATTTCTAAAAACATGTCATTTCCCTTTAAGGAAAATGGACTGCATTTAAAAAAAAATGTTTTTCATACTAGATTTATATTAAAAAGCAATCAAAGACATGGGGGGTCATTCTGACCCTGGCGGCCGGTGGCTGCCAGGGCCACCGACCACGGGAGCACTGCCAACAGGCTGGCGGTGCTCCCACGAGCATTCTGACCGCGGCGGTTCAGCCGCGGTCAGAAGCGGAAAGTCGGCGGTCTCCCGCCGACTTTCCGCTGCTCGGGGGAATCCTCCATGGCGGCGGAGCGCGCTCCGCCGCCATGAGGATTCAGACACCCCCTACCGCCATCCTGTTCATGGCGGGAAACCCGCCATGAACAGGATGGCGGTAGGGGGTGCCGCGGGGCCCCTGGGGGCCCCTGCAGTGCCCATGCCAATGGCATGGGCACTGCAGGGGCCCCCGTAAGAGGGCCCCGCAAAGTATTTCAGTGTCTGCTTTGCAGACACTGAAATACGCGATGGGTGCAACTGCACCCGTCGCACCCCTGCAACTACGCCGGCTCAATTCTGAGCCGGCGTCCTCGTTGCAGGGGCATTTCCTCTGGGCCGGCGGGCGCTCTTTTGGAGAGCACCCACCGGCCCAGAGGAAATGTGTGAATGGCCGCCGCGGTCTTTTGACCGCGGTGCGGTCATTTGGCGGCGGGACTATGGCGGACGGCCTCCGCCGTCTGCCATAGTCAGAATCAGGCCCTTGGTGGTCTGCTGACCTCAGCAGGCCACTATCCCTGTAATGTCTGTGATTTCTAATGGGTGGCAAACTGTGACCTACCTCATTAATTTTCAGGAGTTAGGTTGGTGGGTGACCCATAAGGAATCCTTAAATGAAAATCAATGAGTTTCATACATTAAGAATACAGTTTTCCTAATTGTGATTCAATCGTAATTAGGAAATCAGTATTATTGATGTTTGTGCATCAGCCATTTATTGAGTTCTCATTTTTTTCTTTCATCCTAAATGCCTGGAACAGTATTCAGCACATGCTCATAATCTCTGTGACTATATGATTTCTTTCATTTGCCATCTACTCAGTTATTGAGTCTGACCCAGGGTCCCTAAATCCACCCTCACTGGGTGACGTTCAATTTACCTGACATAGAGATATTTGAGGTCCTGTAGACTACAGACATTGTTCCTTCCACATGAAAGAAGAGCATTGTCTCACCTCGCCTAAAGAAAAACCTATAGTGGTCAGCTTCTATCATCCTGTCACCATCCTCATTACTCATTCCAAACTCTTGGAAAAGCTAGTTATCAGTCAATGATGGAAATAGTTGGAGTTTAATACTAATATTCTGAACAATAGACAATATGGATTCCATAACAGGCGAGGCGCAAAAACCATTATACTAGCAACAGAATAATTGATTAACTTTCTTAATGATAGCCACTCAGAAGTGGTGATATTCGTTGACTTCTCAGTGGCCTTTGATAAGAAATCCCAAAAGATTGTGATGAACCACCTCAGGGACTTCTTATACTGGATAAATCCTTCTAGTCCAAGATGTAGAATAGGACATCTTGAACTACAAAGATATTGCATCTGTAGTGGGGGCCACACGTTCATTCCTTTCCTCCCTGTGTATTAATGTGGAAGGTTAATTGCTGGTAATATATATTCTCTCTTTTGGTTCACCTCAATTCCAGGGATGCTGGAAGAATTGACGGTGTTTGAAAAATCCAAGCATCAAACAGAGGACAAGTGTCACAAATGAGACACACCCATTTTGCAAGATAGTGGTAATGGTGCATTAAACAGCTGGTATTAAGCATTTTGAAGCATACTACCATTCATTTGTCAAACAGATTCTGAAACAGATTCGAGAGATAACATTTTGGAAGAATCATTGGCCGGATGGCCACCACCATATGTGGGACGTGAAGCAAATGCTGATATGACAGTGAATAATAATAATGTAACAGTCTTTCAAAGCTCCTGTTGGTCCTAATGCATATCAGATTACTGGACAATTGCTATCAATACAAAATGTTGTTACACAATCAGTATTGACACAAACAACAATACCACAGCTAGTAATAACTCAGCCTATTGTGGCACAGCCTGTTACGACACAGCCTGTTGTTTAGCAAGCAATTAAAAATGTTCCAGCTCAAGTAAGAACTGCCCAAACTGTGATGCCTGCAGGGGTTACTGCTCCTGTAAAACACACACTACCAGAATTAATGCAGCTTAATCAGTACCTAGCCAGATTGCTTGTTCCCCAAAAACAGTAACTCAAGGAGCTGCTGGAGGTGTTCCAGTGAACAGATATGTTTGGACTTTACAAAATGCCCACATTGTAGTGTGGACACCACCACAAACTTTTTAAATGTTAAGAGAAAGGTAACCAATTTATTTCACAACACAAACAGCACCAGGAGAAGTTAATCTGTTGGAAGACAGTATTTTCCCCCCAGGGGTGAAAAAGCAGCCAGTAATGGTATAAAAGTTGAAGATGCAGAGAGACCAAGTACTAGTTGAGGTTCAAATAGGAGTTCGGGTTCAGAAATAGAAAGACCACTCTATGTCCTACAACTAAAAATAGAATTAGAAGAAATAATTAAATTATGTCTGGACATTGATCATGTAAATCATTATCAAGAAAAATAATTGATCTACTCGTGCAAAGACATTACAAGGAGAACATCAACAGTACATGAAAACTATTGGAAATCACTAATAAATGTGATGTCGACATTTCAAAAACCAACATTTGAGTACATTTAGATGATGAGTCAATTGAAAATATGCATTCTTTAGGAATGTGAATGCACATTATTGAATTAGTGAAATGTGTTCTCAGATGTAGTGAATTTGAAAAATTGGAAAATAAGTTGACAAGAAACCATGACAAAAAGAAAGAAATAGTAGTGACTGGAACTAAGAGAAAGGCAAACCTATATCCCCCAGATGATGAGAGAGCTATAGCCTACCCATTAAGAGAAATAGCAGGTTTAAAGTATGTGCATGTGCCTTGGAGTAGGGAGACCTTGCATCTTTTACAAACAATTTTCCAAACTTGAAAGAGAAACCTATGCAATGATATATACATGTTGAAAGGTTGGTTAAGATTTCAAAGGTGTTGTAGACTGATTTGAATTCATTCTTTGACATCGTTGTTCCAAACAATCTGTGGGCTGCATGCAAGATTGCTGTTCAGTGGCCAGATTCAGAGCCAATGAGTGATCCTCGTACAAAAGCACCCTTACCTCTTGTAATGACTAAGTATAATGAGGTGATTACTTTTCTGAAAGGGCAAGTTCCTCCAAAGTGTTTAGATTATGTGAGATTGAATTTAATCCAGCGGGGGTAAAAGAGGCAGTAGATGAGCATTACAGGAGGTTCTTGAAAGCATATCAGCAGCATACGGGTGAAATGTATCTGGAAACAACATATATGGGATTTTTTTTTCAGAGTTTGTGCTTGGTTTGAAACCCTGGACTAATCAGTACATACAACAGAATGTGATTTGTTGGCGGTCTTAGGGGCTCATTACTAGCTTGTCAGTCCCAATGTGGGACGGCCAAACTCTTGGGGAGGACGCCACCACCATGGTGGTGGCATCCCCCACCCTATTACAAGATTTCAACCAGCCTGACCTCGCTGTTCGACAGAAACCTTGAAATAGAGCAGATTGTTATCGTAGCACAGAGGGAGCCAACCAGTACCCTTGAAATGTGCACTGTCTGCAAATCAGACAGTGGGGATTCTGAGGGTGCTGGGCGGGGGGGCTGCCCTGCAATGAGCATGTAGTGATTGCTGGAAGATTTACAGTTTACGACTGAAGTTGATGTTGTTAAATGTAAAGCGCACAGAAGCAATAATGGTGATTTCACTGTTGCCTTTAGATAGGCAGAGAAAGTGGCACGCTATTGTGCGATTGTGGCCTGTACATTTAACTGGACATTCTTGGATGGATTTCAAGTGGATGCTATCTATTCTATGCTGATGACAATAGCTGACACTTGGGAAGATCTTAAAGCAATGCAGGAAATGTGTCTGAAGCAGAACAACAGAATCAAATTAGGGCAGGATGTAAAAAGAATGAGAATGACATTTAAGTTTCAGTAGATAAAAAACCAGAGTTACCAGATAGCCTATTGTCCCCACTGACAAGACATTTCCATGGGCCTAAATGTTTAGGCATGGATGCTATGGTCAGGTAATTTAAGCAGAATTATTCAAATCCCAAATTTAGAGTCCATGCAGAAGAGTTGTGTCATTGATGTATAACATTTCAACAGATGTATTTTGGAAAATAAACACCAGTAACAATGAGACATGTAGAAAGATCAGGAGGTCCTTTCAACAGAATGCAAATGGCTTTAATGAAATGCTTGTTTGCAACAGGCTGAGATATGTTCTGGATATGGTGTGCATCTCTAAAGCCTGCCCAACAAGGGGAAATGACAGTCTCACCATAGTCAAATCACTATTGAGATAGTTATTCTTTGGAGTAAGACCTGGGAACTCACTTTAATAGTGAGATCATCATAATGGTATGTGCAGCATTGCAAGTTGAACAGAACCTACTCTGCAGTTATTGACCTGAAGCATCCATAATTGTTGAGCAGATCAATGCAAACAATAGATCCAAATTATCAAAAGTTAATTTTTCAACTACATTGAAATGGCCTGATGCTTTACCTCTAGTATTGATAAGTATCCCACATGAAACACTAATGGGTAATGTAATGAGACTGCCTGCTGTTCCTGCTAATGCACTTGTGAACATAACAGATGACATGGCACTCAATTATTGCAAAAGAGTAGCTGATGTGGTGTATTCTGTCACTCAACAGGTTGAAGCTGTTCTGTAAATACACATCAAGAGCAGTGCAGTAACTTTGTAAAGAAACATGTGAGAAAGTCTAGTTTGAAGCCAAGGTGGAAAGGCTCTTACTAGGTGATTCTGATAATGAGTATAGTATGTAAAGTATGCCAGAGTACATGCTTCTCACACTTGGAGAACAAGAGATCCTTATGAAGAAATAGTGTTCTATGATCCAAAACCAAGAACACAGGTTAATGTATCACCACAAGCTCCACAGACTAAAATTCAGGAACAAAGTATTTGTGATCATA